>NC_056748.1:677271628-677614128 GCF_019279795.1 Protopterus annectens | reverse complement strand
GTCTGGCATGCAAGGTTATCATGGGACCCCACCTTGATCGGACTGCTGCATATCTGCAAGTCAAGCTCCACTCAAGTAACACACTCGTGTGTCCTCAACTTGGTCTGTGACATCAACAAGACTTGTTGGTGGGACAGATCTGTGTCCCAGAGACTCCCCCATCTATGGAATAGACTCCCTCTCCACATCAGGAAGAGTACCTCTTTACATCTTTATAAGCTCAACCTGGATAACTGGATGGGAAACAGAAAATATACTTATGGGATTCCACCTATGTCCCTGCTGGACAGGGGCATTGGGTGCTGATTTGTCTAAACATGGGCTAAACTCTTGGCTAGGCTTATAAGGGCCTCAGGGCAAATAGCCTAGTAACCTCCTATGATCCTGTGATCCTATAGGTTAATAGGCTGGGACTTGGCTATCAGCCTTAGGGCCTGTACAAGCCTAGCCATAACAATTCCCTGGCTATTTCTTCCCACAGTATTTACTTCCCTGGACCCCTGCCTAGCAGGGCAACTGACGTGATACCTGGGGTGAATTTCCCATCTCCCATCCAATCATCAAGGTTCCTTTTGAAGAGGGCCAAAGAGGTGCTCTTCTTGACATGTATGGGCAGTCTATTCCAGAATCTGGGGAGTCTCTGGGTTAGGAACCTATCCCTCCAGCATGTTTTGTTCATTGTGATGACAAGGTTTAGATCCCAGGAGCATGTGTCTCTGAGGGATCAGGATTTTTTCAAGTGTAGCATGTCCAACAGCTCTGGGTTTGACATGGCCTTGTATGTTAAGCAGAGATCGCCCCTGAGTAGACAGTATGCGACAGAGTATAGGTGGAGTTTTTTTAGACAGTCGGCATAGGGCATCTGCTTTAGGCCTGTGATTCTTTTAGTGAGGTATTTCTGTGACCTTTCCAGTTGTTGCAGATGTCTTGAGAAGTACATACCGAATGGGGCGTTGTATTCTATAATGGGTCTAATGAGGGATGAGTACAGGGTTAGAAGAGTAGGACCTAGGTTTAACACTCAGGCTGACATCATAAACTAGGCATCATCTTAATTCAACATAGATAATGACCTCCTTTTTTTCTGGATGAAAAGCCCTTAGTGATGAGGTGTGCCACAAAGAAGGATTTCCTGAGTGTTGTGTAATGTGATTATCGAAGGTGAGACCACTGTCCACCTGTGTCCCTAAGTTTCTTATCACACTTTTGGTGTTTAGTGTATTGCCACCTATGAGGTAATTCATGGGTACATGTTTTTTCCCAAAGGGGATAACTATACATTTCTTGGCATTGAGCTTGAACCCATGGCTCTGGCACAAAGCATCTGTTTCTGTAAGGCCCTTTTGTAGAATATCCACATAATCTGGGGATTCAATAATGGCTCCCAGTTTGCAGTCATCTGCGAACTTTGTTAGCCAGAGTCCCTTAGTGTTGGCCTGTACTTCAGAGAAGTAGATACCAAACAAGAGCGGTCCCAGGACTGACCCCACAGGTACTCCACTTGTCACATGTCTGGAGTTGGATTTGAAGTTGGCTACTTTTACAGTGTGGGTTCTGTCAGTGAGCCACTTAGCAACACATCAAGTGACGTATGGATTAATACCCAGCTTTGTAAGTATATATTTCACAGACAAATTGGAATGTCAGTTCTAGTGATTAGTTGTGCATAGTTTATTAAATAGAAGCAAATAATTTGTTTTACAGAAAATATGTTGGCTGTAATGAGATTTGTTTAACAGTACATATGCTTTGTATACTCTCTTGTTGTGAAGTGGTGAAGCAGGAGCAGGGTTAGAGGAGTAGGACCTAGGTTCAACACTCAGGCTGACATCATAAACTAGGCATCATCTTCATTCAACATAGATAATTGTTTAATTATTTTTCCTGGAATGCAATACCAGAAACAGGCAGATAGTCTTTATTTTATATAATCTATAATCAAAAAAATAAATGTTCTTTTAGCACAGCTGCTGAGGTTCAAACTATTAATGTTTGTCAGCTATGCATGGGGTGTGTTACACTATATTCTGCTTGCATTTGACAGAAAAAAAATAATGAATGTGAGTGATAAGTCACAGAAGTTACATTGCCGACCATTTAAAATGCTGGTACCCTCTTCCGCAAGTCTCAAAATATTGGGGCTAAATGGACAAAAAAAGATTCTACATACATTAAGCCCAAGGTGGCCATGTTTCAGAATATTCCCTTTCATCCATGGTATGGCAGTCTTAGAGGTGGTATTTATATACATGTCGTGGGGATGCCCTCCATACTGGGGGTAGGTGGGGGACTCGCTTCCCTGTAAAAAAAAAAAAACGTTTAAAGGAGAAAAGTGATTTTCAATATTCACTGCTCTCTTGCATTTTTTTCTTTTCTTTTTTTTTTTTTGTGTCAGCATTCAGAGTTAAATGTGGTGACATTTCAATAAGGAGCTACGAAATCCCCATGTGAGCATTAACATCTGTATTAAACTAGGGTTGCAAGAAATCTTAAACTGGCATTGATATTTATTTGTTAATTTATAATATGTGCTTCTGTTGTTCTTTATTCAAGAGGAAAACATTAGTCTAAGTAACCTATTTCCAGATTACAAGCTTTTATGAAACCTGTTAACTAGGCTTTCATGATGGTTATCGGTTTAAGCATTATTTTTGGATCAATGTGCAAGTAGAAAAGTTCTTTTTAGAAGTAGACTGGCTGAATGTTAATGTCGGATTTCAGTTTCACCAGAAAACCTGTAGGTTTATATTAGACTTGTAGTTTAACTTCTTTTCATGGTGATGCCTCTTTCCCTGCATGCAGCCTTACAATTGACTATATTCTTTTCTTTCAAGTCTTTTTCTTCTCTACCATTTTCAACAAAGCAGGGGGAAAAAGTCCGTTTTGCAAGAAGGTGACCGGCGAAGAGCGATAGGTATGTTTGCTTCCCGGGCAATTGAGGCTCACAAGCAATCTACTGCAAATGGATCATTGAAAAATAACTTTCCAAAATCATCAAGTAACATTACATTTTTATCAGATGAGAACCCTTTAACCACTCAGAATCCTTTATATACAGATGTTTTGCCCCAAAATTCAGACTGCCTCTCATTAATGAATAAAAAAAGAGCCAAACTTTCTCCTAGACGAATGGCTGGAAAAGGACCATTTTTAAAATTTAGTACAGGAAGTTCACATCATTCATGGACTTTTCCATCATGCATTTCCAAAACACACATATACAAGGATTTAAACAAGCCAGTCATCATGGATCCAGTATGGTGGCAAAATGAAACATGTAAAACAGACGTAAAAGTAATTGAAAATCAGCAGGAAAAACATAGCTGTTCAGCAAGCAAACATTCTGCATCAAAGTTAACAGTCAAAGAACAAGCAAGGCAGTTTGAGCGACAGGTCGCACAGAACAAGCGACAAAGACAGCCTGACAGTTTCACAGTCTGCCATGCAAATCTATATGAGAGCTTCTCTGAGTGTGGAAACAACATTCTAAGTTTTCACAGTAGTGACTGCTTTGTTTCTCCATGCAATTGTTCATCTTCTTACTCATCTGAGTCTTCTGCGTATCAGGCTGTTCATTACCAGCTGCCTTCGACTCCTTCCATCATCATCACTTGTTCTGACTCTGAGGAAGGTTCTCCTCCACCATCACACAAACCAACTCCTCCGCTGCAAAGAAAATGCAGTGCAAAGGAAGAAAGCAGAAAGCTTTTGCTACAAATCATTCCAGATCCTCCAAGCTGTCCACCTCCACCACCACCACCAATTGCCCCCTTACCACCACCACCTCCACAACTTCCTTCACCTACTTTAAGCTCTTTTTCTTCTCATCCTTCTCGCTGTTCTAGCCTTCCTCCTACTCCTGCCACCCTACAGTCAGTTCCTCCAGTACCACCTCTTCCTCCTCCTCTGCCTCCTCCTGCTCCACCTCCTCCTCCCCCACTACCCACAGAATGTTCCTTAATTGCAAAACCATTCCATCCTGTCTGTGTGAAAAGGCACCATTCCATCATTTCTCCATTGAAGGATACCACTTCTGAAATGGCTCCTCGAAAAGAGTTAAAAGGAATTCTCAAAAACATTCAGAACTTAGCAGACATTGAGAAATCTGTGGCCAACATGTATAGCCAAATAGATAAAAATAAGATAGTTAAAAAACACATCACAGCAATAAACACCGAGTCAGAAAAAGATGTACAGCTAAACGAAACTGCTGTTAATCATACTGAGGGGATTAAAAATATCAACTGTATTGTAGAAGAGCTAGAAAAGCGATTTCCTTCTCAGTCAACTGCATTGTAATACTGCACTAAAATGTTTTTTTTTCCTAGCTAGCCAACATGTACTGCTTTTTTTTTTAGCATTTTGTAATTGGCCCATGATTATTAGTTTTGTGTGTGTTAGTGTATAGCATATGGTAGTATTGCATCTGTTACTGTTAATAATAACTGCAAATAATTCACTTATAGAGAGTTTTGTCACTCATAGTTTTATTTGTGGTAATAAGAATACAGACTCAGTAGCCATTGTGCAGTGTTTGTGCAAAATCAATCTTAAACAGGCATATTAGCCCATGCATTCTGCTTACAACTTCATGTTTAGCCCAATATTGATTGTTGATAAGGCCACCTTTATTTGCAAACTTAACACTGCCAGGGAAATAGTCTTCCAGTGCTCTGAAAACTCCTAGAAAGTATTACCAGTTATGCTAGACTCTTCCAAGGAAGCAGTACCTTGTAACACTATTGAGACCTCATAGTAGGTATCAGCAGTATTGCCAGACTTTATACAGTCAGGGGACTAATGTATTATAACATTGTGAGACCTTTTACTTACAAAATATGAGATGTACTGCCAGCCTTTATGATGCCAATGAAGTAATGCACTGAAATATTTTGAGAACTTCTAGAAAGAATTGCCAGTACTGCCAGGGAAGTAATGTATGTATTGCCAGTACTGTCAGAGAAATAATGTACGCAACACTATGAGATGATCTACAAGCATCAGCAGTGCTGGCAGATTTTTTACTTCCAACAAAGTAATGTGCTGCAATATTCATTAAATTGTTTGAGTCATTGCCAGTGCTGCATGACTTTACTCTTCCAGGAAAGTAATGTTCTGCAACTCTATCAGGGCTGCTGGAAAGTATTCAATTCAGAAAAAAAAATATTTATGGGGAAGGCTAGCTTCATAGCAAAATATCACTATTAATAGTGGAAATTGAATTTACAAACATATTACTTGAAAAACAGCTATGACTGAGTACTGGAGCTGCATCGTTGTTAACTGCGGAAGTATAGAAGCTAAAACTGTTTTACCTGAAACTCAACATTGCACACTCTGAAAGCGTCATGCCATGACAGTGTCTCAGTTAATGTCTGAATAAAACATATACTTTGTCATCTGTTCTGTTGCATGATAATAACATTGCTTGTGATTTTTGATTGGCGTTCTTGCTATAAAACTACAGCTCATGCATTATTCATCTCATGTGTATTGTAATTTTTTTTGTTATTGTCTTTGTCTTCATAATGTAAATTTAATTTCACTTACACAATCAACTGAATTCCATAACAATTGACGACTTTCACATTAAGCATCTTTCACTAAGATTGTTTTCCTTTTAAAGCAGCTATGTACAGGTAAATATAGGTGACATTTCCAGTCAGACTTAAGGGGGTAATCCTAAAACTGTATAATTTCATAGCACAGTGGTAAATAACACTAAATATTTAATGTGATGTAGTTTGATGTCATATGCATGAGTGTCAACATAGAACCATCATGCTGGGGAATAGGCCAGATTATGAAACATCTCTGCTTTGCATCCACGGTGGTGCAGCGGTAGCGTTGCCTCACAGAAAGAGGTTCTCCCGTTCCATTCTCGGCTGGAGTGCGGGGAGTGCCTTCTGTGTGGAGTCTGCATGTCCTCACTGCAGTTGGGTGGGCGTTCGAAAGACATACATAAATGGGCATGCCTTCGTTGAAGGTTGAATGTCGAGCTGGCACCTCGGCGTTCGTCATAATCTACTGCCAATCATTAGCGGACCGGAGTTCCGCTGTGGCAACCCCTAAAAGGGAAAAGCCGAAAGACAACAACAACAACATGAAGCATCTCTGCTTTTGTAATGGCAGTTATTAGGCTGTGGTAAAGGTCACATTATGATCACATGACCCAGGAGACATCTGACAAAAGGAGTGCCCAATGCTATGCACTTTTACATGGGCAGCAAGGCATACCAAAGCAACAAAATGAGTACTGACTGCTCACTATGGTCCTTATGCAGCATGTGAAGGAAGATCTTAGATTCCTGGCTTTGAAAGGCATACCCTTGCTAAATTCAGTAGTCAAAGTGACAATGTTGCTCTGCAGGACAGTACAAGGAGAAAACCATAGCTCGGTGCTTACGACCTCATGTAATGGTCATCACTTGATGCACATCATCAGATATCATGGCTGTGTCATATAAAGACACACCAGCTTGGCCAATGGGCAGTATGGGCTTTACATTGGCCATGCACTTGCCCAAAGTACATATGATCACTCATCCTGGGAATGGGCAGACGTGCATGATAGCACTGACTGTAGCTTATAATCAGAGAGGGATGCACCAGATACATGGTGTAAACGGAATAATTGGCAATATAAATCAGACAGAAGTGCATGCCAACAATGTATTGCTTACATTCACTGGAAATCCACATACAAGTTTTCATTCATTTACATAGCCATGGTTGCTTAAATGAATGCATACTGTAGCAAGTAATTTATGGAAACTCAAAGTCGCAGTTTGTCACAAAACCAAGTAATAAGAGAATTCCACAGTAAAAGACCACCGACCAACAAAGTATATTGAAAACTGTCTTTAATAAACGTTTATTAAAGACAGTTTTCAATATACTTTGTTGGTTGGTGGTCTTTTACTGTGGAATTCTCTTATTACTTGAATTTATGGAAACTATTGCTACTATTCAAAATAGCACATTATGGAGGAGGGTTTCTTTTTGTCTCTTTTTTTTTTATTAGAGATGTGTCAGTTCTCTGGTCTGTTGGACTGCCCAGGGCATCCATTTACCTATCTCCTGCTCTACTGAGCATGAACCGTGTTTCTGCATGCTAAAAATGATCACCATATATCAGGAGACCATGTTACAATGAATAACTTAACAAATGGACTGTAGTGGAGAACAGAGTGTACTGCTATATATTTATATATAGACATACTGATAACAATGGCAACAGGGACAGTTACTACAGCTGGAGTCCTGCTGTGTGGAGCTCAACCTGACAGAAGAGGGAACAATGAAAGACAGGTGGCAGACCTCCTGGGGATGATCAATCTGACAGGATACAAGGGACTAGGCAGGACAGGTTGCAGTCTAGGTCATGTTGGGCCTTTACCTGACAGTCAAAGTCTAACCAAGTTACTTTACTGCTGTTCAGGCTTTGGAGCAACATAACACATCAGCACAAATTGCAAGACATGCTACAGTGATATTCCCATGCAGAGCCATCATTAGACTTGCTTCTGAAAGCCACATGTTTGCTCAAAGCTTTTAGCAACACTAGTTGAGCTATTCCATTTTTACTTCCCCATTCCTGATTCTTTTTTTTCCAGTTTTCTAATAAGTATCAGATTAGATTTCACTTATTCAAGTGCTCTCACACTCAAACCAAAAACAAAAGAAAAAAAATGTTAAAATTTTCATCAGAAGTCAAGAAGTAAAACTAAAAAATATTATGGAGGTAAGGAAATGTCAAAGACAAAAATATATTATTTAGAATGTCCTACTCTACAAATACAGTTACACTTCTTACCTTAAACAGCTCTTCAAAAGAGTAAAATAATTACCAAAAATAATTCAAGGTTAAAGACTTTTAAATACTATTCATAAAATAATCTATTATAAAATATCTTTTTAAGTCAAAAATAAAATCAGCAAAGTAGTATCTAAATTACTCTGCAGTCACTATGAAAGACAGCCAAATCTGAATTGCATTCCAGTACCCTAAACATGTTGGTGTCTGTTAGTCCAGACAAAAAAAGTGACATGTTAATAATTATGTCTTTCAATACCCATTTTTCCTATTCAGTGACACAGTACAGTCCAATCCTTTCCCAACACTCAAAAGGCATAAAGCAGAGAACTCCTCCTGGATGGGATGCCAGCATATTTCATAAGTCAAATACAGAGGCATCAATTTCTGAGTAATATCAAAGAAGGATTATAAGGTTGAAATGTTATATTTATATGGTCAACATATATTTTTAACCACTGAGGTTATAGATTTTTTTTCTGTTAAATGCCTGTATACCTGTGTATTGGTGTACCTAGTTAGACAATGAATGTTTGAACAATCAAGACATAGGTGTTATTATGACCTTTATAGAAATGTTTTTTAACTTATAATCTCATATAATTTGAGGTGGGGGGTATTTTAAACAAGAGTTGAGTGGCATTGGGTGTAGTCTATGTCCCTTTATATTCAAATGTCTTTATGTGGTACAGGGAAAACTATTTATTTAATTCAACCTATGATAATTACATAAAACTGTAAAAGAGATTTTTGGATGTTATTTTTATTTTCTGAACCAGCAATGAAGAGGAGTTAAAGGAATTTTTGACATGCATTCAAAATGCAGTGTCATTTTTAAAATGTACATACAATTATTCTTATGAAGGAATCAATTACTTAAATATGTATATTGAGAAGAATAATGAAATTGGAAACTTTAGATCAAATATGTATTGAAAACCCACATTTTCTAATTATTTTAATTTCTAAATCATTCTTCAGGCAAAAGAGCAGTCTGTGTAAGGGACACATGGAGACAATCAGTAGAATTATCTCAGAGGAAATTCTTAAAGCTGAGATAATCTTACTTAAGTAAATGCTTCTACAGAGAGAATATCCTATACTGTTAGTGAATGAAGTTCTTGAAGAAGTGTTAGCTGATAGGTAAAACAAATATACGCCACTATTGGGAGAGATAAGGTATATAAAACTGGGGTTGAAAATATCTATAATATTTGTGGCTATGATAAAGCAATGATTTTAAAATATAGTCCTGAGAGTAACAAGCTAAAGAACATAACTGAACAAATTTGAGAATTATACAATGACTGGTCATTAACATTCAAAAATGAGCACACTAATTGGTGAGACCAACCAGCATGCCCATTGCAAATTGAGACTATACCAACAGTAGAAGTCCTGCCAGTAAAGTATCATAGAGTCGCCAGACTTTTTTTTTTTTTTATGTGGTAGACACGCATTAGTCTGAAGGAAAGAAAGTCTGAAACCAAAATACATGCCATTATTTAGTGACTTTGTTCCTCATAAAATTTGTGGTTTTCTGATACATCACTGAGGAACAATCACTAAATAATGACATGCATTTCAGTTTCAGACTTTCATTCTTTCAGACAATGCTGTAACTCAAGGACTGTTTAGGATATGGCTATGATACTTGTAATTAACCAGGGCTTTTGCAGGTCAATGATCCAGCCATAGATGACTTGATTGTAGAGATGGTGACTGTGGTCCATTGCTTGCAATATGACATTTATTAACCACACAGTGAAGCAGAGTATACAGAAATGAAGCACACACTGCTGCTGAGGTCACTGGTGATAAATGTCTCAGTAGATGCATCCATGGTACACATTGCAGCTGCATCAAGTGTACCAATACAGACCTAGCAATCCATGGCCATGTGAAGGTCCAGATGCATGATGGTCAGGCAGAGACTGTTTCAAGTCACATTAAACAGAAAATTGGTAAGACAGCATCAGTGTTATGTGGGCACACGGAGTGACAACCCACAGATGTTTGCATCATCTAGTTTGTGAGTTGTGCTGCTCCTCCTGTCTGATACCCAATTGCAGAGTGCATTTTCATTCCACAATGACCCCACAACTGGATGATATAATCCTTTACCACTCACAATATGTCAAAGCATGTGGCCACTGCTTTCACCTCTGTGATCCTGCTTCACATTGAAGTGTTGCAGTCATCTGTCACTTTGTCTGTCTCCAGCTGTACAAGAGATGATAGCTGTACAAGAGATGATGACTGCATACTAACTCTTTAACCTATCTGAGTATGTTAAAGTCTGAGGCACAGTATGGCCATTTATTGTAGTATCCCTGAATGGCCTGGATGAGATAGTCCATGCATTGTTTTATTCTGTTTTGTCTGTATCATTCGATTTAGCCATGGAACGGATGCTACTGCTTTACCATTTCATAGTATTGGACTTGTCACTAACTTGGCTATGGTGCAGCTGTGCATGTTCCTCCCCAACTGTCCTCCCCACCCTGCTGCAGCTGCTGCTACTACAGCTTGGAAGGCAGTCTTTGCTATTATGTTTGCCTATGCTTTGCCATGTTGTGGAACATGGCACACACAACATATATCTCACTGTATCTAAATACCTTTCCTGAGATCACTGGCACTGGAAGCATCCCTTCAGTAGTTTGAAATGACAGCTCCACTATGTTTTGTGTTTCAGCATAGACTGTGTTAAAGGATGTTTCTTACATGGTCTGAGGGTTGTGTATTGTGGACAACAATCAGAGCTCCAGGATAACATCTTGAGCATGCAGCAAAAAACATATTACATGCTTTCTATTTGTATATGTTTCTCTCTCTGCCGCAAGAATGCACCCACTATCTAGGTGATCCTCTTGGATGTTGTTTCATAACAATGCTTATTGTAGGTCAGACGTGCCAAATGAATGACTCATGTTAACTCCCCAGTTGGTGCACAGGTACGTAAGTAATGCCCTAGATATTACAAACCATCTGATAATTTAGGGAATATAAGGAATATAGGATACTGTGCCTGCTTGGGACAAAAAAATGAAGGAATGAGCTGTTGTATTAGGAGAAGAGTTCAACTAACCTAAATGATCACAGGGATAATATTCTATTTAACAATAAACATTTTAAAGACTTTCAATAGGTAACAATTATTTTCTGAATATTCAACAATTATTTGTTTAGCAGTTCCTAACATGTCATCTGCGTGTTGTAATAAAAAGTGATTCTGATGGATCTTATTTTAATGATCAGTTCCAAGTGACACACTTCAGTTGCAATACTCAATTCCTTGAAAGAGGGAGGAGTTTTGCTTTTCCAATTCCTGGTTATAACTTTCCTTGCAATTGTTAGGATGGACCATAAAAGTGGATATTTTAGTTTCTTAACACAATAAGGTATATGGGTTGTTAAATAAAATTAATGACTTTGTTATAATAAAATTATCAGTGAATAAGGTCTATAAAAAAGATTAATATTATTCTGGTATGGTTTGAGTATGACACTAAAAAAAAAAAAAAAAAAAAAGTATGCTGCCATTCTGATTTAATCTCCAAATTACCTCTCCAACAAACTCCCTTTTTTCTAAACATTAGTTCAAGTCTATGAGGTGCATACATTTCCAGGAAAATAATCTCCATTCAAAAGAAGAGGTTATCTGCTTTGAAGATGATAAAATTGTTTTTATTATCATTCTCATTTGGTGCATTACTACTAATTAGTTTAAAACAATCCCAAAAGCTTTCATTGTTTTTGTTTTTTTTTACCACTTTATATAATTGGGATAAAATACCTTTTCCAATTATATTTTGATGAATCAACAATGCTAGAAATTCATTTAATTCAGGAATATAATTTCTTATTCTTGGCAACATTAATTTAATTTTGTTATCCAAAAATTATTTAAAGTTTTGTACCTCTAACCACGTCAGTATTATTTTGAGTATACACTATAGGAAAAAGACAGAAAACCATGCTTTATATATTGGATATCTATAAATAACATTTCTAAAATCATTTAGTAATGAGAGTTTTTGCTGGTAAAAATGGAAAAATAATCTTTTAGTAACCAGAGAAAAAGGTTACTTAATATTAAACTATGATTAGATTTTTAAGGAATAATAACATTTTAACCAAATATTTCCTTGAAAGTCTTCCATTTAGCAGTGCGATAGTTATTTATTCAAAGAAATATTATTTTTATAATTGACAATAATTATAACATTCTAAATTAGGTAATCCAATTCCTCCAGAGGACCATCTCTAATATGATGATTCAAAGCTATTCTGGGTATATTAGAGAACCAAATAAATTTTAAGATTAATGAACTGAACTCTTTTATACAATTTCTTGGTGGAGGTAAAGATAATAAGTCTATAACATATAAAATGTTGGGTAGAATGATCATTTTAATTACAGCGAGTCTCTCATCCATGGCAAAAAAAAGTTTATTCTATTTATTAACTAAATTCTTTAGAATGGTTATACTACTATTGTAATCAAGGTTTATTATATTATTAATGTTACAGTTATGATTATCCATAAATATTTCATTTTTTCTCTTGGACTATATATTTAGTGAATCTATTGCTTATATTATCAATGTAGAAATGTATTGGTAGTATTTTTGTTTTATCATTAAAGGAAAGTCCAGATTTTCTTTGAAACAATTCCATTGCTTTAAATACAGCAGACAGTGTACTATTGTTTCTATTTATGGTTAAAATAATGTTGTCGGCAAACAATTGGATTTTAGATATCAAACTCACAATAATCTTTATTCCTTTAATTTCTGAATTTGATCTTCTGAAGTTAGCAAATGTTTCCATTATTAGAGTAAAGAGTACAGGTGATAGAGGACATCCTTGTTTGGTTCCTTTGATAATTTGAAGCAGCCCTGAAGTATATGCACCTATTTTAACATAAGCATAATTTAAAAAAATACTTAAAAATTATATATTTAAAAATTATACCTTCAAACTGGAGGCAAATCTCTCTCAACCCAAGACTGGAACTGACAGTCAAGAGGAGAAGGAAAATACTTGCAACACACCACCAGTCTCACATAGACCTACTAAACCAACACTTGCAAATAGCACATAAATACATGAAAACATACTCGGAGGCTCTAAATAAAAATCTGCAAAAGCCAACAGAGACCTCCAAAGCAGACGCCCAAACAGCCTCCACACCCCATCACAAATCATGAAACACATACTTCACATAATCAGTGTGCCATGCAATCACAGCCTTTAAGGCAACATAACATACCCAACACACTAGTAATAGGCGATTCTATAGTCAGGCACATTGATGTTCCACTAACTAGGTTGGACAAGAAGGTTACAGTTAGCTGCCTGTCGGGCGCCTGGATCTGCCAAATAACACAAGCACTCAGGTCACTCCAGAACAAGTACAGATATGACTCTGTCATTGTCCATGTTGGGGTGAATGACCTGAGATGTACCTCCCTGGACTACATAAAAAAAAAGACATGGAAGAGCTCTGTGATCATGTAGCCCAGGCCGGTATGACCCTGACCCTGAGTAACATCCTGCCCTCAACAAGAATGATGCCACAGTTTAAAGAAAAAATTATCAATTTCAACAATTGGCTAGGTCTCTGGTGTCATTCAAAGGGGATCCAGTATCTGTCCACCTGGGATGACATGCTCGATAAGCCACGTTGCTTCGCAAGAGTTGGTTTGCACCTGCCACCCTTAGGCTTTCGAATACTGGCCAAGCATTTTGCCGCCCCCATAGTGCCTTTTTTAGGCAAGGCTCAAAAGACAAACCAACCATTGTAAATAGCACAAGTAACCAAAAACTGAGGGTAATGCTACTCAATGCCAGAAGTCTAAACCTCAAAATGCATGCACTGAAGGCACTCCACAGTATGGAGAACATTGATATATGTGCAGTAACAGAAACCTGTTTCAAGGCTCCTGAGAGCACCCCAGCACTACCAGGCTATAACTCATACCATACTTTTTGGCCACAGAACCCTGACCAAAACACAAAACATGGAGGTGTATCCATATTCATCAAGGATACCCACACCTCCAGGTTAGTGGCACAGCGCAATGCCTCCGAGATTATCCACGTGCAACTAAGAACGAGCAAAACTGCAATTCAAATTGTAGCTTGCTACAGATCACCCACCATGACCCAGGATCCCCATTCCACATTTCTGGAGACACTGGAAAATAGGAAGGTCCTACCAAACACCCTAATATTGGGTGATTTCAATTACCCAAACATTAACTGGGAGAACTACTGAAGTACTAATTCCCTTGCCAAATGCTTCCTAGAATTTATAAACTCGAATGCCCTGGATCAACTGGTCAACACACCCACCAGAGGTGACAACATATTGGACCTGGTCATCACCAACATGGGCGACTGGTGTTCTACACCAGAGGTCAAACCCTCGCTGGTTAGATCAGACCATAGACTAATCACTTTGGATATCCACATTCTGCCCCCACCCCCAATCAAGGAAACCACCATGAAAAACTTTTCAAAAGCAAATTTACTTTATGTTACTTAAGACCAAGGTGGAAAGGTTCACAGCCCCCATGCTAAAAGACAATGCTGTCCAAGCTGCTGAATCCCTAACAAAGGCACTCTATGAGCACCTGCAAGAATGCATGGATCATTTTATCCCAAGCAAAACCAAGACTCACTCCTCCAAGAAAAGGAAACCAGTCTGGTGGACCCCTGCCATAAACAAGCTATACAATAGAAGGGGGAAACTAGTTCAGAAAAGAGTAAAATCCTAAGAAGGAAAGACATCCCTGTTTAGTATCAGCAAGAAACTATGATCCCTCATAAAATCATCCAAGGCTAGCTTCGAAAGAAAAATTGCCAAGGACTCCAAAGATAACCACAAAGCATTCTTTAGCTATGTCAAGAACCTAAGTGGAAACTCTCAGATCTACTTTGAGTTAGTGCAGAATGGCACAAAATACACTGAACCGACTGATATTGCCAACATTCTGGCAGACAGGTTTAGTGAAAACTTCACCCCCTCTCACCCCCTAAAGGGCCCATAACCATACCAGAAGAATGCAGTGCCCCAGAAATCACTGACACACAGGTTAAAACAGCCCTATCCAAAGCCAAAAATACAGCTTCAGTGGGACCAGACGGTGTCCCAGGCTGTGTCTTACACGAGCTCCAAAATGTACTAACCCATCACCTAAACACACTGTTCAAACTCAGCCTCTGTACAGGCTATGTACCCACAGAGTGGTGCACAGCAACAGTTATCCCACTCCACAAAGGTGGCGCCACAACGGACCCTGGGAACTATCACCCTATATGCCTGACTAGCCTGGTCTGCAAGGCTATGGAGCGCATCATCATGGAATTCATTAACAGAGACACTGGGAACCTTCAAACATTGGACCCTACCCAGTTTGGCTTTGTTAAGGGCAGATCATGCCTCTCAAACCTGGTGGACTTCTTTGAGACAGTTACCAAGGCTCTAGACGAGGGAAAAGAGGTCCACACAGCCTACCTAGACCTTGCAAAGGCTTTCAACACCATTCCCCATTCTGCTATTATAGACAAGCTCACCAGCTAGAAAATAAACCCCTACGTCATGAGATGGGTTGCCAATTGGCTCACTGATAGAATGCACATGATAAGAGTTGCAGCCTCTAGGTCTGACTCTAAACCAGTTACTAGTGGCTTCCCCCAGGGCTCAGTCCTGGGACTCCTCCTGTTTAGTATATACTCCTCAGAGGTACAGGCAAGCATAGGAGGACTATGGCTGACAAAGTTCATAGACGACTGCAGACTGGAGGCCATAATTGACTCTCCAGCTGATAAAGACATCCTCTAGAAGGGTCTCACTGAAATAGATACCTGGTGTCAAAATCATGGCCTCAAGCTAAATGCCAAAAAGTGCATAGTCATCCCGTTTGGAAAAAACAAAGTACCCACGAACTACCACATACGTGGTAGTCCCCTAAATACAGAAAATGTAATAAGGGATCCGGGGACCCAAGTAGATAGTAATCTCTCCTTTGATAATCATATTGCCAAGGTGGTTAGAAAATCCTTCTGTGTGGCCTACCTAATCATAAAAGGGTTCACATCTAGAAAAAAAGAGGTTATTGTGCCCCTCTACTCATCACTCATCAGACCCATCATAGAGTACAATGCCCCATTTGGGATGTACCTTACAAGACACATGCAACAGCTGGAAAGACCACAGAAGTACCTCACCAAGAGGATTACTGGCCTCAAACATATGCCCTATGCAGCCCGACTGAAGAAACTCCAGCTGTATTTGGTTGCATACCGCTTACTCAGAGGTGATCTCTGCCTGACATACAAGGCCATGTCCAATCCAGAATTGATGGACATGCTCCACCTAAGAAAAACAAATCCCCAAGAGCCACACACTCTAGGGATCTAAACCTCACCACAATTATAAATAGGATGTGCTGGAGGGATAGATTCCTGTCCCAGAGACTCCCCATGCTTTGGTACAGGATTCCAATCTACATTAGGCAGAGTCCCTCACTAACACTCTTCAAGAGAAACCTTGACGAGTGGATGGGAAACAGAAAATTTACCCTGGGGATCACTGCAGGGTCACTGCTGGACAGAGGCACAGGGAACTAATGGCTGTGCTGGACCGAGGCACAGGGAACTATTCTAAGGGGGCGATGAAAGCCAACACATTCTGGCTAGGCTTATAGATGCCCTCGGGCAGATAGCCTAGTACTTACCTATGAATGTTTTTATAAAGAAAAAAGAAAACCATCAACCACAAAGTTAGCGAATTCTAACAATGAGGCACCGACCAGGAGTAGAATCGATTACAGTTTAATCCAAAGTACATATAAACATAGACTGAGCGCTTTCTCCAGTACAACTGGCTTCATCAGAGTCAATTTAAATTTATTTAAAAATAAGGCCAGCTTGGTCTTCAGTTACCAAAGAAGGTAGATATTACTTTAATCTGTTAGCATGAATTGCCATAAATATTTTGTAATCTATGTTATCTATGAAAATTGGTCTATAAGAAGAACATACAGTGCAGATTTTGTCAGCTTTTAAGCCTGAAGAGGTAAGATTGTATTTCCATGATGGAGGAACACTTATTAAGTCTTTAGCTAAAGAAAAAATGTATGTAATATGACAAAAGCATCTTTGGGTATTACTTTGTAGAGCTCAGGGATAATACCATCATTACCAGGGGCTTTACTGAGTTTTAATTTATTAATTTGAGCTTGAAATTCTGACATTAAAATAGTTTATCAACAGATAATTTATTTTGTATGTGTTTTTATGGAAGTCCTAATTAGCTCTTTATAGTCGTTTTATGTGGTGTACTGATTAATTTTACTAAAATGATTTCAGAATTGTTTTAATATATAGTCTACTTCTGTAACCTTTTGTTTTCAATTGTGTGAATAAATGTCTTTAATATGAATAGATTTGCTAAGTATTTTTGTTCTAATAGGTAAACTATCTATAGATTTTGGGTTAATAGAAAACTTATTTTTGAACCTCTCCAAATTAATCATAGTTTTATGATTTAGAATCTTTAAATATTTATTGTTTACATCATTACTTTCTTCCTTATTGTTAGTATTGTCTTTCTGGTTATGTAGTTTTAATTTATCATTTTTTTCTTGCATCTCATACAATTCCTTATCCCAATGCCAGTTAGTAATTTTACCATAAGTATGCTTTTAGTGTGTCCCATTTATACATTTCTAAAATATTTTTTAATAAAAGACTGAATTTATTTTACAAAGAAATCTTTAAAATCCTTCCAGTTGTCTATGTATGCTGGTATTTTCTTAATCTGAATATTAGTGTTATTTTTACACAATAATTCAAACGTTATAGCTTTATGTTCTGAAAGTGCGCAAAATACCACCTTAACTTTACCTAACCTGTTTATCGATTCATTTGAAATATAAACTCTATCAATTCTAGAGTGTGTACCATGCCTGTGTAACAAGTGAGTTAAAAAAAATAGATTATTAAAAAGAAAAAAAGACATTTCCAATCAAAACCTCACATCGGCAATATCCCCACACTCAAACCAGAAAGCAGCAGGAAAAGAAAGCAGATAATTATGAGCACCACAGTAAACACAGCAAGACTCCACAGAACCCACTTGTATTCAAAGCCTTCAAGCCACAAAAAGTGATAGATCATACTGCATCCATATTAATCATACACTCTCGTTCAAAAGCACACACAAATGAGCCCACAAACCATTCAAGGACCAAACCTCCTCAGCAAAACACAGATGCATATATGCCTTCACTTCCCCAGTCAAAGGCATCACTGAAAGCAGCAGCGGCCTTAGGTCAGCTGGTGCCCTAGGCAAAGGGGCTCCACCGTGCCCCCCCCCACACCACTCAGGTGCCCCCAACCTGCTCTACCTACACCAAATAAATACTGGAAAAGCGTCTCTGCTACAGCGGCGCCCTAGGCGGCCGCCTAGTTGGCCTATGCCTAAGGCCGGCCATGACTGAAAGCACCATACAGTTCAGTGCACATAAGTTAAGCATACCAACAGGATGGAAGCATCACTTATTTAATTTTTGAAACAAAGAATTGGTTGTAACAAATGAAATCTGACATATGAAGCAATACAACCTTTCCAGCACTCATTCAGAAGTATTATTAGTATCCAGCAAATGAAGAACTAAAAAGAGAGTTAAAGCATAAATAATAAAGACCTGAATGCTATTTATATATTATGGTATATGAATAATAAAAAAAAATTACTACTATTACCTTAACTAAATAAATATTTATATATGAACACTACTGTGCAGTAATAAAGCTAAAAAGTGCTATTTAACATTTAAAAAATGAAATATAAAAAGATTGTTTCCTTGTGAAAAACAGCATCCAAGTTTCCTTATATCCTACTGAAACATTAATTGGAGATAAGAATATTTTGGTACATTATAAAAATGTATTATTTATATTTGTAAAATGAAAATTGTAAGAATAGGTGTTTTGTCATAGAAGTCATTTATCTTTTAATTTCTTTTTCTTTTGATTTAGCCTCCAACCTTTTATCTCCACTTGTCTTTTCAAGGATATGTTGCTGCAATCCATGTCTTTGTTTTGTTCCAGGATCTTACTAGTTTTTAGGAAAGACATAGCAGTGTCCAGGTCTTCAAAAAAATGTGGTTTTGTCAGGGAGAAAGATTTTTAGTCTGGCAATGAACAACAAGTGAACTAGTATCTGTTTCTTCTTAAGTTCTCTTATCAAAAGAAGGAAAAGTTTTCTTTTAAAAATAACAGCTGCTGAATAGTCATTGTCAAAACATATTATGTTTTCATTTATTTTAAGAGGTGACTTAGATCAGGCAGATTTTCAGATTAATTTCTTATCTTGTAAAGAAAAAAATCTTAATATTGTAGATCAAGGAGAGGAATTGATTTTAGATGAAAATGTAGCCAGAGATCTATGTGCCCTTTTTATACCATAGGACAATGCCTCTGACCAGTCTAAAATCTTAGGAAGTCAAGAAATTGACCATATTATTAGCTTCTACATTTTTAGGTAAATCAAAGAAACATATTATTTCTGCATGATCTGTTTTCCAGGTCATCAATCTAATTCATCAGCAGAGTATTTTGTTTTAAAAGGAATTCAGTATTTTTTTCACTTTCATTTAATCTTCCGTCTATATCATTTAGAAAGTCTTCAATACCATATTTTTTTCTGCACCTATACAGCCTCGTGTATTTGTTCCATTTTTCTTTCAAATTGTCAGGTTTAGTATCCATTCTGTCCAATTTTAATGACATTTCCTGAATATTAACACAGATTTAAACTTTTTTCTGAACAAACAGTCCTGGGAATTAACCTTTGTATAACTCATTTTTAAACTGGACACTATGACAAAAATATTCCAGGTAAAGTTTGACAGGAAAAAATAAGGAATGAAAAAAATTTCTTTGAGACAATCCTGCAGGGCACTTTACAGTATCTGTGTCCACTTAGTTGGACTACACACCAAGTCTATGGGTTTTGGGGCATATCCTACATTGGATCTATTGTTGTCCCAGTTTACTAAATAGTGGTTAAAGTCATTTGAAACAAGGGTGTTTTTGCTAGTAGATTATTTAGAACACTGTGGAATGTTATATGGCCACCACGGGACAAAGAATGTGTTCTGTAAGAAATTATTAGTTCAAAATTAATCCTGAAATAATTTATAATTTAGTGAGTTCAGTTTGTGATTCCCTAGGGATCTTCTTGGAGGTAATACGTTCTTTGGCAAATATGGACAAATATGGAGATTCCACCACAGTTGCTGTTTGATCTAAAGGCATAAAAAGCACAAAACTCTAATGTAGAGAGAGTACTCCGTCTACATGTAAACCATGTTTCAGTAACTACTTAGAGATGGATGTTATACATCAGGATTAGGCAAATCATTGTGTAGACTTCTACTTTATTGAGGGCCACCTTTATGGGATCTGATTTGGGGACTGATGTATTAAGAACTGAAAGATCTAAGAGCTATGCACATTGCTCCCACAGCTTCTTCATGCATCACAGTTTTTATATACAGCCTTGCTAGTTGTACCATATCAATCTAGGAACCTGAGGAATTCCCATGCTGTGAGGATTGTCATTTGTAATTGTTGCATAAAAATAACTGTAGGAAAATGTTTTTTTTTTTTTACGTAAACATAGGAAGACTCTGTCCAAGGCATTATATACTCAAAAAGTCTTTGGAAATATTGATTATTAGATCAGACTTATGGTGTTTCAAAGAGAACTCTGGGAACAGCTAACAGTATACAGGAGCTTTTTCTGCAGTTCTTCAGATTGGGCCTGTAGAATATAGTAGTAGGGGTGCAGATAAATGTGAATGCCTTTGGTCCTGAAAGTCTCTAGTAGGGCTAGACATTTTGTGGCTACTAGGATCAGTAGAGAGTAGCCATACATAAAGCAAAGTGGAACTGGCAGTCCCCTACGTAGAACACAAGGAATCTCTTTTATATATAAGTAGGCATTCTTGAGGACCAGAGTTACCATGAGTAAAACAGTCATTAAAAAGGGGGAGGACAGAGTAAATGGAAAGCATTTTGAACTTCTTCACCTTAAGCAACATATTTGTCCTCAAAAGGGCCAGAATATGGACACATCTTTCTTTGGTATCAGAAATTGTCTGGAGTTGAAACTTTTACCTAGATTTTCTGGTGTTCTATTTTATACTGTTTACCATGTCATTACGTAAGCTAACATGGGCAAGGGCAACTGGAGATGTTTCTGTGAAAATGAAAGCATTCCTAAAACAGGAAGATGGCAGTGAGTTTTATTTTATAACCTGAAATAATGATGAAATCGGGGCCTATCTATGAAAGTTGTGAAGGCCTTACATTCTTCATTGTATACTGATATGATTCAATTTGAGGCCCATTCATTTGAGGGTATCTTTGTCTAGTATTTCATAAAAGCATCAGCCTTCACAAAAGGAGGTGGGTAAATGGAATGTCTGTGCCAGTAGAAGGGAGATTAGAAAGGAGACTATTTTTGTAGTCATGAGTGATCAGAGGATTTTGCTGTGCTATTGACAGTAGGTTTTACTAAACTTCCTTTTTCTTTCCTTGCCATGCTGCTGCTTTAAAGCTATTTATGCTGATTTGCACAGTTCTTGTCTACAGCATTAGAACAGCCACTGTTTAGAAGGGCCATTTCTTTTGTACCTGTTGAAGTAAGAATGGAGGAGTTCATCAGTAATCTTTATTAGATTTCCTTTTAAATTCTTTTGAAAATTTTTCTGAGGGAAGGACAAAAAAACAGGCCATGTCTAATAATTAAATAAGTAGTTGCTTTTTCACATCATCAAATTGGGCTTGTTTTCTAAACTATTATGCCTTCTGAACATGGAAGCTTCAGGTCTGCCATATTGTACCCACTAATTTGCTAACTGTCTGAGCTGTCTCAGCCACACTGGACACTTCAACTTTAAGTGGCTTATCCTTATTCTGTAGGGCAATCTTCACAGTTAACCACAGGTTTTCAACCTGATATCTTGCCATAGCACTCTGACAGCTAATGGACCTTAAAGTGCAGATGTGCATTTTTCTCCCCTGCCTATCTGTTATACTACACTCTTTATTATTTGTTAGGGCATTGGTCACTGAAGATAGTTTAGAAAACTGGTTGCATTTAAGAAAACCATCTGTGATTTCACTGATACAGTTTTGTGAAGATGATACTAAAACCTGTCAAACCTAGCAGAACCCTTTGAGTTTCTTTATAGATTTTGGTTGAAAATCAGGCTTCAGTGAAGCTATCATGAAGGCATCTTCAAAAGCCTCAAAAGCAGAAGGGACAGCAGTGACTTTGGGCAATCTAAGCCAATCCAGATGCATCTTTATTGTATTTGATACTCAATGGCACTTCCTTTTAAAATGTCCCCTTATGAGGTAGTGCCCTACAGGAAATATCATCACTCGGTGAACCTAGTGAAATAATGTCCTTAACGAACTGAGCTGTGTATAGGAAAGGATGTTTTGAAAGTACATCAAATCACCCTAGGTAAAATCCAGTACTGCAGCACTCAAGTTTCCTCACTTGTGTAGAGGAAAACAGTTTTTAGTACTTAATAAATAAGCACCTATCCAGGCATGTCTAAGGGTCAGCTCCCGGTGTTTTCTCCTGTCTAGCTGAGGAATCTGGGTATCTTGGGACAATGCAGCAATTGCGTCATGTACACAGGCAACTCTCTCCTCCTACCACCCAACGCTACAACCTGCAAGAGATGCACTTATGTAGCCAAACTGGAAGCAAAGCTCTCATCACCCAAGACTGGACTAGACAGTCAAGAGGAGAAGTTAAACACTGGCACCACACCACACTCATCACATAGTCCCTCAAAACCTACATCACCAAAACACACACACATAGCAACACAAAACACACACCTACATTCATGGAGGCTCTCAATAAAAATCTGCTCAAGCAACAGAGACCTCCAAAGCAGAAATGCATGCAACCTCCACCCCCCAACACAACCCAAATGACACATAGCCCACAAACTCAGTGTGCCACTTAACCACAGTCCATAAGGCATAACAACATACCCAACACTCTAGTCATAGGTGACTCTGTAGTCAGGCACACTGATGTTCCACTCACCAGGCTAAACAAGGAGAAAGTCACTGTCAGCTGCTTGTCAGGTGCCAGGATCCGCCACATAATGCACGCACTCTGGTCACTCCACAACAAGTACAAATATGACTCTGTCATTGTCCATGTTGGTGTGAATGACCTGAGACATACCTCACTGGACTACATAGGTTCATAGGTTCATACTAGGCTATCTGCCCTAGGGCATATATAAGCCTAGCCAGAGTGTGTTTGGCTTTCGCCACCCATTTTAAATTAATTTTGCTATGCCCTTTTACGAGGTTAGTATACTGTGCCTCTGTCTAACAGTGACACAGAAGTGATACCCGGGGTAAAGCTATGATCTCCCATCCACTCATCAAGATTCCTCTTGAAGAGAGTCAATGAGGGACTGCCTAACCTGGACTGGGATTTTATTCCAGAGAGAAAGGAGCCTCTGGGTTATGAATCTATCCCTCCAGCATGTCCTATTTATTTCAGTGCTGAGGTTCAAGTCTCTTGAGCGCATAGCTCGATGGGATTTGGATTTTCTGAGGTGCAGCATGTCCATTAATTCCGGGTTGGACATGGCTTTATACGTCAGGCACAGATCGCCTCTGAGCAGACGGTATGCCACTGAGTAGAGCTGGAGTTTCTTTAACCGGGCAGCATATGGCATCTGTTTGAGCCCTTTGATCCTCTTGGTGAGGTACTTTTGGGGTCTTTCCAGTTGCTGCAGGTGTCTGGTAAGGTACATCCCAAAAAGGGCATTGTACTCAATTATGGGCCTGATGAGGGATAAGTAAAGAGGCACGATGACCTCCCCTGATCTAGATGTGAATCCCTTCATGATTAGGTGGGCTATATAAAATGTTTTTCTAACCACTTTGGCCACGTGGTTGTCAAATGAGAGATTGCTATCAACTTGGGTCCCCAGGTCCCTAATTACTTCTTCTGTACTTAATGGATTACCACCTATGTGGAAATTTGTGGGCACTTTGTTTTTGCCAAAGGGGATGACTATACACTTTTTGGCGTTTAGCTTGAGGCCATGGCTCTAGCACCAGTTGTCTGTTTCTATGAGGCCCTTTTGGAGTATGCTTGTGTCGGCTGTAGAGTCGATTATGGCGCCCAGTTTGCAGTCATCTGCAAACTTGGTCAGCCATAGTCCTTCCATGTTGGCCTGTACCACCGAGAAATATATACTGAACAAGAGAGGTCCCAGGACTGAGCCTTGTGGGACACCACTTGTAACTGGTTTGGAGTCTGACATGGCTCCAGCAATTCTAACCATGTAGGTTCTGTCCTTGAGCCAGTTTGCAACCCATCTAGTGACATAGGGGTTTATATTTAAGCTGGTGAGCTTATCTATAATGCCCGAGTGGGGTATTGTATCGAAGGCTTTTGCGAGGTCCAGGTAGGCTGTGTGGACCACCTTCGCCTCGTCAATGGCCTTGGTGACTGCTTCAAAGAAATCGACCAGGTTTAAGAGGCAGGATCTGCCCTTAACAAAGCCGAACTGGGTAGGATCCAGTGTCTGTAGGTCCCCAATATCTTTATTTATGAGGTCCATGATGATCCTTTCCATAGCTTTGCAGACCAAGCTAGTCAGGCTTATGGGGCGATAGTTTCCAGGATCCGTTGTGGCACCACCTTTGTGGAGAGGGACCACTGTTGCTGTACGCCACTCTTTGGGTACATATCCTGTAGTAAGGCTGAGATTGAACAGTAGTTTTATGTTTGGGTTTAGCTCTTCTTGGAGTTCATGTAGGACGCAGCCCGGGACACCATCTGGTCCCATTGATGCTGTGTTTTTTGCTTTGGAGAGGGCGGCTCTTACCTGAGCATCTGAGATGTCAGGGGGGCAGCACTCTGCTGGGATAGATATTTGCCCTTTTGGTGGGGAGGGGGGGAGAAGTTTGCACTGAACCTGTTAGCTAGGATGTTGGCAATGTCTGTGGGTTCGATGTATTTTTTGTCATTTTGGACTAATTATGAGTATATCTGGGAATTCCCACTCAGGTTCCTAACATAACTAAAGAAAGCCTCGTGATTATCCTTAGTGTCCTGTGCAATTTTTCTCTCGAAGCTGGCCTTAGATGATTTTGAGTGTCCGTAGTTTTTTGCTAATACTGATCAGAGATGCCTTCCCTTTTTGGGATTTTGCTCTATCATGTAGTAGCTTCCTCCTCCTATTGTATAGTTTGTTTATGGCTGGGGTCCACCAGACAGGACATCTGCCTTTGGAGGATTGGGTCTTGGTTTTATTTGGGATTGCATGATCCATGCATTCCTGAAGGTGTTCAGAGAATGCGTTTTTAAAGGATTCTGCGGTCTGGACCGTATTTTCCACAGGCTCGGGGGCTTTGAAGGATTCCACCTTAGTTTTGAGGAGTGTGAAATTTGCTTTAGAGAAGTTTTTCACTGTGGTTTTCTGGGCAGGGAGTGGGGTCGGGATGTGAATATCCAGTGAGATTAGTTTATGGTCTGATCTTACCAGTGAGGGATACACTTCTGGTCTGAAGCATAGAGTCCCCATGTTGGTGATGATCAGGTCCAGTATGTTTTCCCCTCTTGTGGGAGTGGTAACAAGTTGTTCTATAGCATTTGAGTTTATAAATTCTAGGAACCTTTGGGCTAGGGTGCTGGAGCTAGAGTAATGCTCCCAGTTTATGTTTGGGTAGTTGAAGCACTACCAGGTTATACCTCATACCATGCTTCATATTTTCCAGTGTTCTCAAGAAGGCCGAGTGGGGTTCCTGGGTTTGGGAGGGTGGTCTGTAGCAGGCTATAAACTGGAAGGCAGTTTTACCCACTGTTAGTTGCACATGGATAGTCTGTGATGGTTCGTGCTGTGCCACCAACCTGGAGGTGTGGGTATCTTTGACGAATATTGATACTCCCCCTCCTTTTGTGTTTCGGTCCAAGTTTTTGGGCCGAAAAGCATGGTATGAGGTATAACCTGGTAGTGCTGGGGTGTTCTCGGGAGCCTTGAACCAGGTTTCTGTTACCACACAGATATCGATGTTCTCCATGCTAAGGAGAGTTTAGAGTGTGTGCATCTTGAGGTTTAGACTTCTGGCATTGAGTAGCATTACTCTTAGTTTCTTATCCCTTGTGATATCTATGGAGGTGGGTTTGTCTTTTGAGCCTTGCCAAAAAAAGGCACTATGGGGGAAGCAAGACCCTTTGCCAATATCCGAAAGCCCAGGGGTGTCAGGTGCAAGCTGTCCCTAGCGAAACATCGTGGCTTGTTGAGCATGTCATCCCAGGCTGACAGGCGTTGGATCCCCTTTGAATTACACCAATACTTAAGCCAATTGTTGAAATTGATCATCTTGTCTTCATATTGTGGCATCATTCTTGGTGAGGGTAAGATGCTACTCAAGGTCAGGGTCATACCGGCCTGGGCTTCATGCTCAGAGAGCTCCTCTATGTCTCTTTTCATGTAGTCCAGGGAAGTACATCTCAGGTCATTCACACCAGCATGGTCAATAACCGAGTCATATTTGTACTTGCCTTGGAGTGACCTGAGTGCTTGTGTTATGTGGCAGATCCTAGCGCCCGACAACCAGCTCACCGTGACCTTCTCCTTGTTTAGCCTGGTGAGCGGGACGTCAGTGTGCCTGACGATAGAGTCACCTATTACAAGTGTATCAGGTGTGTTGTTTAGCCTTAAGGGCTGTGACTGTTCGGCACACTGGCTTTGTGAGCTATGTGTTGCACGTATTTTGTTTTGGGGTAGCGGTTGCTTGGGTGTCTGCTTTGGAGGTCTCTGCTGCTTAGGCAGATTTTTTTTAGAGCCTCCAAGTATGTTTTTATGTGTTTATGTGTTTGGTTTGCTGTCGTGGTAGGTCTATGTGAGACTGGAATTGTAGTGAGTGTGGTTTCCTTCTCCTCCTGACTGGTTACGCCAGTACTGAGTTGAGAGAGTTTAGCCTCCAGTTTGGCTATATGGTTGCATCTCTCACATGTGTTGGAATTTGTTGGGAGGAGGAGAGGGTTGTCTGTGTACATGAGGCAGTTGTAACATTGCCTCAAGATTCCCAGATTCACCAGCTGGACCGGAGAGGAGATTGACAACTGACCTTTGGACATGCTAGAATAGTATTGGGAATTCCTTTATAATTGAAAAAAAAGGGCCAATGGGGAACAAGGTAGTCAAGGGGAGTTTGTGAGGGTGTATTGCTTTTAATTTTTTAGTGCTGACTTATATAATTGCTTTAGTGAGCAAGTGCCAGGTAACTTAAATGCAATTTGTTACAGGTAACTTAAATGCAAAAACGACAAACAGTATTTTTCTTTCAAGTGAAACAAGGAAATAAGTACAGTAAGCAATGCAGATATCACTAGGGATCCACAGAAGCGCTGAAAAGCCGCGTTTTAGGTGGAATTAGCGTTTCAGGGAAATAACAAGCAAACAAACAACAAGCATACAAACAAAACTAGATTCAGCAGGCCTGGATCTAGTCTATGCTACAGCAAACAAGGTGTACCAATTTCAGTAAGAAACAGCTCAAATATGCAGGCACTATAAGCCTTTAACCAGAAATTCCCAGCTCAGAAGGGCAGAGTCCAGCCTCTCCTCCCACAAGAGTACAGACCACGAACCTTCTTAATGTAAAATAACTGGCCTGAAGCCCAAGTGCTTAAACCAAACTAATACACTTTTAGAATAACAGACACTGAGCCCTCAATCAGCAGTTCCCAACTTAGAAGGATTTAAGCTAGCTGTCCTGCCACCACAGTGCAGGCCACAAACCTTCCTAATGTAAAACAACTGGTCTGAAGCCCAAGTGCTTAATCCAAAAGACTTAGAATGATAGCTACACTTTAATCAAGTTACTACCAAGCAGTAATAAATACAATTGAATACTTTAAAGAATGCCTGGATTAGTGCTCAAGTTATACTAACAAAGCTAGATTCAGCAGGCTTGGATCTAGTCTATGCTAAGCAAACAAGGTGTACCAATTTCAGTAAGAAGCAGTTCAAATATGCAGGCACTATAAGCCTTTAACCAGAAATTCCCAGCTCAGAAGGGCAGAGTCCAGCCTCTTCTCCCACAAGAGTGCAGACCACGAACTCTCTTAATGCAATGTACATTAAAAGAGACATGGAGGAGCTCTCCGATCTTGTAGCCCAGGCAGGTATGACCCTAGCCCTGAGTAGCATCCTGCCATCACCCAGAATGATACCACAATACAAGGACAAAATGATTGACTTCAACAATTGGCTAAGCTTCTGCTGTCATTCTAAGAGGATCCAGTATCTGTCTGCCTGGGATGACATGATCGACAGACCACGATGCTTTGCCAGAGATGGCCTGCATCTGTCGCCCTTGGGATTCCGGATACTGGCTAAGGCTCTTGCCACCCCTATAGTGCCTTTTTTAGGCAAGGTTCAAATGTGAAATTCACCCCCGTAACAGGTGCAAGCAAGCAAAATCTGAGGGTAATGCTACTCAATGCTAGAAGTCTAAACCTCAAAATGCATTCATTCGAGGCACTCCTTAAAACTGAGAACATCCACATCTGTGCAGTGACAGAGACCTGGTTCAAGGCTCCAGAGAACACCCCTGCAGTACCAGGCTATAATTCATACCATAACTTTTGGCCACCTAACCTGGACCGAAACACTAAAGGTGGAGGCGTGTCTATATTCATTAAGGATATCCACACCTCCAGGCTAGTTGCTCAGCATAATGCATCCGAGATTATCCAAGTGCAACTAACTCTGGGCAAGACCGCAATCCAAGTTGTAACTTGCTACAGATCCCCCACCATGCCCCAAGATTCCCACTCCTCATTTCTTGATACACTGGAAAACATTAGGGTACAACACAACAACTTAATAATGGGTGATTTCAACTACCCCACCATTAACTGGGAAAACTACTCCTGTACCAACTCTTTTGCTCAATGCTTTCATGGAATTCATAAATTCCAATGCCTTGGATCAACTTATCCATACCCCCACTAGGAGCAGCAATATCCTAGACCTGGTAATTACCAACATGAACGACCGGTGTTCCACACTAGAGGTCAGTTCCTCATTGGTCAGATCTGACCACAAGCTATTCAGCTTGGACATCCACATCCCGCCCCCCACCCCCCATTAGGGAAACCACTGTAAAAATTTCTCCAAGGCCGACTTCACACTTCGTAAGACAGAAGTGGCAAACTTCGCAACACCCATGCAGACAGACAATAGAGGTCCAACTGCTGAATCCTACACAAATGCACTTTATAAGCACTTAGATGAGTGCATGGATTGTGCAATCCCTAACAGAACCAAGATGCTGTCCTCCAAAAAAAGGAAGCCAGTCTGGTGGTCCCCTGCCATAAATAAACTCTGCAACAAAAGACAGAAGCTGTTGCAAAAAATAGTAAAATCCCATGACAGGAAGAACTCCCTGGTCAGCCTCAGTAAGAAGCTGAGATCCCTCATAAAATCCTCCAAATGTAGTTATGAAAACAAAATCACCACAGATTCTAAAGACGACCACAGATCATTCTATAGGTATGTCAAGAATCTCAATGGCAACACTCAGATCTGCTCTGAGTTACAGCACAATGGCACTAATTATACAGAACCAACTGATATTGCCAGCATCCTGGCAGATAGTTTCAGTGCTAATTTTACCCCCCCCCCCCAAAGGGCCCATCTCTATACCAGAAGAATGTAAAGTTCCTGTAATCACGGCTGCACAATTAAAAAACACACTTTTCAAAGCCAAGAACACAGCATCCATGGGACCTGACAACATCTCAGGCTGCATTCTACATGAACTACAGAATGAACTGGCACCATACCTAAGCACCATGTTCAGTCATAGCCTCAACTCAGGCTTTGTGCCCACCGAATTGCACACAGCGATGGTTATCCCACTCCAGAAAGGGGGAGCCGCCACATACTCAAAGGAACTACTGCTCAATTAGCCTAATGAGCCTGATCTGCAAGGCCATGAAACGTATCATCATGGAACTTATAAACAAAGACATTGGTAATCTCCAAACTCTGGACCCCACCCAGTTCGGGTTTGGAAAAGGCAGATCATGTCTCCTAAACCTGACTGACTTCTTTGAAGCAGTCACTAAAGCTGTAGATGAGGGCAAGGTGGTTCACACAGCCTATCTAGATCTTGCCAAGGCTTTTGACACCATCCCCCATTCTGGAATTATAGATAAACTCACTAAACTAGGTATAAATCCCTATGTCACAAGGGGTCCATATCATATATTTGAAATTCCAAAATGTTGAATACCATATGTTTGAACTTGGAATTTTGAATATTGAAAACATCGAACGCTCAGAACAGCAAATTATTTCCCAGGGAAAAAAATCACTGTTCGGAGAAACATACACCCAACACAAGCACACCAAAATAAATAAACCACACACATACATTTAACAAAACCCAACCCCACACTAAACCACACATACATACATTACTAACTATCCACTTACCTTAACCCGCACCCTAACCCTAAGGTCTGTAACTATAGCACACATACCCTACAAATCTATACACAAACAAACTAATTAATACACACACATACAGTTAACAAAACACAACCCTACACTACACCATGCATACATTACTAACTATCCACTTACCTTAACCCTAACCCTATGGTCCGTAACTCTCGCACCTCAGTGGAGGAATTAGCAAAGCCACGGAATGGCCCACCAAAATCTTGCCCTAAGTAAGATTTCGATATTCCGGGGCTTCGCTATTTTTCACTATTCGATATTTTGAGTTTGATGTTTTCACATTCGGCATTGTACCTCTTCAGAATTTTGATATAGACCCTGTCACAAGATGGGTTGCCAACTGGCTCACTGACAGAACCCACACTGTGAAAGTAGCAGACTCCAAATCCGACTTCAGACCAGTGACAAGTGGAGTACCACAGGGTTCAGTCCTGGGTCCTCTCCTGTTTGGTATCTACTTTTCTGAAGTACAGGCTAACACAGAAGGTCTTTGGCTAATGAAGTTCACAGATGACTGCAAACTAGGAGCCATAATTGAAACTAGCCCCCCATCTAAAATCCATGTTTAGTCAAAGCCTCACCACAGGCTATGTGCCCACAGAATGGCACACAGCAACGGTTATCCCATTCCATAAAAGAGGAACCACCACAGACCCCGTGAACTATAGCCCTATTAACCTGACAAGCCTGGTTTGCAAGGCCATTTAGCGTGTCATCATGGAATTCATAAACAAAGACATTGGTAACCTCCAAACTCTGGATGCTACCCAATTCGATTTGTAAAAGGTATGCCATGTCTCCTAAACCTGGTAGACTTCTTTAAAACAGTTACTAAGGCCATAGACAAGGGCAAGGTAGTCCACACAGCCTACTTGGACCTTGCTAAAGCCTTGGACACTATCCCTCATTCAGGAATCATAGATAAACTCATCAACCTTAACATAAATCCTTATGTCACGAGATGGGTGGCCAACTGACTTATAGACAGAACCCACACGGTAAGAGTTGCAGACTCCAGATCCGACTCCAAACCAGTGACAAGTGGTGTATCCCAGGGTTCAGTCTTAGGACCCCTCCTGTTTGGTATATACTTCTCTGAAGTGCAAGCAATCACCAAGGGTCTATGGCTGACCAAGTTCACAGACTGCAAACTAGGTGCCATTATCGATTCCCCTATTGACATAGACATCCTGCAAAAGGGCCTCACCGAGACAGACACCTGGTGTCAACATCATGGCCTCAAGCTAAATGACAAAAAGTGCATTGTTATCCCCTTTAGTAAAAACAGAAAGTGTGATAAGAGACCTTGGGATCCAAGTGGATAGTAACCTCTCCTTTGATAACCACATTGCCACAGTGTTCAGAAAATCTTTCTATGTGGCCCATCTAATCACAAAAGGGTTTGTGTCTAGGAATAAGGAAGTAATCGTTCCCCTCTACTCATCAGTTATCAGACCCCTCATTGAATACAATGCCCTGTTTGGTATGTACCTCACAAGACACCTACAACAACTTGAGAGACCCCAAAAGTACCTCACCAAGAGGATTGCTAGCCTCAAACAATTGCCCTATGCTGACTGGCTCAAGAAACTCAAACTCTACTCAGTCGCATACTGCTTACTCCGAGGAGACCTCTATCTGACATACAAAGCTATGTCAAACCTGGAATTGCTGGACATGCTTCACTTGAAGAAATCCCAATCTCCCCGAGCCACACACTCTAGGGACCTAAACCTCACCACAACAATGAATAGGACATGCTGGCGGGATAGATTCTTGTCCCAGAGACTTCCCATGCTCTGGAACAAAATTCCCATCCACATCAAGCAGAGCTCATTATTAGCATTATTCAAGAAGAACCTTGATAAGTGGATGGGTGATAGGATGTTCACCTCTGGGATTATGTCTGGAGCACTGCTCGATAGAGGGGCAGGAATTTAACAATACATGGGTGGCGGAAGCCAAAACACTGTTGGCTAGGCTTGCTTTGGCACTCAGGCCGATAGCCTAGTACCTACATATGACCCTATGAAACTTCTAACGATGTGGACGTCCTACAAAAGGGCCTCACTGAGAAAGATGCCTGGTGTCAAAGCCATGGCCTCAAGCTCAATACCAAAAAGTGCATTGTCATCCCCGTTGGTAAAAACTCTGTACCCATGAGCTACCACATAGGTGGTAGTCTACTTAACACGGAAAGTGTGATGAGACCTTGGGACACAGATGGACAGTAGTCTCTCCTTTGATAATAACATAACCACAATAGTCAGGAAATCCTTCGACGTGGCACACCTCATCACAAAAGGTTTCTCATCCAGGAAAAAAAGAGGACAATGTTCCCCTCTACTCATCACTCATTAGATCCATTATAGAGTACAACACCCCTTTTGGTATGTACCTCACAAGACATCTACAACAACTGGAAAGGCTGCAGAAATACCTCACAAAGAGGATTACTGGCCTCAAACAGATGCCATACTCAGACCGTCTCAAAAAATTCCAGCTTTACTCCATCGCATATCGCCTACTCAGAGGTGATCACTGCCTAACATACAAAGCTATGTCAAACCCAGAGCTGTTGGACATGCCCCACTTAAAGAAATCCCAATCCCCCCGAGCTACATGCTCTAGGGACCTAAACCTTGTCACCACAATAAACAGAACATACTGGAGGGATAGATTTCTGTCCCAGAGACTTCCCATACTCTGGAACAAACTACCTATCGAAATCGGACAAAACTCTTCATTAGAACTCTTCAAGAAAAATCTTGATGATTGGATGGGAAATAGGAAATTCACCCCGGGGATCACCTCTGTGGCTCTGCTTGACAGGGGCACAGGAAAATAATTTTCTTGGATGGCAAAAGCCAGCGTACCTTTTTGGTTAGGCTCCTATAGGTCCTAGGGCCAATAGCTTAGTACCTAACTATGAACCTATGAACTTTCTTGAAAGTATAGGTCCCCCTCTATGACCCAGGAAAACCCATGCCATGTTTTTAAACTTATCAGAAACACTAACCATCCAACCCAATACCATATTCATGGGTGACTTTAATTACCCCACTATTAACTGGAAATCCTATGCAACATCAAATGTACATGCACAGAGATTGCAGAGATTCCTGGATTTTGTAAACAGAAACTCCGTGAACCAGACAGTCAATGCACCAACATGGGTATAACTCTACTGGATCTGGTCCTCACTAATATGTGATAGTGCTGCACACTTCCTACTGTAATGCCTTCCCTGGTAAGGTCAGACCACAAAATGGTCTATCTGAAGCAAAAGTAAAATCTGGACCCTAGCTAAACTGTGAATATTCAGAAACTATTCTAAGGCTAACCTCCTGCTATTAATTAAGAACCTGGCAAAATTTCAAGCCCCTATAAACCATGAGAACAATTATGCCTATGCAGAACTGTTGACAGAAACCCTGTACAATCATGTTAATAGCTGTATAGAAGCAGCTGTACCCACAAGGAAGAAATGTAGAACTAACTCAAAAAACAAGCCACTCAGGTGGAATGACAAAATTAATAGGCTGTATAACAAGAGGAAGAAAATCATGGCAAACATTAGGAGATGCAGCACCCAGCAGGATAAGAGCACTTTCATCAAACTAAACAAACAACTCAGAGGACAAATAAAGTCTACCAACACCAAATTTGAGGTAAATTTGGCCACCCAGGCCAAGGACAACCACAAACCATTCTTTAGCTATGTCTGCAACCTCAAAGGCAATACAAAATTGTGTACAGAGCTCATTGTAAATCAAGCCACTTATACTGAGCCAGAAGATATAGCAAACCTCCTGGCTGATAAATTCAGCTCCAACTTTACTCCTCTCTCCCCCTCAACCTTACCTCAGGAAATACCATAAAATATAACTTCCCTCACTATCACTAGGGGACAGGTCCTTAATGCTCTCTCTAAGACCAAGAACACTGCATCAATGGGCCCAGACAGTATCCCAGGATGCCTTCTAAATAGAATGAAACATGACCTATCAGAGCCTCTGGAATTATTTAACTGTAGCAGCAAAAATAAATGATGAAGTGCTTTCCTTTAATGAAAACAAGTTCTTATTCAGCCTTGTGTAGACTAGTATATAAGTTTTTATTTTTGCTGCTGTTGATTTTTTTGTTATATTGGACCTTTACTGCCTCTGTGGTCAGCTTTGCTGTGTTGGAATTTTATTATTTAACTGTAGCCTCCAAAGAGCCTTTGTGCCTCATGAATGGATAAAGGCAACAGTCATCCCTCTGCACAAAGATGGGCCATCTACAGACCCATAAGTCTCATTGGTCTAATATGTAAAGCCATGGAAAGAGTTATCATGGAGATGATCAGTAGAGGTATAGTAAACCTCCAGACACTTAAACTAACCCAGTTTTGTTTCGTAAATGGCATATCATCCTACTCAAACTGGTGGACTTCTTTGAGAAGGTCACCAAAGCAATGGATGAGGGCAAAATTGTTCACACTGCCCACCTTGACCAGGCCAATTTGACACAATACCCCACTCAGGCATTGTTGACAAACTCAGGAGGTTAGGTACAAACCCATATGTCACCCTGTGGATAGCCAACTGGCTCACAGACAGGACCCAGGAAGTTAGAATTGGGGAGTCTACCTCTACAAAGAGGGCCAGTCACAAGTGGAGTCCCTCAGGGATCAGTCCTTGGACCGCTCCTTTTTGGTATTTACTTCTCAGAAGTCAAGGCCAGTGTCACTGGTCTCTGGCTGACTAAATTTTTAGATGATTGCAAATTAGGAGCTGTCATTGAATCTCACACTGACACAAATGTTCTCCAGGAGAGGCTGACACAGACAAACAACCGGTGTCAGAGTCATGGACTAAAACTAAATGCCAAGAAATGCATAATATTATCCTTTGGGAAGTCATCCATCCCTGGTAACTATCATATTGACAACACATTCCTTAGAATTGACCCAGTAGTTTGTGACTTAGAGACAAACAAAGATAGTAATCTAGCCTTTTTTAATCATGTGTCTACAGTGGTGAAGAAATCATTCTATGTTGCGCAACTTACAAACAAAGGTATGGCAGCTAAGTCCAAGGAAGTCAATGTTCCACTGTATTTGGCATTTATCAGACCTATCATTGAGTAGAATGCCCCCTTTGGTATGTACCTAACCAGGCATATCCAGCAACTGGAATGTCCACAGAGGTTCCTCACTAAAATAATACAGGACATAAGTAATATGTCCTATGCAGACTGCCTCAAGGCCCTATACCTCTATTCTCTCTCCTATAGGCTTTTGAGGGGAGATCTATGCCTGGCATAGAGGGCATTGTCAGACCTCAGTCTGATTGACCTCCTTCATATGCACAAAACAAACGCTACCAGAATTACCTGTTCTAAAAACTTAAGTCTTACCTGTAACATAAATAGGACCTGCTGGAGAGAGAGATATGTTTCCCAGAGACTATCCCATCTATGGAACAGGCTCCCCATCCATGTGAAGCAGAGTTACTCCCTAATCCAATTCAAGTGCAACTTGGACAATTGGATGGGAAACCGGAAATTCATCCCTGGTTTTGGCACTTGTGTCTAATGGACACAGGTAACCTGTAAATGTTTCATCTCCCAGCCCCGTGCTTACACTTATCAAGGGTATCAGAACTCATCAGAGATTTGGGATGCATGGATAGGCTTAAAAGGCCCTTGTGGTTATTAGCCTAGTAAACACCTATGAAACATCCTCACCTTAGGAGGATGAATCACATTCTACTTGGGAAGAAGGTCCTGTTTTCGTTTTACATGGCTGGCAGCTCAAAGAAATGGGCTGGGTGGTGGTCAGTAGTGAGCTCTGATGCACTGCAAAGAGCTCTTCTGCAAAAGCCTTCTGTGAAGGGAAAAAGCATGCATCAGAATAGCCAAGACCTGTGACCTATGAGATATGGCAAATGTGCATTGCTTGTATATTTGTGTTTCTAGGGAAGAACAACAGTGTGTTGACCTCAGCTCAGTGAAATAAGCTTTCTTGAAGATTAGCCTACATTTCCTCTATATCTCCATGACTTGCATTATCCATTAAAAGTATCAGAAGGGACATGTCTTGCTTAGCTGTTGGAGGCATTATTTATCTGCAAATGTCAGAGATAGATACTTTGGGACTACCGTTTCTCCTTCTGTTAGACCTACTACTTGGAATTTGGCCTGAGAGACCATAAAAGTAGCTGCTTGACATATGCAACTCCTGAGGGGATAGGGACAGGCCAGTAGCTAAAACATATGCTAAGACTGGGAGTTGGGAAAATGCCTCATGACTTTCAGCCTAATATGCCTAAAACACAACAGATAGCAGTGCTCTGTAATACTATTATGCCACTCTTTGATGTCTTCTCATTTGTCAAAGCTATTTTATACCTGTGTGCTTTTGGGTCTATAGGAGTAGACCAAACATCCATTTAATCGAAACTTACACTACAGAGACAACAACACTGAAACCTAATTTTAATGAAGTTTCATATCACTTGAATTTTAATTGGGAAAAGAGACAGCTGGCTAACATTAAAAAAATAAAACACCAAAGCATATCAAACCCACTCAAGTGGGAGTTGTGCCCCCCCCCCCAACCGCACAACTAAATATACCAGCTCCAAGATCACACTATAGAGGGGAAAAAGTCAAATTTCTCCATGTTGGGCAACTACATCTTTTCCCAGATTAAAGTTCCAGTGATGTGAACCTTTGTTAAAATAAGGTTTCTTATGTCATCTTGATCATTAAGTTTTGATTAAATGGATATTTCATCTGGTCAGGTAAAACTGTGCTTTTATATGTCTTTTTTTCTTGGAAGGTAAAGATTCAGATGCTGAAACTTGAATTAGAACTTAAATATTTTTTCTGCAGCCTGCCTGTGAGATTTCTGGATAGAAACTGCACAGACCTAATATTCCCCCTTGGGTGGGCTTCTTCTAAGCAGAACAATCACTTAGAATAGAAATCTTTGTAAAAAGCCTGACATCCACAATCATAAAGGCTTTTCAGGCTGAATGAGACATTTGCTGGGAACCAGTAAAAGTGACATAGGAATTGTTCACTAGCAAATAAGTCAGAAAATTGGTAATAGCAGTAAGTGAGGCATTGTATTTATTTATTTATTTTATTGTCATTTGTTTTCTGGGAAAGTCTGACTGAACCATGTCCTTTTTTAGCAGAGGCCCAGAAAGAAAAACTTTATTATACAGGCATCATGGACATCACTTACATTGTTTCATTATTTATAGTCACTTTCATTCATGAGCAGCAGTCCATTATTCAGATTTCCTTCACATCAGTTACATCATGTACAAAAAGATTAGATTAACGATAACAATTACCTGGGTTTTATATGAATACTTATTTTAATACACAGAGGTTTGTGCAGTCCATATCATCAGTATGCACAGATTGTCAGGTTTGTGTAAGATTCATTCTTTCTGTAAAAACTTGTTCAAAATCAATGACATTAGAAAATAGGATAAAGAGCTGGAGCCTAAAGAAAGGAAGGGATGGGGGTGGGTGCAGAAGTACAAGTAAGAGAAAGAAGATTAGGTGATAGAGAAGGGCGTGGTTGTGATAATAGTATATTACATTTTGTGCAGCAGAGATATATGGCACCAATGTATGTAACTCTCTTAGTACCAGTTTAACCAGGGGTGGTACAGTCATTTATCTAGCATGTGTTGGCTCCATTGGCATTTAAATTCTAACAGGCTGCAGTTGGTTCTGAGTGGGAAGGTATTCTACCTTATAAGCAGTATCAAGTAAATACAAGAGTATCTTGCATTGTTGTTAAGTTTGGTTATGGGGAATAGTGAGTTTTGGTGGAGCATAGATGTCTCTTAGTAGTGTAAGGTTAAATAATAGAGTTTAGAGATAGGAATTGCTCAAGGTTGTGCAGTAGTTGATGGTTATAATTCAGTTGTGAGCACAACAGAAAATTATTTAGTCTGAGCCAGTTTAGTTGGTTTAGTGAAAAGCAGTTAAGTGATCTATGCTGTTGGTTGTATGAGAATTTGGATACTTTATTGAAGCATTGCTCTAGTTTGGTTGATAGAGAAGAGTTGAGATTAGTTAGGATAGGAGAAGCATACAATACGGTGGGGAGTAGAAGAGGATTGCATATGATTTGTCTAGTAGAGTCAATAAGGTAACAGTTTGCTCTATAGGGGAAACCTAGCATTTGGTTTGTTTCTTCTATGACTTACTGAAGGTGGAGATCAAATCTCAAGTGGTTGTCTATAATCACAACTAGCAGTCTATATTAATTTTGATGATCTCCATATATTATCAGTAGTTTTTTTGAAGAGATATAGAGAATTGGGGGTGAACAATAGTAGTTTATTTTATTGTTTATATTCAGGGTGAGTTGTGAATTGTCGAGTCAAGCTTCAATGGAGGATGTAGAGGTGAAGGACTTCTGGGTGAGTGTTTGGAGCAGGGGTAGTGTCCTAGCAGCTCATATTAGAATGGAGCCATCAGTATATTGTACTATAGTAGCATCTTTGTCTGCTGTGTTTAGGTAATTGAAGACAAGTTAAACAGTACTGATCCTAGGATGAAAAGTTATGGGACTCCAACAGATATAGGAAGGTAAAAGGACAAATGGTCTTGCCATTTCACTGCTTGAGACCTATCACGATGTACTTAAGAAATCAGTTAAGACGTTAGAATCAAGACAGGATGTGCGAGACTATCTGTAGTGAATCTGAAATATTCAGATGGATGTTGGTCTGGTATAGTGGTCATTGTCTTAATGATGCATAGGTATTTTTTAACAGTAGATGTTGGCATTGGAGAGGGTGTGACCTTAGCTTTTAAATCATTCTGCAAATTGCCTTTTTTAACTTTTTTTTTTTTCTCAAAGTGTAAATATGTGGGACATTAGGCCATGAGCACATTTTTTTCCCTCTCACATAGACTGGGACTGCCATATGTGTAAAGGGAACCCTTTTTGTTTGCTCCACGATCTACTGTTGAAGGGTGCTACACAACTGGGGAGCAACACCAATGTCAAATGACCAAGATATGTCTCTACGTGGGTTGACTGCAGATATTATATAGGATGCAGCCTTACATTCTTATGCTTTGGATTGTCCAGTCCATGCCACTATGTTCATGGAGCTCTGGGAATTTGCCCATTGAACTGGAGATTGCCTTATGTCTTAAATATTGCTGCAACAGACAGCCATGCAATGAACCTTATACTATATTTACTACTTATACTATATTTACTACTTATTAATACTGGTGATCTTGCAAAAGTAGAAGAATGGACATGACAGGGAAACTTCAAGCATGACATTGTGTGGTGCTGATAATTGGGAAAGTAAATATGAGAGCAAACAAACAAATAAAACTGGGAGATATCACAGGCTTAAGCGCTTAAAATTGAAGTAGCCAGCAACTTTACAGCATGGAAAGGGAAGAAAATGACCACAGATCTGTTTTACTTAAGTGGTATGACTACATTGGCAAATGGAAGGACAGAATGATGTGCAAACCAGTCATGACTCCCAATTGCTATGATTTGAGGCTCACAAGATTAATCTACTCAATTTCTGTGATTTGACCTTAAACAACTTGAATTTCTATCCTGTTCTTTCGTTGGATAGAGTATTGAACCAGTGGGAAGAGACACGTCTTTGACTTATCACAGTCAAAATAGACCAATAGCAGAAATAGATGGATAGTGTGGTAGTCAGTGATTTCAAAGTGCTCTCTTATTAATGGGTACTATCTCTCTATCTGCCCTTTCCTCACACTTTACAATTTTACTGCACTTTGAAACCATTTTAAAAACTTAACATTCTACAATTATTTTGACCAAAATTATAATCAGAGGAGGAAGAGGACATAGTCCTGCAGAAGTTTACTGTTTATCAACGCAGGTATAGAGGCGGAGGTAAAGTGCTACTGCAATCCTAAAGACCACACATTAAGTAAAAACCATTGTGAACACGCGTTTCGAAAAGCAACAAGTGATAAGTTGTTTAGGTTTTTACTATAGGAAATGACTGAAGTGAGCATTCTCTATTCTAAGGTAATGATTTGTTGATATACTCTTATAACGCATACGTGGAAGAAACATTGCTGTAAATGACTAATTGTTGATCATTAGATTAAAAGGTAGGCTAGATTTCATAGAGTTCCAAAAGTCAGTATTTTAAAAATTCAGATTTTCTTATTTTGTGGTAGAGTTGTATAATGGTATACTTTAGTGGGAGGTAGTTTGGAATTTACTGGTGAAATTCACAAGAACCTCCGATAAGTGAGATAATGAAGGAGACTAGATAAGCCCTTCACAGGAAATGCCTACAATCACACAAGTGATTGCTTTTTTTTACAAACATAGACTGATGTTCTTCTTGATTTAATAACTATTGTATGGCCAATCAAAGCAAAAACTATAATCATTTTCACATAGAGAAGATGGGTTGTTTTGAGGTGTAGTGTTATCTTCATTAGTGCTTGCAGAAATGCAATCAAATGTATTTCTTCTGGAACTTTTACTTCATGTTTTTCTTTAACATTCATGCTTACATGAGTTATCCTGTATGAATATTAAAACTCTAGGGGATGCTAACAATGGAGTAAAAATCCACCTTGTAAGTACTCACAGTGAAAATGCTGTGATCCAGGCACAAGTCTTTCATAGCCACATGTTGTTGTGTCTTTTGGCTTTTCCTGGTTAGGGGTCACCACAGCGGAACTCCGGTCTGCTAATGATTGGTAGTTGATTTTTACGCGCCGAGTTACCAGCCCTGATGCACAACCTTCAACAAAGGTACGCCCATTCACGCATATCTCCATGCAGAAGACTCTCTAGCTGAGAATCGAACCGGACAGTGTCTTACTGTGAGGCGACAATGCTACCACAACACCACCACCACTGCTTTCTTCTTTCATAGTCACATAATCAACTTTATTCTTGTGACATACGGAATTTTTTTAGATTGGACTTCATTTTTTCCCTGCAGATCAGTAACTTTGTTATTAAACAGTATTTTATACAGCAATCACCATCATCAACCCCCTTCCTCATATTTTCTCCATGGGGTGGGAGAGTTGTGTTTACTGTTGCCATCTCTCTTGACTCAATAACACACTCCTGCCTTCTTCAGCACTCATGCCTGAATGTTGTAGATCTTCTCTCTCACAATCCATCTACTTCTTTGCTGGATGCCCTTGTTTCCTTTTGCCTTCTTCCTGTCTGTCCCAAATCTTCTTCACCAGATTGTTTTCTGCACATTTGCCTGAAACGCCATAATTTGTTCTTTTTGATCTTTTATGTAATTGGAGATACTTTGTCATCTGCTCTTATGTCCTCATATCTTCATGTGCCCCACAGTGTGCATCATACCACCTTCTCACACACTCCATTTGCATCACTTCTAGCTTTCTCATCTGCTCTGCCTTTATTGCCCAGGTTTCTGTGCCATACAATAGTACTGGCCACACCACTGCTTTGTACACCTTACCTTTCAGCTTCTTTGGCATTTTTCTGTCATACACTAGACATGACCCTCTATGCCAGTTGGCTGCAGCCCCTCTGATTCTAGCTTTGACCTCTTCACTCAAACTTTCCTTCTTCTCAACCACCCCTCCCAGATACTTGAAGCTGTTAACCTGTTCCACTATCTTCCCTTCTCTCTTAATTCTTAGCTGCTTCTGATTTCCCCAGTTTGCTGCCATTACCACAGTATTATCTTTACTTATTTTCTTCCCATGTACCTTCTGTTTTGCATTCCATTGCCCTATACTTTGCCCAAGTTCTTGTTCAGAATCTGTCTGTAATGCCCCATTTTCTGCATGCAGCAACTTTGTTGATCTGACCCTATGACCTGTTATCAGTAAGAAGAGCAGTGGGCTCAAAGCTGGAGCCCACCCACTACCACTGGGAACCCTTCTGTGAGACTGAAAACTGTTCATACTTGAGTCATCGGGTCCTTGTACATAGCCTGCACTAATTCTACCAATGTTTCTGGAAGTTTGAACTACTAAAGTATTATCCAAATCAGCTTTGTTAGGACCTTATCATATGCTTTCTCCAAGCCTAGGAATGGCCAGCTGGACTCTTTCCTCATCTCTAGCTTCTTCTCAACTATCTGTCTCACTACAAACATTGAGTCAGTTGTGCTGCATGCTAATCTGAATCTGAACTGCTCATCTCCCATCTTACTTTCTACTGCTCTGCTTATCCATTTATCAATACCCCTCTCCAGCACTTCCATGCAGTGTGACAAGAGTTTGATAGATCTGTGCTGCCCATAGTTATGTATTTCCCCTTTGGTCTTGTACACTGTCATGAATATGCTTATTTTCCTGTCATCTGGGATACACCTTTCTCTGTACACTGCTATGAGCACCCACAGGAGCCATTTCTCAGCTATCTCACCCAGCATCTTTACCAAATCTGCTATGACCTCATCTTTTCCTGTTGCTTTCCTTGACTTTATTTTCCTTAGGGCTATTCTTACGTCTTCTAGGGTGGACTCCTCTTCTTCTCTCATTGTAGGATGTGTCTGCATCAGCACAGCTGCTGTTGGGCTCACTTAATTAAGAAGCTGCCGAAAGTATTCCTTCCATCTGCCTTTGATGTCCTGTGGACTGGTAAACAGTTTGTTGCTGGCATCCCTTAAGAAGGGTATCTGACTATTGTCTTTCTCTTTCTGTCTTTATCTTGCAACGTGATATAGTTTCTTTGTGCCACCTACTGAGTCACTTTCCAGAAGATGGTAGAGATCCTACAATGCCCTGTTCAATTGCAATTCCTTTCTTACTTTTTTGTTAGCCAACCAGTATTCCTTTCTAGCCTGGTCCATCTTTTATATCTCCCACTTTTTCCTGCATTCCTGCAGTCCACCACCAGCTTCCTTTATGCAGCTTATTTCCATACTTCTCTCAGCCACATATCTGTTCTGTAGTCCTTACACATGCTGCTTTGACACGCTGCCATTTTTCTTCAACTCCACCTATTTCCTCCCTTTCTTGAAGTGCTAGAGCCCTCAGTAATTCCTTAAACATTTATGCTTTCTCTCCTGCCAACTTCCAGGTCTTCAGCCTGGTCTCTTTGAACCTTAGAGCCTTTTCTTTCTGACCATTGCTTGCAGCTGACAGTGACAACCAGTGGTTTATGCTGTGGGATGACTGTTTCATTGAAGATGACATAGCAATCATTGATTCTACTGCAATGCACTTTCCTTACTAGGAGAGGATCTACATGAGTAGCATGTTGGCTACTCTTGTATACAGTCCTATGACTGTCTCTCCTTTGGAACTGTGTATTGGCTACTATCAAGCCATTGCCAGATGGAAGTCTAGAATTGCCTCTCCTTCTTTACTCCTTTTGCCCCACATATGTGGACCAAGGCATTCCTCATATCCTGTTCTGTCTTTCCTGATATGTGCATTCAAATCGCCTATTATCACACCAATTCAGGTTCTCATGCTTTGTCTAGTAGGTCCTGAAACTGCTCCTAAGTCCATTGTTCTTCATCTGTTCAACAATGTACATCCTACCACCCTTTTCAGGCACTTCATTTCCGTTACATCTAGCTTTCTCATCTGTTGTGCATTTACTGCCCAGGTTATGGTACCATCCATTTGACACACCACTGTTTTGTACACATTACTTTTCAGCTTCTCTGCCATTATTTTGTCACACAATACACATGCCATGGCTGTGATTAGAGAGGGTTTTGCAAGAAATGTAGAGTGTTTTTTTTAAAACAGTATTTTATACAATGATTTAATAAAATTTTACTTTGTGAAGTAATACCGCAACTCAAAACTATGACTTAGTGTTGTTGTTTAAAAAGTAGAAAGCCTCAAAGTAATGCAGAGAGCTATATTTCTGATGAAAACATTAGATTTAGCAGTTTTTTAGTAACTCTGTTATCCTTTTTATATGAGTTGAAGTCAATGAGGAATAGCTGATATATGTTGGATGTGCAATACACACTGTACAGCTGGTGGAATGCATTGCTTACGGCATTGTATCTCAACTGACTTAATTAACATTTATGCTAATATATTTGACATATGCTCATGGTATCACCTGGTATTTGGTCTGAAGACTGAATTTTATCACTTGCTTCCAGGTAAATCTGCGATACTTTAAAATTGAATTCTGTAACAAAGTTGAGGGTAAACAAATTAATGACTCACTTTAAAACTGACAAAAATAATGTACTACATAAAAACATATATCAAAACCCTTTGATTCTTGAACAACATCAGAAGCTCACAAGACTATTTTGTTTGTTGATTGTTTAACACTGCTGTGGACTGTGACCCATTAAAGACACAGCATTATATAGTTCCAGTGGTTATGTTTCTTGGTCAGAGTCACATACTGGGCAAATAAAGAATGCAGAAATCTATTTGTTTTAATATCATAAATGTTCATTTTTGTTTACTTCCAGATATTCATTCTTATTGCCAGTAAGTTTTCTGTATACATTTTCCACTCAGAACTCATCTTTTCTTCATGTGCCTTTGAAATCTTAAATATTATGAACTTTAGCTTTCTTTCAATAACAAAACCATGACATTTCTCATTAAGGTTTTATATAGAAAATGTAAGTTATCTTCATGTAGAGACATAACGCCTTAAATACGGCATAAATGACTCATGTTTGAGTAACGGCTGAGGTGCCAGATGAGCTGGTGTAGAAAGAGAGGAACAGCAAGGCTTTGTGTTCTTGCCTCTGTCAGAAGGAGTGAGACATACGTTCATAGGTTGGTACTAAGCTATCGGACCTAGGGCCTATACAAGCCTAGCCATAACAATTCCCTGGCTATTTCTTCCCACAGTATATACTTCTCTGGAACCCTGTCTAACAGGGCGACTGACATGATCCCCGGGGTGAATTTCCTATCTCACATCCAATCATCAAGGTTCCCTTTGAAGAGGGCCAAAGAGGCGCTCTGCTTGATATGTGTGGGCAGTCTATTCCAGAGTCTGGGGAGACTCTGGGTCAGGAACCTATCCCTCCAGCATGCTTTGTTCATTGTGATGACAAAGTTTAGATCCTTGGAGCATGTGTCTCTGAGAGATTGGGATTTCTTTAGGTATAGCACGTCCAACAGCTCTGGGTTTGACATGGCCTTGTATGTTAAGCAGAGATCGCCTCTGAATAAATCATATGCGACAGGGTATAGGTGGAGTTTTTTTAGATGGTCAGCACAGGGCATCTGCTTTAAGCCTGTGATTCTTTAGTGAGGTATTTCTGCGGCGTATCCAGTTGTTGCAGATGTCTTGAGAGGTGCATACCAAATGGGGCGTTGTATTCTATAATGGGTCTAATGAGAGCTGAGTACATTGGGACAATGACCTCCTTTTTTCTCGATGAAAAGCCCTTAGTGATGAGGTGTGCCACATAGAAGGATTTCCTTACTGTTGTGATGATTTGGCTATCGAAGGTGAGACCAATGTCCACCTGTCTCCCTAAGTCTCTTATCACACTTTCGGTGTTTAGTCTACTGCCACCTATGTGGTAATTCACAGGTACATGTTTTTTTTCCCAAATGGGATAACTATACATTTCTTATACGTTCATAGGTTCATAGGTTGATACTAGGCTATCTGCCCAAAGGCATTTACAAGCCTAGCCAGAGTGTGTTTGGCTTTCGCCACCCTTCTTAGATTAGTTGACTGTGCCTCTGTATAGTAGGTCACAGAAGATAGCCCATTTAAGGTTAGTTTACCATGCCTCTGTCTAGCAGAGACACAGAATAGATCCCAGGGGTAAATTTATGATCTCCCCTCCAAACGTCAAGATTCTTCTTGAAGGGGGTCATTGAGGGGCTCTGTCTGACATGTATTGGGATTTTGATCCAGAGTGAGGGGAGCCTCTGGGATATGAATCTGTCCCTCCAGCATGTTCTATTTATTTCTGTGCTGAGGTTTAAGTCACTGGAGTGTGTAGTTCTGATGGATTTGGATTTCTTGAGGTGGAGCATGTCCATTAATTCTGGGTTGGACATGGCTTTATACGTCAGGCACAGATCGCCTCTGAGTAGGCGGTAAGCAACTGAGTAGAGCTGGAGTTTCTTTAGCCTAACTGCGTAGGGCATCTGTTTGAGTCCTTTGATCCTCTTGGTGAGGTACTTTTGGGGTCTTTCTAGTTGTAGCAGGTGTCGGGTAAGGTACATCCCAAATGGGGCATTGTATTCAATTATGGGCCTGATGTGTGATGAGTAGAGGGGCACAATGACCTCTCTTGATCTAGATGTGAACCCCTTCATGATAAGTTGGGCTATATAGAATGTCTTTCTAACCACTTTGGCAATGTGATTGTCAAAGGAGAGATTGCAATCTACTTGGGTCCCCAAATCCCTAATTACTTCTTCTGTACTTAATGGATTACCACCTATGTGGTAATTTGTGGGCACTTTGTTTTTCCCAAATGGGATGACTATGCACTTTTTGGCATTTAGCTTTAGGCCATGGCTCTGGCACCAGTTATCCGTCTCTGTGAGACCTTTTTTGAGGATGCTTGTGTCAGCAGGCGAGTCGATTATGGCCCCCAGTTTGCAGTCATCTGCAAACTTTGTCAGCCATAGTCCTCCTGTGTTAGCCTGTACCTCAGAGAAATATATACCGAACAAGAGAGGTCCCAGGACTGAGCCTTGTGGGATGCCACTTGTAACTGGTTTAGAGTCTGACATGGCACCTGCAATTCTGACCATGTGGGTTCTAACCCTAAGCCGCTTTGCAGCCCATCTTGTGACACAGGGGATGATATTTAAGCTGGTGAGCTTTTTATGATGCCTGAGTGGGGTGTTGTGTCGAAGGCTTTTGCAAGGTCAAGTGGACTACCTTGCCTTCGTCTATGGCCTTGGTGACTGTTTCAAAGACATTGACCAGGTTCAAGAGGCAAGATCTGCCCTTAACAAAGTCGAATTGGGTAGAATCCAGTGTTTGGAGATTCTCAATGTCTTTGTTTATGAGTTCCATGATGATACGCTCCATACCTTTGCAGCCCAGGCTAGTTAGGCTTATAGGGCGATAGTTTCCGGGGTCCGTTGTGGCACCACCTTTATGGAGTGGGACCGCTGTTGCTGTATGACATTCTTTGGGTACATATCCTTTTGTAAGGCTGAGACTGAACAGTGATTTTAAGTGAGGATTCAGTTCTTCTTGGAGCTCATGTAAAACGCAGCCCGGGTCACCGTCCGGTCCCATTGATGCTGTGTTTTTTGCTTTGGAGAGGGCAGCTCTCACCTGTGCATCTGTGATGTCAGGGAAGCTACACTCTGTTGGGATAGTCATTTGCTCATTTGGGGGGGAGGGGGGGAGAAGTTTGCACTGAACCTGTCTGCCAGGATGTTGGCAATGTCTGTGGGTTCAGTGTATTTTTTGTCATTTTGCAGTAACTCAGAGCATATCTGGGAGTTTCCACCCAGGTTTCTGACATAGCTAAAGAAAGCCTTGTGATTATCTTTAGCGTCTTGTGCAGTTTTTCTTTTGAAGCTAGCCTTAGATGATTTTATGAGGGATCGTAGTTTCTTGCTAGTACTGATCAGAGTTGCCTTCCCTTTCAGGGATTTTGCTCTAACATGTAGCAGTTTCCTCCTTCTGTTGTACAGCTTATTTAAGGCTGGGGTCCACCAGACAGGTCTCCTGCCTTTGGAGGAGTGTGTCTTGGTTTTATTTGGGATAGCGCAATCCATGCATTCCTGTAGGTATCCATAGAATGCGTTTGTAAAGGCTTCTGCGGTTTGGGCCATATTTTCCACTGGCCCTGGGGCTTTGAAGGATTCCACCTCGGTTTTGATAAGTGGGAAGTTTGCTTTTGAGAAGTTTTTGACCATGGTTTCCTTTGTTGGGGGTGGGGACAGGATATGGATGTCCATAGTGATTAATTTATGGTCAGATCTTACCAATGAGGGGTATACCTCTGGTATGGAACATAGAGTCCCCATGTTGGTGATGATCAGGTTCAATATGTTTTCCCCTCTTGTGGGAGTGGTGACCAGTTGTTCCATAGCATTTGAGTGTATAAATTCTAGGAACCATTGGGCTATGGTGTTGGGGCTTGAGTAGTGCTCCCAGTCTATGTTTGGGTAGTTAAAGTCACCCAATATAATGGTGTTTGGAGAGACCTTTATATTCTCCAGTGTCTTCAGGAAAGCCAAGTGGGGTTCCTGAGTTTGGGGGGGTGGTCTGTAGCAGGCTACAAACTGGAAGGCAGATGTTCATCGTGTTTCACTGTTGCAGTCATGACAGTAGGGTTCTCCCCTGCCAGCAGGCAGTCCTTGGTCGGCCAGAATCCCAAACTCTGGGTCCGGCGTCGGCTGTTCAACCATGCTCCCTGACGTTAGAGCACCAGGAGTACAAAGCTGACAGCCAACGCCATCTTCTCCAGTCTTTCTTGCCGTGCGGTGATAGCAGTTCGCAAGTGCCGGTCGGCTGACTCCTGACAAATTTTACTGATATACTTCAGTCCGAAGACTTTCTTCTCCACTCAAAGCTAAGTACCCCGTTGGGGAAATGTTTTTCTTGCTCCACTCCGATGGCAGAAAAAGTTAATAATTGTATTTCATGTGGGAAGCAAATACCTCATAAGAATTTTCATTCTTACTGTATTCCTTGCTTGGGCCCTGACCACGACGTAGCTAGTTGTCGGTTTTGTGCTAGATTCAATCAACGTACAATTAAGCAAAGGTACAATTTTGCTTTTCATTACTTTGGTAGGCACTTTAACTACAAAATGTCGTCTGATACGGTCCCGGCTACCGGAGTTCACAAACGTCGCAAGGATAAAGACAGGCCTCCGAGGTCCAAATCTGATAGCGCACAAGCGGAGCCAGCTTCAGGTTCGGCCATCATCAGTGAGGCGCTTTTGCAGCCCCTGTCATCGGCCATTTCAGAACCGACGGCCAAAACGGACTCTCATGAGGAGCCAACCAGGCCTTTAAATATTTCTGTTGCAGGACCTTTGGGTAATGCTCCTTCGGATGGGTCCGGAGCCACTGTGCAGGTACCGGCTTCCGAAGGGGTTTTCAGGCCTACTCAGCTACTAATAAAGGCAAAGACTCCTTCAAAATCAAAAACTTCTACACAGGCCTCTTCTGAACCGGCTCCCAAGTCACAGAAACAGTTACTCAAGATGGCGGAGGATTTACTTACTATGATTAGGGGTTCTCATCCCCCTCCAGACAAAAGGCCAAGGCAGGATGTTTCTTATGATTCCTCTGAGCAGGCTTCTGTTTCCTCAGTTTCTTCTTCTGATCAGGAATATTCTTTCCCTCCTTATGAGGATTCTGATGCTGAAGAATCCATTCCTTCAGCTTCTCCCCCTGAGGATTTCTCTTTTGGGGAAACTTTGCATGAAATGAGGGAACATTTCCACTGGGAAGGACAGGAGTATTCGGAATCCAAGAAAAGACTGAGGGAATTTCTTCTTCTTCCCCAACATAGACCCCTGGCTATTCCTCCTGTTTTGGATTTTGTGGATGATGCCCTTTCAGAGGCTAACTTAACCCCTGACTCTTTTCCTCCTGCTCCTGTTAAGCCTGATAGATATTACAGGGTTCCTGATTCCCATCAGTTTTTATACAAGAACCCTTCTGCTGACCCTGAAACCATTTCTCAGGGTCCTAAGGGAGTTAAGGCCGCTTCTGCCAAAAATCCTATTCCTACTGAAAAGGATTCTCGATCCTTAGAAAGATGGGGCAAAAAGGTGTACTCTTCTGCTACTTTGTCCATTAGGGCTTTAAACTGTCAGTTTCGTATGTTTAAATACCAGCAATTTCTATTGTCTGTCTTAAAACAAAAGCTTACTTCCATTTCTGCCTGTGCAGATGATAAGGAATTACATGACTTATTGCATGCCACTGAACAGGTTGGGAAGCATGGTTTACACTGTGGATTTGATGCCTTGGAGGCTTCTTGTAGGGCTGCGGCCTCTGGCACAGTCATTAGAAGGCATGCATGGCTAAAGGAACAAAATTTACCTGAACAGGTAAAGGCTAAATTATTGGATGCTCCTGTTCAGTATAATGTTTTGTTTGGATCGAAAGCTGAAGAGGTGATTAAAAAGATGGAGGATAAGGCGAAATCTATGCAAACAGTTAAAGATGTCTTACAAGTACAGCCTCCTAGATTTAGCAGGAATTGGCCTTCAAAAAATTGGTCCTTTCCCACTTCAGACAGGCCTCAGAGGGCTAGATATAGACGTTCCAGAGGGAGGCCTCAAACACAAGCTGCTTATAGACCTAGACAGTGGACTTCTTCCACCCCTAGGGGAGGAGAGGACAGGTCACATTCTCAAAGGAAACAAACTCAATGACTCCCTCTGTGGGGCTACAGGAACTTCTTGCCTGGAAGCCCCTCTCGGAGGAAAACTCTCTCTTTTTTATCAAAATTGGACTCAAATAACCCAAGACAAATGGGTTTTGGATGTGGCTTTAAGAGGTTACAAATTCCATTTTCATACCTTGCCAAGGCCAAGCGGATGGCCAGACCTTCCAAAACATCAATGGATGGAGGCCTTAAACCAGGTGGAAGCTCTTTTGGCTATGAATGCCATAGAACTGGTTCCTCTTTCAGAGATGGGAAAAGGGTTTTATTCAAGGCTCTTTCTAGTCCCAAGGAAGCAAAACTCATGGAGACCCATTCTGGATCTGTCGGTCTTGAACACCTTTCTAGATATTCCAAAATTCAAGATGCTTACTCTATAGCAGCTACTTCCAATGCTGTCCAAGAATGCATGGATGGTAACTTTGGATTTAAAGGAGGCATATTTACATATTCCCATCAGGCAGGATCGCAGAAAATACCTCAGGTTCAAAGCCGGATCGAGGCACTTTCAATTCTCTGTGCTGCCCTTTGGATTATCTACTGCGCCTGGGGTCTTCACAAAATGCCTGGCTCCAGTAGTAGCTTACTGCAGACTCATGGGAATTCAAATTTACCCTTATCTGGACGATTGTCTAATTCAGGCAGACAGCAAGGATGTCTTACTCCAGCATCTAGAATTTGTACAGAACCTCCTCAAGTTCCTGGGATTCTCTGTAAACATAAAAAAGTCAAACTTGACACCATCACAACAGATAACTTTTCTGGGTGCACTTCTAAACACCACAACCCAGATGGCATTTCTGACATCCAAAAAACGGTTACAGCTGGCTTCAACTTTCAGAACCTTGGCAACTTTAACTCATCTATCTGCAAGGAAATTCCTGCAGGCTTTGGGTTACATGGCCTCCTGCATCCTTCTCATACCATATGCAAGACTACACATGAGGAAAATACAGTGGTACCTAAAAAGTGTATGGTCTCAGCATTACCACAGTTTAGACATACTGATCTCTGTTCTTCCTTGCCTTCAAAAGGAATTTCTTTGGTGGTCCAGGGCATGTGCTCTAAACAAAGGGAAGCCCTTCCGTCTGCCTCCTGCCTCTCAGATTCTAACCACGGACGCCTCAGACTATGCTTGGGGAGCCCATTTTCAGGGCAATTGTTTGCAGGGCCTTTGGACAAAGGATCAGAAGCATCTGCATATCAATTTAAATGAAATGTTAGCTGTTCAGAAAGCTCTATTGGCCTTCAGGAATCTTATACAACCAGGACAACTGTTAATACGGACAGACAACACCACTGTTATGTGGTACATAAACAAGCAAGGGGGATCTCATTCCTACCCCCTTTGCAGACTAGCCATGGATCTATGGGACACAGCTCTATCTTGCAATCTGGATCTTCAAGCTCAGTTTCTACCAGGGAAACAAAACTTCCTGGCAGACAGTCTGAGCAGAAATCTTTCGGATCCACACAAGTGGATGCTGGACACCAAAATATTCAGCATGATAACAGCAGTCTGGGGATGTCCTCACATAGACCTCTTTGCATCCCATCTCAATCATCAACTACAGACTTTTTGCACCAGGATTTTCCACAGAGAAGCTTGGAAAGTGGATGCCCCGTCATTCAGTTGGAGGAACGTCTCGGGATATACCTTTCCGCCTCTTCCTCTTCTTCCACGGGTTTTATTGAAGATAAAGCAGGACAAGCCCAAGATGATAATCTTGCTGGCTCCAAATTGGCCTCGGCAGTTTTGGTATCCAACTCTAAAAAACCTATGCCTGGAGCCCCCTTGGGTTTTACCTCAGTCTCCGAACCTTCTGTCCCAACATCAGGGTCAGGTTCTACACTCTCATGTCAGAACTCTCAGCCTGGCGGCCTGGTTAATCCAGGGCCTTTGATTTCTTCTTTACTGCCCAAGCAGGTTATGGATGTCATTTTAGAAGCCAGACGTCCTAGCACTAGAAAATCTTATGCAGGAAAATGGAAAAGATTTTGTTCCTGGATGCAGGCTCAGGATTCTGATCATCTTCTTCCTAACATTACTTCAATTTTACTTTACTTAACAGATCTCTTACATAAGGGTCTCTCTTTCTCTTCCATTAAGTTACATGCCTCTGCTATTTCTGCTCATTATAATACAGACCCTCCAATCTTTTCCCACCAGCTCATGCGACAGTTTCTCAGAGGAGCTAAGAACTTAAGACCTCCTAGATCTCCTCCTATTCCTGCTTGGGATCTCAACTATGTTTTGGAAAAACTAACCTTGCCTCCTTTTGAGCCTGATGCCTCTTCTGACATCAAGTTTTTATCTTGGAAGACAGCCATCCTGTTAGCCCTAACCTCTGCCAGGAGAGTTTCAGAGTTACAAGCTCTTATGGCTGTGGAACCTTATATTATTTTTCATCAAGACAGGGTATCTTTGAGGACTAGTCCTACCTTCATGCCTAAGGTGGTTTCCAAAGTGGCTTTAAATCAAACTATACACTTGCCAACCTTTTTCCCCACTCCTCAAAATAAAGGGAAAAGGATCTTACATTCCTTGGATGTACACAGACAGCTACGTTTTTACCTGAACAGAACCAAGGACATCAGAAAATCAGAACAATTGTTTGTTTCTTATGCTTCAAGTTCCCAAGGTAAAGTCATTTCAAAACAGACCATTTCTAAATGGATTGCTCATGGAATCAGATTTTGTTATTCTCACCATGGAAAGCAAATCCCAGGGAGTATACGGACTCATTCCACCAGAGCTGCTGCCACCTCTGCGGCCTTCCTCAGGGGAGTTCCTACCAAGGACATTTTGGGAGCTGCAACTTGGAGTTCAGTGCATACATTTTCTAAGCACTACAATCTACCTCTCTACTCTAAGTCTAGGGCAGGCTTTGCCTCTGCAGTCTTGCAGGGCCTTTTAGCCGCCCCTTCCTCTTTATGACCACCTCACTTTCTTTCAGCTTTGGGATTCTACCCTACTGTCATGACTGCAACAGTGAAACACGATGAACATAGTACAGTTGTGTACACCTACCATAAATGTAGATGTTCGAGTGTCTTCACTGTTGCAGTCTGGGTTTCCCTCCCTCCTGTCCCCTCTTATTTTTACTTTTGTGTATTTCCTTTTTTCACCATTCTTCTGATGTGTATTTGCAAAGGTTATGGGACCTTTTTCATTTTGGGACTCGTGACATCTGGGGCAAGAAAAACTGGAAAAGATGGCGTCAGCTGTCAGCTTTGTACTCCTGGCACTCTGATGTCAGGGAGCATGGTTGAACAGCCGACGCCGGACCCAGACTTTGGGATTCCGGCCGACTGAGGGCTGCCTGCCGGCAGGGGAGAACCCTACTGTCATGACTGCAACAGTGAAGACACTCGAACATCTACATTTATGGTAGGTACAAAACTGTACTTTTTGCCCACTGTTAGTTGCACATGGATGGTCTCAGATGCTTCCTGCAGTGCCACTAGCCTGGAGGTATGGGTATCTTTGATGAATATGGACACTCCCCCTCCTCTTGTGGTTCGGTCCGAGTTTTGGGGCCGAAAAGCATGGTATGAGGTATAGCCTGGTAGTGCTGGGGTGCTCTCGGGAGCCTTGAACCAGGTTTCTGTTACTGCACAGATATTGATATTCTCCATACTGAGGAGAGCCTCGGCTGCATGCATCTTGAGGTTTAGACTTCTGGCATTGAGCAGCATTACCCTTAGTTTCTTTTTCCTTGTGTTGTCTAAGGAGGTGGGTTTGTCTTTTGAGCCTTGCCTAAAAAAGGCACTATGGAGGTGGCAAGAGCCTTGGCCAATATTCGAAAACCTAGGGGGTGACAGGTGCAAGCCGTCACTAGCGAAGCAACGTGGCTTGTCAAGCATGTCATCCCAGGCTGACAGACACTGGATCCCCTTTGAGTGACACCAATACTTTAGCCAGTTGTTGAAATTGATCATTTTGTCTTTATACTGTGGTATCATTCTTGGTGAGGGTAAGATGCTACTCAAGGTCAGGGTCATACCGGCCTGGGCCACATGATCAGAGAGCTCCTCTATGACTCTTTTCATGTAATCCAGGGAGGTACATCTCAGGTCATTCACACCAGCATGGACAATGACAGAGTCATATTTGTACTTGCTTTGGAGTGACCTGAGTGCTTGTGTTATGTGGCAGATCCTGGCACCCGACAGACAGCTTACAGTGACCTTCTCCTTGTTCAGCCTGGTGAGAGGCACGTCAGTGTGTCTGACAATAGAGTCACCTATTACAAGTGTATTAGGTGTGTTGTTTAGCCTTAGGGGCTGTGACTGTGTGGCACACTGACTTTATGAACTATGTGATACGTGGGTATTGTTGTGGGCATTGGCATTGAGCTTGAGCCTACGGCTCTGGCACCAAGCATCTGTTTCTGTAAGGCCCTTTTATAGAATATCCACATCATTTGGGGATTCAATAATGGCTCCCAGTTTGCAGTCATCTGTGAACTTTGTTAGCCAGAGTCCCTTAGTGTTGGCCTGTACTTCAGAGAAGTAGATGCCAAACAAGAGTGGTCCCAGGATTGAACCCTGAGATACTCCACTTGTCTGGAGCTGGATTTGGAGTCAGCTACTTTTACAGTGTGGGTTCTGTCAGTAAGCCAGTTGGCAACCCATTGAGTGACGTAGGGATTAATGCCCAGCTTAATAAGTTTATCTATGATTCCAGAGTGGGGGATGGTGTTGAAGGCCTTGGCGAGGTCCAGATAGGCTGTGTGGACCACCTTACCCTTGTCTATGGCTCTGGAGACTGTTTCGAAGAAGTCAATCATATTCAGGAGACAAGATTGGCCCTTCACGAGCCCAAACTGCATGGATCCAGTGTTTGAAGGTCGCCAATGTCTTTGTTTATAAGTTCCATGAAAATACATACCATGGCCCTTCAGATCAGGCTTGTCAGACTGATGAGGCAGTAGTTCCTGGGATCCAAGGTGGATTCTCCCTCGTGGAGTGGGATAACTGTAGCTGTGCACCACTCAGTGGGCACAAAGCCTGAGGTGAGGCTATGATTAAACATGATACTTAGATGAGGTGCCAGTTCATTTTGTAGTTCATGTAGTACACAGCCTGGGATGTCGTCTGGTCCCATGGATGCTGTATTCCTAGTTTTGGAGAGTGCCATTATTACCGGAATTTGGCAATCTTTTGGTATGGAGATGGACCCTTTAGGGGGTGAGGGGGGGGTGAAGTTTATACTGAATTGATCTGCCAGGATATTGGCAATATCCTTGGGATGAGTATATGTAATACCATTCTGTTGTAGCTCAGAGCATATCTGAGCATTGCCATTTAGATTCTTGACAGCTATAGAATGCCTTGTGGTTGTCTTTGGAATCTTTGGCAATTTTATTTTCGTAACTAGCTTTGGAGGATTTTATGAGGGATCTCAGTTTCTTAGTGAGGCTGACATGTCTTTTCAAAAACACATGCAGTGCTTGAATCTCCACTGGAGACTAGGAATAATGCTAAAGGTGCTGACAGAAGGTGGTGCTTAGACCTGTAAGTGTGTATCATACATGGAACTGTGGGCAATCTGGAAAGGGACACACCGCACATTCTATGCTTGACTCTTGTGACATGTACATGTAGGGAGTGCAGAACTTCTTTAAAAGTCCTTTTTCATCAGTGCTTATAATGAAAACACAGTCCAGTGCACTTAACCTGAAGAGTGGTGAAATAGGCCTATAGGACACTGAGAGAAAAGAAAAAAAACACTCCAAAAAAGAAAAAAAAAATGTAATGGACTTTATGTAGACAAAGATTATGCTACCAAGAATGTTTCTATTGGAAAATGTAATGTAAAATATGCCCCAGAGTCACATTGATAGGAACATTTTGCCTTGCGTGTTTACCTAATAAACAGATGCATAAAATAAACAAAATCGTAGCTTAAGCTCATTTCCAGAAAGACGAATGTCAGACAATGTGCAAAGCACAAAGACTTCAGTGTGTGTGTGTGTGTGTGTGTGTGTCTGTGTGTGTGCGTATGACAAAAGTGAATCTCTGTCAACAAATCAGATATTTTGACTGTTTTTTGCAGATCTACAGATTTTTTTCACAATGCAAAAAGTGCAAACATTTCCATCCTTTAATATACAGAGAAAAAAATACTAGGCATAGGTCCTCTGACTCCCTGTCTACTGCATCAAGATATCTAAATGGCTATATGAATACAGTTTGCCAACATCAAATATGGGAATACTACTACACACACACATTTTTATATTTTATAATGGTACATGGATATTTATGGATGTTTAGATTTTTATACATACATTCACATACCTCTATATATATATGATATATATGTATATGGTTTCATTTCATAATCTCGAAATGCTGAAAAGCAGAATTTCAGCATTCCGAGATCATGAAGCTGAAGATTCAGATTGCTGAAAGTGCATAAGACAGAATTCGAATATCTCAAATTCGCACTTATGCATTTCTGGTACATTGTATGTAGTGTTATGCTGCCTGAAATAGCAGGTGACTGAGTGTCAGTATGTGTTTTTGTATGCTGTATATGTGCGTAAGGGTAGGGAGATGTAAGTATGAGTGTGAATGTTGGATTTGTTGGTGTTTGTGTATGTGTGATGTGCATTTGTGTGCGAGCGAGTGGAGAATGCCATGGTGTGAGTTTTTTTTTTATGTTACGTGCGATCTCGGAGTTGATATATATAAGTAGGGGGCATGCGTGGGGTGCAACCCCCCACATGGGTGGTGCAGGGGGGCTTGCCCCCCTGCTTATAGGTAGTGCAGGATTGTTTGGTTTGTGTTGCTGTGGGTGGAATGGTGTGTGTGTTATGTGGTGCATGGTGTATGTATGTTCATGATTGTGTGATTCGTAATTGTGGGATTCGGTATTGTGAATGGTTCAGCTTCATGGTCTCGGAATGCTGAAATTCGATATTTCAGCATTTCAAGATTATGAAGTGAAACCATATATATAAATCATTTCCTAATGTTATATGTGTGTTTGTAGTCCCTGTCCCTGAAGCTACGATCGGTCTTACCAATGTAGAAACAATGACACTGTCTGCAACTGGCCAAGTACACCACGCCCCTTAGATGCACAATTAATTCTTTTATTTATAAAATATCTTTTATTTCTGATAGTGAAAGTGTTGCCAACCACCATTTGTCTACAATGTTTACAACTCTCGCACTTGTACACACCTGGAGCTCTCACTCCCGGGACCCTACATCTTTCTAGCAGGTTTTTAAGGTTTAGACAATTCTGGGTTTTGGTTCAATAGTGACACCCAAATGCTCATCAGAAGTAAGCAAATTCCAGTTTTTGTACAGAATTTGTTGTATGCTAGGAGCATCCAAACTGTATGTGATAATAAAAGTCACCTTAAATGGGTTAAACATATCGGATTGGTTTTCCTCCCTGGTGGGAAAAATGTTGGTATTAAGCCCACTCGCACTGTTAAAATTGGGTTAAACACACCACTGTTTCACACACACACACACACACACACACACACACACACACACACACACACACACACACACACTAATTTGTATATGGTCCATATTTATTTATCTAAAATATTTTTATGTAAATTCAGGACATCTAATCTAAAACTTACAGCACTGAAAATTTTTGAAAAAACATACCCCCCCCCCCCCAATTTGGAGGCTGCTAATTATATATTCTGACTCCAAGATCCCACAAGAGTGGGGAAACAGCAACATCTCAAAAACAGGACGTGAGCTCTCATAAAGAACACCCACATTTCACCATAGCTATAGTTGTCTGAGTATAACCCAACAATCACTCATGCTAATATCACAAAACAACATATTACTCTATGACAGCAAGTAAATTAAAAGGCCACAGGCAGCAAAACAAGTTCTGAAACAGGATTTATTCCAAAAGACAAATGAATGTGAGCACTTTTGTCTTGCTTCAATGAGCAAGAATTCTTCAGTCAACCAAAAACACAAAAATGTAGCCATTTTAAAATGCATTAAAATATATCACATGACTACACAAATTAAATGTCTAAAAGGTACAGCTCATCCCAAAAAGTATAAAAGTATATACCAGACTAAATTAATGATAGAATAGCATAACCAAATACATGCTTTTTGTTTTGAAATTAGTTAAGCAAAATGCATAAACATAAAATCATGAAAAACCTAATTACAACTTGTTCTAAAGAAGTACAGACATTCTGCTATAGAAAATATTAAAAGAGGATGCATAATCATAAAAAATGTGAACAGTCTATTTAAAATACTTATTTTGCAAAGAAATGTGCATTATACTTTCCAAGAAGTAAATAAATGCAAAAAATACAAAAAATACGAAAAAGTCCTCATATAATACTGCTAGACACAAAAAAAATTGATTACTTGATTAATTAATGATGTTAAACACCCCTACACAAAAATTGTGAGAGACAGTGTAAGACATCAGGTTATCTTTGTAAACTCCTTAATTTAAGAACACAGGCCAAGGAGGACAAATAATTTAATCCTTGGGGGGGGGTTATAGACATTCAATTTTATTTGCCATAATAACTCGCATAATTCTAATTTCAGAGTAAGAGGACTGCCACTAAGATCTCTCACTTATATTTCCTAATGTTATATGTGTGTTTGTAGACCCTGGCCCTGAAGCTACGATTGGTCTTACTGATGTTGAAACAAGGACACTGTCTGCAACTGGCCAAGTACACCACTCCCTTAGATGCATAATTAAATCTTTTATTTATAAAATATCTTTTATTCCTGATGGTGAAAGTGTTGCTAACCTCCATATGTCTACAGTGGTTACAACTCTTACACTTGTACATACTTGGATCTCTCTCTCCCGGGACCCTACATCTTTCTAACAGGCTTTTAAGATTTAGGCCTCTTCTATAGACAATTCTGGGTTTTGGTTCAATAGTCACACCCAAATACTCATCAGAAGTAACCAAATTCCAGTTTTTATACAGAATTTGTCATATACTAGGAGCATCCAAACTGTATGTGGCAATAAAAGTCACCTTAAATGGGTTAAACCTATCAGATTGGTTTTCTTCCCTGGTAGGAAAAATATTACTATTAAGCCCGATCGTACGGTTAAAATTGGGTTAAATACACCACTGTTTCTCTTATATTGCACCTCACAAGTCAATTCTTCCAATAATTGAAGGGGGTACCCTCACTTCAAAAACATGTTACATAAGGTTTGACATTCTATCTCAAAATCATTGTCGTTGGACACCATATAGGCCGCCCTCACCAGCTGGCCCTAACCGACAGAACTCTTTTGCTGGTAAGGATGACTGCTGGTAAAATGAAGACATGAATTGGCGTAAGTGTGCTTTCTATGAATTCTGGATTTGTAAGTCTTACCCACCCTGTCCTTGTACAAGTCTACATCTAAATAAGCTATACTTTCCATTCCTAAATTATAAGTAAAGGACAGAAATTGCTATGTGGCATTCAAATAATCAATAAGTGTCAGAATAATATCCATATCTCCTTCAAACATGATGAACACATTATCCAAACATCTAGTGTAGTAAACAATGTTATCTCTAAATGTATTATCATTGAAAACAAAATGCTGCTTCCAATGGGTCATCACAAGGTTGGCAAAGTTTGCCCTTAAGGAGAGCCCATTGCAACACCTGTCTTCTGTAAGAAGTACCTCCCCTCAAACATGAAATAATTGTAGGATAAAATCAGATCCAGAAGTTCCTGTACCAACTCAGTTTCCCCTGCAGTGCTACCCTTATCCAGCATAAAACTAGACACCCATTCAATTCCTGTGTCCACAGGTATAACTGTATAAAGGTCCTTAACATCAATGGTCAGGAATACAATATGATCCTTGTACTCGAGACCATTGATGCTATTTAAAAAGGACCAGGAGTCTTTACAAATATGGTCAACTTGTTCTACTAGTTTCTTTAACACTGTGTCAACATATTTTGTTAATGGATAAGTAATGGAATTTCTCCCATTCACAATTAGTCGCAGGGGAGGGTCCTCTATGTTCTCATGGACCTTCGGGATTCCAAAAATAATTGGTAAGAGTGAGGCTAAACAAGGCAGATAATTATACAAATCAGAAAAAATTCTGGATTCAATAAACAAGTCATGAATAAAAACCTTCTCTTTCTCCTAGGCCTTGTTTATTTCATTTAATGATGCTAACTTGTAATTATCTGTGTTAAGCAACTTAAACATATGATCCTTATGGTCAAACTCATCAAAAAATACAAGGCCACCACCTTTATCAGGTTTAACCACACGTACATTTTGAGGATGTAAAGAATTCAATAAATTCCAGTCCTGTTCATTGAAATTCAAAGCTGCAAATATCCCTCATAGTATCCACAGTTTTTTTTATTTTGACACAATGTATTCTAATTTCATCTGATCATACCTTATTTTTCAAGGCTCATAAATGTACTCAATGGTTTACTGTCAAAATAAGGAAAGGCACTTAGGTGAATACAGGTTGGTCAAATGCTTATTTTCAAAATGTAATGTTGAGCTGGAAGTGGTTGAAGTTACATTAGCAAATGTGAGTATACATTTACTAATATGAAGTCGACTTTCTTAATGGAGATCATGGTACAGTGCATTTTGGGAAATTTATCCATTTCCTCACTGTAGTGCAATCTCTGCGTTGGTATATATAATATCCAGGGGGTGTGGGTGGTGCAGGGGGGCTTCCCACCCTGCAAAAAGTAAACAGAAACACTGACTTTCAAGTCTGGAGGTTCTGGAGTTTGAATGTCGATCATCGTGTTTATCACATTTAACAGTGGTTTTAAATGAACTTCCAAAAATCAACATTATCCATCAATCTTTTAAACAAAAAACATTGTGATATTCCATGATGCTGATAGTAAACCTTATGCAACATATGTAAACCTCTTTTCTATAATTTCTTCGTAGTAACCAAATTGCTTTCATCTTCATTACCTAATTAAAAAAAAGTTCATATTTTTAATATCATTTTTTTCACTTCCATTTTATGGTTTAGTACAATGTCAGGATATTTTCTGTCTAGCAATCTATCATATTCTGCTTTCATATATTTCATTTATTGTTTACCCCACTGTACTGTGAATAACCCAAAAATACTTAACCCTCAAGATAAACTTTTTTAATATGTTGTGGGTGACAGCTACTAAAAGCAGTGTCCTATTTGCATCTACTGATTTTGTGTATTGACCTTTGTAATTTATTATCTTGCCCTGTACTACTGTCAAGCTAAGGGGTTTGTGCCATTCTCTGAAAATAGAGGTTGTTAACTCAACACAGAACACATTTGCACTAACAAAAATGTTAATAAAAATCAAACTTCTGCTGCCATAAATGTTAGAAGCATAAGAAATAAAATTGCTGAACTACATACCAGGATTACCCAACATAATCTTGATATTCTTGCTGTAATTGAAACGTGGCTTAACATAAATGACCCAAAATTACACCTTCAAATTTAATATCATCCATAGTGACTATTTAAAAAGGAAAGATGGTGCTATTGCTTTAATATTTCCCAACAAGTACCACATTTCCACTTACAACAAACCAATAACAAAATTCAGTTCAGGAGAGCTTCTTGCAATTTTACTGAAATTAAACAATTATAAACAAATATGTATTACTGTTGTTTACAACCTTGCTGATGACAATACAGCTATACTGGAAGATATTCTACATTAGATATCCATAACAATTCCACAAAAAGTCCTACTACTAGGTGATGTGAATGTCACTTGGTTAGACATAAACTCTATCTCCCCTATGTCTAGTGTGAACTTATTTGGTTTCACACAACTAATTAACAGGCTTACACATTATAGTAAGACATTAAATTCTCAAATTAGACTGGATCATAGTATCAGACCCTAGCAAACATATCACCTCTGGTAAAATGTCTGACTGTTTCAGTGATCATCCCCCAATCTATACAACCAGACATCTTACACAATTGCTTAAACAGCATTTTTATAAAAACAACAAGCAACCTTTCCAAGTTTAACCCAGAAATGTTCATTATTAACCTATCATCTAGTAACTGGAACTTTCTAAAAATTCTCTTCTTAGATGATGATGCAAATGAATCCATTACAACTTTCCTGAATATCCTAAACAGCCTTATACCTCCTTGAAGGAAGAGACTAAAACAAGTAATGTAATTTGAATATCCAAAAAGATTGGAATGCTTATGCAGGATAGAGAAAAAACATAGGAAGAGTGGCAGAAATATAAAACAACACAATATCTTGAAAACTTCAGAATGCTTCACAATCTTACTGAAAAGCAAATTAACAAAGACAAAAAAAACTATACTGTAATAACTTTCAGAATAATAGTAAATACAACGCTAAAAAATTCCAGACAGCCATTAAAAACAACTTGCATCCCAATCATAAATGCAACCCTAATCCCTCTACCAATGTTGCATCACTAAAAATAGCAATAAAGTTAATCTCTTATTTCATAGTTAGTATAGCATCTCTAACCAAGGATTCTCCATCATCTAATCCTAACCCTTCCCATGCAACCATGTATCATCGCATCAACTTTCACCTTCAAACTTGTGACCACATTCTATATATAGATTCTCTTAAACAAACAAACAAACAAACAAAGCCAGGCAAATCAATCTCCTCCTTATTTCTAGATTTGTCTAAATCCTTCAACACAGTTTGTCACAGCAAATTTCTACTTTAAATGTCCTAATTAGGTCTCTCTCAGCTCCCACTTCTATGGTTCAAATGCTACCTGTCCAAATCATAGCATTCAGTAACATGATACTCCATCCTCTCTCCACACCTTCCAGCCTATAGGCTGTATCCTTGGTCTCATACTCTTTAACATTCTGACCAACATCCTCGATACAGCCAAAGAATAGGCTTCCCTATTACAGCACACAGATGACTCCACACTCATTTGCAGATCTAACAATGTGGCACATCTCCAGCAAATAACTTAGGAATATTTAAAACCAACTGAAACATGGCTTTGTAACTTTAAACTCATGCTCAACACTAAAAATAACAAACAACTACTTATTTCCCAAATCCCTCTGCCATGAAAAAACAAAATTTAAAGTCCTCTGTCTTCATAATGCAACCATTGAAGTCACTTCTCATAGCAGATTATTAGGGATGAATGGTAGTATGTGATAATCTTAAAAGCAACCTTCATATACAAAACTGCATAAGATAAATTCATCAGAAAAAACTATGGATGCTTCCCAAAGCCAAAAACTTTCTCATTGATGCAACTAAAGCTATACTTGCCACTACTTATCTGATCCCCTCACTTCTTTATGGTGCTCCCATACTTACAAACTTTCCTGCATCACAAAATTCAAAATGTGATCAATGTTAAAGCAAGTTGCTAAATTTGAAGCAAATACCCCTTTCAGTACCCACCATTGTATACCCACCATTGTATACCACTAAAAACTAAATAGGTTAGAACTACCCAGTCAACTAACATATACACAGCTTCTTACCACCTACAAAATTCCAGAATCCTTCTGCTTGTCCAGTACTAAATAACATTATACACAACTGTGCTCCTTGAAAAAAACAATGACTAAAAACTCATGTCCGTCACAAACCTATCAAATTTGCTGTGCATTGTCTGTACTCGCACCATGTTGCTAAGGACTGGAACTCCTTATTTTTATCCATCAGGTCAGTACCCCCCTTCCCATCCTTCAAAAGCATTCTGATAAACTTTCTATCCAAAAGTTGTCTCTGTTCCTGTTCAACACCAGGACAAACTATATCCCTAAATGTGAACAAATGCTTATTTGTACCCTGACATCTTGTTACTCTCACTTCTTCCCTCACTTCCTTACTTCTATTAATTTCTCTCCCTGGCTTTCTCTCTAAATATACTATAAGCCTGCTTTTCTCTCACTTTTTATCGCAGTTCCTGTTTGCAATACTAACTTACCTTTAATTTCTCTATAACCTGGCTAAAATTTGTATAATTTTTAAATCATTTTCATATAGCGTAGATGTTTTCTTAACCAGTGTTTTCATATTGTATCTAATTTGGTATAATTCTTTGAAATGTGACAAAACACTGAACTGTGTTTCAGTCTGACAGTGATTTTACTGTAATAAATATGTCTATTCAACATACTTCATTCAGTGAGCTCAGCAGCTGATAGCATTCCCATAACCCAGCTCCGTATCACACTTAGAGAATGATTCATGGTTTGAATCCAAGTAATTTTTCTTCCTTTCTAGTATTTATAACTATAAAATTCTCAGCCTCCATCAATATACTCAGGTTACACCTTTGGTAAGGACATTCAGGCAACAAAGTTTATAGAGAAGAAGTGAGTCCACAATTAATTTAGAGTGATCAGTTACTGACTAGATGTTTTATATCACTTTGGATTAATATTTATGAAATTTGTCTAGATATCTGCCTTTTCAGAGACAGTATTAAAAACAACAAGAAATTCTGTCCTGTCTCGCCTTGCATAAACAGTGCATACAAAGTGTTATAACAGTAATAAGGAAGTGGAGAAAATACACCAGTTGTAGCAGCACTTCAGGCCAATTATATTACTGAAGATGGTCTTAAAGCTAATGCTAGTGTCACCTCATTAAGACACATTGTAGGAAAGCAAATTAAATCAGAATGTCCTAGCTGTGACTAGGTAGACCATCACTTGTCATTTCAGATAAATTATGAGATCCTTGATTTTTTCAAAGCTGTTCACTAATATGACATATATTAGAAAATAAATAGTTTGAAGTCTTTGCAGCAGTTTTATCCTGCTCAGCTAAGTTACCTGAAATTGTTTTGAAATTGGTCCTGTAAGGCTCCACATAGAAAGCTAATTTAGTGGTCTCATAGCGGTGACATTTCTCCATAGGTTCACTGTTTCATAGCTATTTCATAGCCTATTTATCTGTGAGGATCTTATGAAGCCTGGCATTCCATTGTGATGATAATATTTAGCCCTCATATTTTATTTAAAACTAACCCAGATACAGACAGAACAATGATATGCTGAAGGATTTGCATATTGCCTCTTTCCATGAAGGACAAGAGTGCTAAACCTCAGGTGAATTTGTGGTTACTAATCCATTCCTCTAAACTATATATGAGCAGAGTAAGAGACATGCTTTGATGTATATAAAGTGGATGATGGATCCACACAAGTAGAATTATTTGTGATAAGTACCTGTTCACACAGTATGTTCTATTTATGCTGAAGAACATATTGAGATCCCTTGAATGAGTGTTGATGCCACCACTGCATTTGCGAATGTGTCATATCTTTAACAGTGTAGGGTCTGCTAAGACTCTATATGTGAGGCAATGGCTGCCATAGCAGCTTTCTTAATATCAGGAAAGAGATCATGGCTTTAATCTTCCTCATAGTTCATATGATATAGGCCACTGATTTTCTTAGTGAGGAAGCATTGTGGCCATTCCATTTGTGACAAGTATTTTGACATTTACTTATCAAAGTCGGCATCATACTCAATGATTGGCCTAATCAGTGGAAATACAGTGCAATGATTACATCTCTGGACCTGGATACCTACCTTTATATATAAGACATGCAATGAAAAAAGACCTCCTTGCAATAGTGGATATATGATTATCAAATGACAGTTTGTTACTGACATAGATTCCCACATCCTTGACTATAAGATCAATTTTCAGGTATATATTGGCAATAGAATATTTACAAGGCAAGTTATGCTTGCAAAGGATACATTTATGCATTTCTACCATTTAGTTTTCATACATAATTTTCACACAAGTTATTTATTTATTTATTTTATTTTATTTTACATTTGTTTACCGGAATAGTCCAACTGCATACATGTCCATTTTTAGAGTAGGTCTGGGGAGAAAAGCTCCAAAAAACACATTCAACAAACTGTTACATTTTTACAGTTTAAAACACAAAATAAACACAAATAAAAAGATTTGTACACATGTAAACAAGCACAACAAACAGATATACACAAACAAATTATTACATTTTTACTCAGAAAATTTTAGACAGACTTTTTAAGAATGATAGGGTATTGAATGTCTAGTAGGCTAACCTGGTAGTAGATCCAAAGAAATCATAGGATATATAAGTTAAGAAACAAAGTGTAGGCAGAAGTCCTCCATGTGCACACGAGTGATGGTTAGAGTTAGTCTGGATGAGGACAAGGGCATAGCCATTGTTTTTTAAAGTACTGATTCAGACTTTTCTTGAACTGAGGTAGAGAGAGTTCAGATGTAAGATTAGCAGGAAGAGAGTTCCAGGTTTTGCCAACAGAGTTAGCAAATAGAGATTCTCCGGCTGTGTTGTTGGATTTGAGAGTTTGAACTTGTAGTCTTTCAGATGAATGAAGTGCGCTAAGGTTACTGTAAGGGGTGATGAGGTTTTTAAGTACGGATGTATTATCTGGTTGGTAGGGGATATTGTGTGCTGCTATTAGTTGGTTAACCTGAAGTAGGTTAGGTAGTTCAAGACATCCTAGTAGTTTTAGGTTATGACAGTGATGAGTTCTGTAGGCTGCATCGGTAGCAAATCTAGCAATGTGATTGTAGCTGCTAGAAAGTTTATTAAGGTCAGTTTTGCTGAGGTTTGTAAATAGAGGGGAAGAGGAGGGTGGAGAGTAGATGTGTACAAGCAATTACAGTTCTGGCTAATGGTGTTAGGAAAGGCTTGATCCTATATAGTGAGCCAAGTTTTTTATTAACTGTTTTAATAGTTTTATTGATATGCAGATCAAACTTAAAGTTATTATCTATTATAACTCCTAAGAGTTTGGTTGAGGAATCTGGGGAAATAATGGTGCCATTGTTGGATGTTAATGTAAAGGTCATAGGGGTAGACCTGCAAGTGGGGTAGAAAAGCAGCAGTATGGTTTTATTAGGATTTAACATTAGACGACGGTTAAGGAGCCAATTTTCAACTGTGTTAAAAGTATTTTGAGATATAATCTGCAACTCTGTAGGTGAAGTGTCAGAGCATACTAAAGTGGAGTCATTCGCATATTGAATGCATTTTGCATTTGGGATGACCTTATACAAATCACTGATGAAAATGGAAAATAGTGGACCTAGTATGGAGCCTTGGGGGTACTCCGAGTGTGATGGGTAAAAGGGTGTATAGTTTGCTCTTACATAGGACAGCCTGTTGTCTACCACTGAGATAGGATTGAAACTAATGGATGGCCTGGTCCTCTAGGGAAATGGATTTCAAAGTGTTTATGGGTATTTGGTGGTTTACCATATGAAAGGCTTTCGAAAAATCGAGAAAGATAGCAGAGGAAAGCTTATTATTGTTTCAGTGTTGGTTAATGACATTAGAGAAGAAGAGGAGGGCTGAGGTTGTTTTATGGAATGGTCTAAAGCCAGGTTGGATGTTGGCTAGAAGATTATAATGGATAAGATAGTTCAGGAGTTGCTTATGGATGCATTTTTCCATATTTTTAGCGAAGGGTGGCAATAGCTATAGGTCTATAGTTTGACAGGTCAGTAGAGTTGCCCCCTTTATGGAGTGGGATGACATGGGATATCTTCCAGATGGAGGGGATGGATGCTTCAGCTATAGGTATATTGATCAGGATAGTAATGGGGTATGCTATGGCATCTGCAGCTTTTTGTAGATATTCTGCAGGGAGTAGATCAGCTGACAGGGTGGTAGGCTTTAGTTTCTTAAGTAATTTTCTGACACAAGATGTGCAAACTGGTTTGAAGTTAAAGGAGAGTTGGGAGCTGGGTGTAGTGGCTAGAGAATATGGGCATCTGGGAGATAATTGGTTAGCTAGGTTCTGGATGGTTGTTGTAAAGAAGCTGTTAAAGGTATTGGCAATTTCTTCTGGGGGGGTTTTGGTTAGAATCCAAGGAGGCAGGAGTGGAGGATTGTCCTTGACTAAGGAGTTTGTTTATACCTACTCAAACCTTTTGTGGCTTGTTTTGGTGTTTTTCTTGTAGATGACAGTAATAGTTTTTCTTGTCTAATGTAGTGTATTTTTTTTGTTTAATTTCTTAGCTGTCTGCATCTATGTTGATCTATGGGTATTTTGTGGTCCGCGAAGTGGCCCAAGCCCTATTTCTAAGCAACATTGTTTGTCTGGTTTCTTTTGAGAGCCAAGGAGCAACTTTTGTTTTGTTTCTAATAGTCTGTGCTGGTGCATGGGTAGTAAGGATGGACAGGAATTTGGTATTAAAGTAATTTACTGTTACCTTAAGTGGTAATTGTTTCAGAACTGACCAACTGCAACATTTGAGTTCATTTTGGAAATTCATGCAGTTGAAATTCTTATTTTTCCTTACTGTTTTAAAAATGGACTGGTTGTGGATATCAGCTTTTTGCCTGATTAAATAGGTGAGGAGGTGATCACTTACATCATCAGGCAAGGTCCCTCTCTTGTATTTGAGGGGATGTGTGTTAACAAGAATCCAATCCAGAATACTTACTTTATTGTTGGGTTTACTGATCCTAGTGGGGGAGGATATGACCTGTGGAAATTCATAAAGGTTTATGTGGTGAGTGGGGGCTTCTGAGGAACACATGTTCCAGTCTATGTTGAAGTTTCCAAGTACAATGGTTTCTTGGGAGTAGTTGCTGGATAACCAATGTAGGATATCTTCGAGGGTATTTATGTTATTGCCTGGGGGAATATACACACAGGTGAGATTTATACATTTGTTCTTATTAATGTGGAGCTTATTGATAAGCATTTCAGCATTGCCAAATAGGGATGTTTGCAGGGCATTATTGGACACTTCAAGCATGGATTTGTACAGAACACCTACCCCACCTCCCTTCCTATTGATTCGATCAAGCCTTAGGATGTTATAGCCTGGTGGTATATTTTCATTATCTGAAGTAGAAATTAAGAGGGTATGTAGGTGTTGAATCTTATTGTTTACACTTTTGATGTTTAGGTGACTGATCAAGAGTGAGTTTGGGGGTTTGCTTAAGATTTGTGTAGTAGTGGGACAGTTAGTAAAGGAATGAGAGCCAGTGTATGAGGATTGGCCAGGATTTGGGTGAATATCTCCATCCATTGTCAGGTTGCATTGTAATCTGATTGTTAGCTTCCAGATTTTAATTAATAGACGTTGGTATCTTTTGGTTTTAGGGTTGGCATATCTTGTTCTAATCGGATGCTGACACCTAATAAGTAAGGAGTTAGATGAAAGTGGATGTATTAAGTGTTCAAGCTTGTGTGTAGCTATATAGGTGGAGGTTTGGCCTTTTGGGTAGTGGAAACCTGGGTATGAATTATATTCATAGGCAGTAAGAAGATATGGGACAAGCAGAAAGGGTAGCAGAGAGTATAATGGTAGTATTTTAATTGGTTTCATTGCAAGTAACATTGTGATTATTGAGGTTGACTTTTCCCCAGTTTAAACTATTTAAGATAGGATAGAGGAGTTAAGTACTGGAGAGCCTATTGATGACTTGGATATGGCTGACTGGTTGCAGAAAGAGGGGGCGTGGTTTTAACACTATATATTTAGCTGTACTGGGGGTAGGTGGGAATTGAGGGTGGGGGGATGCAGAGCAAGCCCGAGTGCAATGAGGGTGAGCGGACCAGGGCTGAACTAGAACACGAGGTAGTAAGGGTCTGTGTATACTGCGTAAGTGCACTGGAGCTAAAAGTAGTTTTTTTGTAACTTAGTATTAGGTTCTTCTACTTTTTATAACAATTTGGTCTACAGAGTCACATTTTTTGCATTTTATAGTTTTATGGCTATGAGAATAAATTTCACTTTTATTCACTGGTAAGACACTTAGCATTCAAGAGCCCACACAAAGCATTAAGCAAGGCAATATTTCTTGAACAGTTATCCACTGAGGTACTCTTTAATGGGTAGTAAGGGACTTAGTAAGCCAAATAAGGTAATAAAGATTTTCAAAGATATTGACTGGAAAGGAGCTATTAGTGCTTTAGACCTAGTCCAGCTATGTAAAATCTAAAATGTTGCCTGCTACAGGTAAAATTTATTAACTTTGGGATTGGCTTAAGGTAATAAACAGGGAAGGGGTACTGCTGCTAATGAGCCAAGATCCAGGCAAAGGCAAGTTTGTGTTTAAGAAAAAGAATCAGAATTGACCAAAAACTGCAGTGAAGCTGCAAGTCATTTCTTAACCATTTATCAGATGGAAAACAGCATAACTTTGTATCTGTAAGCTACTGTGCCCTCAATTAAATTAACAAACACACACAGTATTTGATCAGTTATGGATATTATTTGCTAAAAGAAGGGAATAAAAGAGAAATGGAAGAATAGTGTGTGAGTGTGTGGAGGGGGGCACTGCTTACAAGCCAAAGCAGAGTGGTCTCCAGGGGATAAAGAATATTAGCTCAAACATGTAGACACATACACAAAGTTAACTTTAGCTGTTTGTGTTTGCAGACAGTTCAGACCCGGACTGCGCTTTTCATATAACAATGTATCCACCAGTCTTGTTAAAGATAAAGGTGTTATTGCAGCCGATTACTTAGGTCTAGAAAAGTAGAGTACAGGGAGGGGTAAGCACTGTTGAGATGGTAAATATACATTATAAAGATTACAAAACAAACTGTGCAAATAGCTACCGCATACAGGAAAATATGTATTGAATCAACTATTAGTATATGAAGATACTGAGCCAATTGGATAACACATTAGTGAGAAGGGACCTCAGCTGACATGTATGCAGTCACAGATAAAAATATAGCAATCAGCACTCTGTCCTGGGTCTGTAATGCAAGTCTGTGCACCACTTACACCACAGTTATATAGATATAATTAGACACCAGTATGAGCAATCTATGCACAACACATATACAGGAATACTATTAGTTAACAAGGTGCAACTATGCAAATAGCACATACTAATATACTAAACAACTTGGTGAAGACACACATGCTAGCATGCCATAGTAAGCTGCTGTAATACAGCATAAATCATATTAGATCTCTGTGAAAAACAATTCAACATAAATAAGCATAGGCAGTTGTAAAACACTTAATTGGAGGTATTTATTTGAGACAGGTCCCTTGGAGGACAGTGTTGTCCTCTGTTTAGTTTATGATGTCACCAAGGTTGCAGACATGGTCAGCCACAAGCACTCAACAATAGCCACCAAGATGTAAATGTCAATGAGGAGTGGCCTAGGGACTGAGTGCTGTGGTACACTACTAATGACAGGTATTTTGGAGGCAGTAGAACAACCCTTCCTTATTTGTTGTGTTTCATTTGTGAGCACATTTCCTAGCCATTGAATTACATAGGGGTTTACGTTTAGTTTGGAGAGCTAATCTATGACATCTGATTGTGGGATGACAACAAGCACCTTTGAGAGGTCTAGGTATGCAGTGTGTACTGGCCTGCCCTTAAACATTGCAACAGCACCTTGCTTGAAAAAGCCAACCAACTTAATTAGACAGGCTCTGCCCATGACTAATATGAAATGGGTTGAGTCAAGAGCCAGTAGGTTACCCATACCCTTATTTATTATTTACATAGTGATATTTTCAATGGCCTTACAAATGAGGCTTGACAGCCTTATTGGTCTATAATTACTCAGGTTCATTGACTCCCCGTGTTTGTGCAAGGAAATGACTATTGCTGTCTTCCGTTCATTTGGCATGAAGCCTTAACTGAGGCTGATATTGAAGTGCTATTCAATATCAGTCCTAAATGAGGCTGTTATTATTTTATTTTATTTATTTGTTAACTGCGTTAGTCCATCTAAGCCAGTGGCCCGTTTCCAGTGGAGACTCAAGGAGAAAAGCTTCAGATAGTTATTACAAAGTTACAAAAAGAAAAACATCTGACAATGAAGTTTTTTGCAAACATTACAAGGATGTGCTTTACATGAGAACATTAGAAATTTACAAAAGGCCTGAGAATGAAGTTTACAACATTGCAACAATATGCATTACATGCATTACAATATGTATATATATATATATATATATATATATATATATATATATATATATATATATAAATATATGTTTTTTTTTAATTAATAAAAAGTGAAAGAGATACAACTGAGATAGTACACTTGCAATACATTGGTGTTAAAAGTGTGGGAGGTGGTAAGGTGGGATTCAATTGGAATCATTGCAGTGACAGGTGTTGGCATTTAGGAGAAAAGTTTTATGTTCGGATTTAAAGAGATTTATGTTAGAAATTATTTGGATGTTAAGGGGAGTTAGTTCCATGCATGGGAAGTACTATATTTGTAAAGAAGTTTACCATTATTTTTGTTTGGTTGATACGTCTCCAGAAGGAGCTAGTCAGAGCTGTGGAGAGTCCTAGGAGGGGTATAATGTGATATTAGTGAGGACAGAGCAGGACAGGAAAGGGGTTTTAAGAGTAGAGTGTGAGTTATTTGCAGCTGGGAGTGAAGCAGGTGCTGGGGGAAGTCAAGCCACTGGAGTTGTTTTAGTGCATGGCAGTGATGAGATTTGTAGGGTTTGTTACTAGAAAATCTTGCAACACTATAGTATGACTGACAGAGTTTAGCCAAAAGGGTAGATTGTTGATGTGAAAAGATGGGGCAGGCATAAAGTAGACACAGAAGGAGGAAGGCCTGAGCTATTCTCTGCCAAAAGGCAGGGGCTAGGTATTTTTTATGTCTATAGAGTAGGCAGAGTTTTTGATTGGTCTTTCTGATACAGTACTGAATATGGATATCAAATTTTAATTGGTCATTGGTAATAAAAAGTTTCATATGTGAGTAAGGTTATATGATGGTATTGTCTAGAGAAGAAATGGTGAAGGTTGCTTTGAGATTAGAGAGGATTTTTAGAAAAAAGAGTAGTAGCTTTGTTATTTTTGGGATTTAAAATTAGTTGTTTGTCAGCTAACCATTTTTCTACAGATAGGAAGCTATGTTGAGTAGTAGAGAGGAGGTTAGAGAAACTGTCAGATCAGGTAATAAGGGTAGAGTTGTCCGCATATTGTATCAAGGAGGATGCTGTACAGGAAATATGCAGTTGGTTTGTGAAAATATTAGAGTAGAGGGCCAAGAATCGATCCCTGAGGCACCCTAGTTTGGATTGGTAAGTAAGGGGAGCAGGTAGCCTGCCATCATACCGCTTGTTATCTGTTAGTGAAATAGCTAGTGAACCATTTAATAGTAGAGGGAGATAAGTTGAGTTGTAATAATTTATCGAGATGTTTGGAGTGTAATACAGTATTGAATGCTTTATAAAGGTCAAGAAAGAGGCAAGAAACAAATTCATTTTTGACCAGGGCTTCAGCAATTGTTTGAGTAAAGGAAAGTAGATGTACTATGATGGGGTCTGAAGCCATATTGCATAGGAGTTGGAAGGTTATTATCTTGAAAGTACTTATTAATCTGTCTGTGAATGGATTTTTCAAGAAGTTTAGATAGCGGAAAGAGAATAGCAATAGGTCTGTAGTTGGATGATTCATTGCTGTCACCTCCCTTGTGTAATGGAGTGATAAAGAATGATTTCCAAATATCTGGGACAGTGAATTCTTGAATATATCTATTGATCAGGATAGAGATGCGGTAGGTTACTAAGTGAGTGGCTAATTTAAGAAAGAGGGGGAGCATGGCTTCAGCTTAACCAGGAGAGATTTGATGTAAGATGTTGGGATGGGGTCGAGTATGAAAGAGGGAGTGTTGGTGAAATGCATAGTGGGGGGTGAGTGTTTATTTTTCTGACCATTGTGAATAGATTCAGTGAGGTATGAATTTAATAGGAGTGGCAGTTTAAACGGGGAGGGGTTGTTGGGTAGGGATTCGGGTAGAAGGGCTGCCTGGATTTTTGGGGGGTTAGACTTATGGGTGAGTTTGGGCACTGGAGTAGAATTTTTTCTTATCTGTATTGATGTGTTTTTTAACCAGATTATGTAGTTGCTTATAGGTTTGAAGAAGAGTAGGTGATTTAGTTTTATTCCATTGTTTCCAGGTGCAGTTTCTTTTTTTCATAAGAGTGACTGTATGCTTTGAGATCTAGGGGTGTGAGTTGTTTTGATTCTTACTTTTCTGAGAAGTTCCAGGGAGTCAAGGATGGAGAGAAAAATGTGATTGAAATGAAGAACAGTATCATTTAGAGGGATATTAAAGTACTATTCAGTGTCAGTCCTAATTGAGGCTGATATTGAATAGTACTTCTGTATGGGGTCTGACAAGTCATCTTGCAAGCTGACCCTTTAACAGCATAGTATGCTATCCAGCTCCATAGAAAAGGTGTTCTTGACATTAGATAGAATATTTAAGACTTGATCTTTGGAGATTTGAGGTGGATATTGTTGCAGGTATGTGATCTGAGAATATTGATGAATAAGTGAAGTTTGTGTTAAATTTGTTTGCTTGTAGATTGGGAATGTCCTATGAGAAGTCATTTGTCATTAGCTGGGCCCTGTGCTGGGCATTGTTTCTCATGTTTCTAACATAGTTAATGAATGGCTTTGTGGTTATCCTTTACAAGGGTGGCTATTTTTACCTTGTATCTGGCTTCAGTTGATTTCATCAGAGTCCAGAATTCCTTGATTAGTTTATCAAGGGAAATCTGGCATCATGAGAAAATTATTTTTGTGCATACAATGAGTTTTTCTTGTATTATAGTGCCTGTTTATATTAGGGGTCCACCCTAGAAGTTTACTTTTGAATTTGGGATTGCATTTATTTCTGAGAGGGACGGATTCGTCAGTGCAGCTATTTACATGTCCACAAAATCTGGCAATAAGGGATACCACATAAACAGTGGGGTTGTCATGGTGCAGGAGGTTTTTGAATTTAGCCAGCTTATCACTTAGTTTTATTAGATCAGTCTTTGCATAGTCTCTGAGGTACTTCGAAGATGCTTCAGGCTTCTGTCTTATAGTAAAGGTGACTGATTTGTAACCTGCTGTGACCTTGGGGGAAGTTACTGTTGGTGTGGAGCAAAGCTGCCTTGTATTGGTAAGGACCATATCTAAGATTTTGTCATCCTGAATGGGGGGGTGGACTACCTGGTTCAGAAGCTTTGTGTTGACAAAGTCCAGAAATTTATCGGCATACATGTTTGAGGATATATATGTCTTCCAGTTTAGTGAGTGATGGTTGAAATTTCCTAGGAGAATCCTGTTGAGCTTAACAAATAAGGACTCCATCCTTATTAGGTAGGAGGTGCAGGGGACATATGGGAGGGTGCTATAGTTAAATATGACAGACCTTTTTTTTTAAAAGTTAAACGTGAGGGAGTTCCAGGTCATTATCTTGACTACCGAGTCTGGAGGTGAAACATTTTTAAGAATATGGTGCTTTCATCTAATGAGTTAGGATTGAATGTGTCATAGGGATTGAAAGTCTGCACTGATAGAGTTCTTTCCCTGGTCTTGATCCAGGTATCCATGATGATGCATATGTCAGTGTTTCTCAGGGTATGGAATTCCTGCAGGGAGTGGAGATTTTTGATATGGTGTCTAGTGCTGAACAGCAATACAATGTTATATTTATTGTTTTGTCCTGCTGAAAGCTTTAGAATACTGCATAGAAAGGCAGTATGGGGTGGACAAGAATTAGCCAAGATATGAAAGCCTTGGATGAAGAGCTGCAGGCCATCCCTTGCAAATCAGCTAGGACTGTCTACCTTCTCCTGTATAATGTACTGCCTTTGAATGATGCTAGCTAAGGTAGTTGTTGAAAACAGTAATCTTTTGTTCATATTGTGTAATCATTCTTGATAGTGGTAGAATGCTGGTGAAGGCTACATTTATACAAGACACTCAGACACACATTCTAAGATCTTCATCATATCTTTCTCTTCATAATGTTGAAGGAAGTTCATCTCTGGTCATTTATGTTCATGAGTCCTGTGACTGTGTCATAAATGTTTTTGTGATTCAAGGGCTTTAGTGCTTGTGTGATGTTTTGAATACGGCACCTGATAGGCATGACTGAGGCTCTCTCCTTGCACAATCTGGTGAGTGGTGCATCAGTGTGTCTCACTGTGGAGTCATCTACGATTAGGATATTACATTGTGTGGATGTTTGCCTTATGTGTTTTTGAAATGAGTCAATGTGAGTAGTAGCATAGCTAGTGCATGGTGAGAGGGGCAACTGTCCTGGGAGCAAAAAATTTGGGTTACGATCAGCTGATCCTGATCTCTGTTTAACGCAGCACCGGCTTTTAAAATCCAGTATTTCATTTGCGGTCAAAATAGAGCACAGTAGTGGTACATGTGTGGTTTAAGCTACATTGTACCAAACAGTTTGCTATACTTTTTTTAACTAAAACATGAGCAGTGTAGCACTCTGCGTGGGCAGGGTTAAAACTGTAGCAACCAGTTTGCTACAGTTTAAAAAGAAGATTATTATTTTTTTTTTTTTTTAATTAAAACATGAGCACCATATCACTTCATGCAGGGAGGGTCTGTAGCAACTGGAAGACTGGCTTTTATTTATTTAATTATTTTATTTTAATTAATAATTTGAAGGAGGATTGAGGGCAGGGCACAGAAAAAAGACCTGAAATGCTGGGGCAGGAGGGAGGGGGGGGTTTCATGCATCTGGCCACCTGATTGGTGTGCCAGTAGAAGCAATGTCTTCCTTTATTATTTTCACTGAGTCTATATTAATCAGCGAATGCTTAAAAAAGTGAACGCTGATTTATCAACCCCATGTAAGTGAGAGCTTACAATCCCGAACACTTAGAACAATGATTTTTTTCCCTGGAAAAATCCCTGTTCCAAAAAAGAAAAAAAAAACAAAACTTTAAAACATTACATAAAGTGGGGGGCTGTGCCCCCCACACCCCCCCTATTTAAATATGCCAACTCCAAGATCACAATACAGTGACGAAAACGACAAAATAAAGAAGGCGGCCAAGCAATTTCTTTCCCAGGGAAAGAATTCACTTATATGCCATTTCGGTATTTTACTGTTTTGTGCTTTCAAGTTCGATCAAAACGCATTTGAAAGAATGCATCTTCGATCATATAATAGGGACCCGTTTTCACTTGGTGGAATAGCTGGTGATTGGGGGCTGTAGATCTAACTGTAATAAGCCGATCATTGTGATTGGCTCATTACACGGAAGTGATATTTGTTTCCTCGTCATTTGAAGAGCTGAGGGGGGTGGGGTGCTGGTTCATAGTACTAGCCACAGTGCTGGTTGAACTAGATACACTTCTGCGTGTGACATTTAAAACGTATGTTTCATGGAGGGTGCTGCTTTTGTTGTGTGCCTGTGAGATTGTTGAGACCACTTGTTTCTTTCATTACTTTTAGAAGACCTTTGAGGTTTAGGAAGCATACATTTAACAGCCTCAGTATTTAAAGGTCTATGTGTTTGGTCTCAGTTGTTTATGCTTTGATCAGTTTGGTGTTCTGTGGTACAGACAATCTGCTTTTTATTTGCCATGGCTTCATAAAAGAGCTTTCTTTTCAATAACATTGTCTAAGTGCACCTGTCACACACTGTGGTTGTTTGTAAATGTGAGATGATTACTGCATTGCATCAGAACGGTCATTTCAACCAGGCAGGGTATATAAATGATTGGAAAGTACAAATCCATGGTTCCTAGTGCAGACTATTTTGAGGCTGTTTGAGAAGTTGCAACTATGACTTTTGGAATTGATTTACCAGAGGTATTATCTGTCTAAAAAAAAATAAATAAATAGTAAAGCACCTAACCAAGCATGTCCAAGGGTCAGCTTCTGGTGATTTCTCCTGTCAACCTGGTGAATCTGGGCATACTGGGGCAAGCAGCAATTGCCTCATGTATACAGACAACCCTCTCCTCCTACCACCCAATGCTACAACCTGCGAGAGATGCACTTACATAGCTGAACTGGAAGCAAAGCTCTGTCCAGCCAAGATTGTGCTAGACAATCAAGAGGAGAAGTTTAACACCCACACTACACCTCAAGCAACACATAGGCCTTCAAAACCCTCACCACCAACACCCACACATAACAACACTAAACCCACATATACGGAGGCCCTTAACATTAACCTGCCCAAGCAACGAGGACCTCCGAAGCTGAAACGCAAACACTAATAACAACCAAAGTATCACATAGCTCACAACACCAGTGTGTCACCCAAGAGCAGCCCCTAAGGCAAGGCAACATACCCAACACTTTAGTCATAGGTGACTCTATAGTCAGGCGCAATGATGTCCCACTCACCAGGCTGAACAAGGAGAAAATGACAGCTGCCTGTTGGGTGCCAGGATCTGCCACATAACGCATACACTCAAGTCACTCCACAGCAAGTACAAATGTGACTCTGTCATTGTCTGTGTTGGAGTGAATGACATGAGACGTACCTCCTTGGACTACATGAAAAGAGACATGGAAGAGCTCTTGGATCATGTGGCCCAGGAAGTTATGACCCTAGCCCTGAGCAGCATCCTGCCTTTGCCCAGAATGATACCACAATATACGAACAAAATGATTGACTTCAACAATTGGCTAAGTTTCTGGTGTCATTCAAAGGGGATCCAGTATCTGTCTTCCTGGGACAACATGATCGACAAACCATGATGCATTGCCAGAGATGGTCTGCACCTGTCACCCCTTGGATTCAGGTTACTGGCTAAGGCTCTTACCACCCATATAGTGCCTTTTTTAGGCAATGCTCAAAGGACAAAACCACCACCATAACAGGTACAAGTATGCAAACTCTGAAGGTAATGCTACTCAATGCTAGAAGTCTAAACCTCAAAATGCACTCTCTCCAGGCACTCCTCAAAATGGAGAACATCAATATCTGTGTGAGACCTGGTTCAAGGCTCCAGAGAGCACCCCTGCAATACCAGACTACAACTCTTACCACACTTTTCAGCCACCAAACCAGGACCGAAACACTAATGGTGGAGGAGTGTCCATATTCACCAAGGATATTCACACCTCCAGGCTAGTTGCCCAACACAGTGCTTCCAAAATTCCCCAGGTGCAACTAACACTAAGCAAGACAGCAATCCAACTTGTAGCTTGCTACAGATCCCCCACCATGCCCCAAGATTCTCACTACACCTTTCTAAATAGACTGGACAAAATTAAGATACAACCAAACACCCTAATACTGGGTGATTTCAACTACCATGCCATTAACTGGGAAAACTACTTGTGTACCAACACCTTTGCCCAACGTTCTTGGAATTCATAAATTGCAATGCCCTGGATCAACTAATCCATAGTCCCACCAGGGGCTCCAATATCCTGGACCAGGTCATTACCAACATGGGAAATCAATGCTCCACACCAGTGTTCACTCCCTCATTGGTTAGGTCTGATATAAGCTAATCACCTTTGACATCCACATGCCAGTCTCACCCCCCCCCCCCCAGTAAGGAAACATCCATAAAAAAAACTTCTCCAAGGCCAACTTCATGCTACTCAAGTCAGAAGTGACAAACTTCATGACACCCATGCAGACGGGAACTGAAAGTTCGACTGCCTAATCCTACACTAAAGCACTGTATGGGCACATCCACCCATGAATGAATCGTGCCATCCCAAATAGAACCAAGATCCTCTCCTTAAAAAAAAAGGAAGCCAGCCTGATGGTCCCCTCTCATAAACAAACTATACAACAGAAGGAGGAAACTATTGCAGAAAAGAGGAAAATCCCAGGATTCAAAAAACCTCCCTTACCAGCCTCAGTAAGAAGCTGAGATCCCTCACAAAATCTTCCAAAGCAAGTTACAAAAATAAAATTGCCAAAGATTTCAAAGACAACCACAAGGCATTCTATAGCTATGCCAGGAATCTAAATGGCAATGCTCAGATCTGTTCTGAGCTATAACAGAATGGCATTAAATATACTGATCCCAAGGACATTGCCAGTTTCCTGGCAGATCTATTCAGTGCCAACTTCAACCCCCTCAAACCCCCTAAAGGGCCAATCTCAGTACTGGAAGATTGCCAAATTCTGGTAATCATGGCCACACAGGTAAAAACCTCACTCTCTAAAGCTAAGAATACAACATCCATGGGACCAGACAACATCCCGGGCTGTGTACTACATGAACTACAAAATGAACTGGCACCTCAACTAAGTGTCATGTTTAATCATAGCTACACCTCAGGCTTTGTGCCCATTGAGTGGCGCACAGCTACAGTTATTCAACTCCACAAGGGGGACTACAACTTGGATCCTGGGAACTACAATCCCATCAGTCTGGTGAGCCTGATCTGCAAGGCCGTGGAATGTATTATCATGGAAATTATAAACAGAGACATTGGAAAACTTCAGACACTGGAGCCCACCCAGTTTGGGTTCGTGAAGAACTGATTTTGTCTCCTGAACCTGATTAACTTCTTCAAATCAGTCTCCAGTGCCATGGATGAGGGTAAGGCAGCCTTTCTGGACCTCGCCAAGTCCTTCAACACCATCTTCCACTCAGGAATCCTAGATAAACGTACTAAGCTGGGCATAAATCCCTACGTCACTCGATGGGTTGACAACTGATTTACTGACAGAACCCATACTGTAAAAGTAGCCAACTCCAAATCCAGCTCTGGACAAGTGACAAGTGGAGTACCTGAGGGTTCAGTCCTAGGACCGCTCTTGTTTGGCATCTACTTCTCTGAAGTACAGGCCAACACTAAGGAACTCTGGCTAACAAAGTTTGCAGTTGACTGCAAACTGGGAGCCAGTATTGAATTCCCAAATTATGTGGATATTCTACAAAAGGACCTTACAGAAACAGATGCTAGGTGCCAGAGCCATGGGCTCAAGCTCAATGCCAAGAAGTGTAAAGTTACCCCCTTTGGGAAAAAACATGTACCCGTGAATTACCACATAAGTGGCAGGACACTGAACACCAAAAGTGTGAAAAGAGACTTAGGAACACAGGTGGACAGTGGTCTCACTTTCGATAACCACATTGCTACAACAGTCAGAAAATCCTTCTATGTGGCACACCTCATCACTAAGGACTATTCATCCAGAAAAAAGGAGGTCATTGTCCCACTGTACTCATCCCTCATTAGACCCATCATAGAGTACAAGGCCCCATTTGGTATGTACCTCACAAGACATCTGCAACAACCAGAAAGGCCACAGAGACACCTCACTAAAAGAATCACAGGCCTTAAGTGGATGCCATATGCTGACCGACTAAAAAAACTCCAGCTATACTGTTACATATCATCTACTCAGAGGCGATCTCTGCTTAACATACAAGGCCATGTCAAACTGAGAGCTGTTGGACATGCTACACTTAAAGAAATCCCAATCTATCAGAGCCACATGCTCCAGGGACCTAAACCTTGTCATCACAGTGAACAAAATATGCTGGAGGTATAGGTTCCTGACTCAGAGACTCCCCATACTCTGGAATAGACTGCCCAAACATGTCAAGCAGAGCGCCTTCTTGGCCTTCTTCAAAAGGAACCTTGATGATTGGATGGTAGATAGGAAATTTACCCCGGGCAATCATGTCAGTTGCGCTGCTAGACAGGGGTCCAGGGAAGTAAATATTGTGGGAAGAAATAGCCAGGGTATATGAGAGAAAACACTATACCGGGCACCACATAATAACGTCTTTATTTAAACAAAGTAAAAAGGAGAGGTGAGCGCTTTCGCAACCTTCGTTGCTTCATCAGACAAAGAATTAACTGTTCAACTGCTTGTTTTATATCACTCTCAGTCAAAAAAATTTTTTCCAATTAGTGACATCATACAACTTTTGAAAATTTAATATATATACTGGGTTTTACCTGTATAGCCGTTTTGCTTTTCGTTTATTAGTTTATTTTTATTCGGCAAAAGGACACACGCATCTATGGAGAACTTAGATACCAACTCATCGAATGATGGTCACCATCAAAGATTTCTTAGAATACTGGATATTCCAAATAATCCACTACTTACAGCGTCTTTCAGTGAAAATATATAAGATAATAGAAACAACCAAGATCTATCAGAATTCTTTAACCACTATAAAAAACTTGAGAATCTGATGTACAAATACAAAAGACTCCAATGGCAACGGTTACATCTGCAAGCATCACTAGACTCCAAAATTATTCCACGTGGTCTAAGAATACTGAATATGCCTACATATGGTGAGTCTTTTCCTATTCTTTTGAGAAAATGGCAAGAATTGAATTTACAATTCAGTACAAAATATATGGATCTCTTAACTGACTTTTTTTCTACCCATTGAGAATGAACTTAAAGCTGAAATCATTGCCACAGAATCAATTATTAATAAGAACTTTGTACAAGATACAGTTTTTCTAAAAATGAATGAACTTCAGGATAACATCATGTCATATGAAAGGAAGCTGCAAAACATTAAACTATCAAAACTTAACAGAGACAAAAAAGATTTTGCTTTAAATAATGTCTTCTCATGGCCCAAAGAAAATAACTTTAGACATCAAACTGTTTCTGACAAGGCAAGGAATGTGCATACTACACCTTTAAATTCAGATTCCACCTATGCTGCAGTTACACAAGGCACTCCCTGTTCTCTGACAACTGAAACAGCTTGTATGCAAGAGGAGAAGAACACCAGTTTAACTCTCCCTGTTTCTGAGTCCTCTGACCAACAAAACAGTAATTTAAAAGATAAAAACAGTAAATTAGGAGCTATTCTAAAGAAAACATATGCAGTTTTACCATCTACAAGTCATACTTCATCGACTCTAAGAAAGGAAGGAACTTCAAACATACAAGTGACTGAAAACACAGAAAGTATTTTTTTAGATGCCAGCAAACAAGGCAACTTCACTTTGAGAGTACCACTACCTTACAAGAATCGAATGAAACAATATGTACACAAAGGACAGTCACTGCAACTGGGTTCACTGGAAGGAGCAGTACATTCTCCGAAGAGGAGACGGACTTAACTACAGGTTTGATTTTGAACCTTTCCTCTATTATTTTAACACCGGAACAGTTGAATTTTGAAATAAGGGCCTTTCATTTATACCTGCTAGAAAGGCTAATCTTACAGAAATGATTAAAGACCTTAAATTATTAGGCAGGAATTTGTCTCTAAAAGGTTTGTTCCCAAACAATGTTACAAATAATATGAATGTGTTTAAACAGCCTAGCACTTTCATTCCTTATACCCCCCCCCCCCGAGTATACAAAGATTCCTTGATATATGTGAAACATCTTTTAGGCAGATATATGATGATAATTTGAGTGACTATTACTATGGAAATCTAAATACAAGTGAATATAGAGCACTGAATGAACTAAAGAACTTGAATTCTGTCGTTATTAAACAGGCAGATAAAGGTGGAGGTATTGTTATTTTAGATAAGCAATTGTATGTACAACAAATGTATAAGTTACTGCTTAATAATGATACATACAGAGGAATCTCAAAAGTTACAGTGAATGCCATCATTGATAAAGTGTCTTTTTTGATTTTTGACTTATTAATTACTGATTTAATAGATGAACCACTGTTTAAATACTTTAATGTCTTGAATCCAACTATTCCTAAGATTTATGGCTTACCAAAGGTTCATAAAGACAGAAGTCTGCCACCAATGCGTCCCATAGTCTCAGGCACTGGTTGGTGTACAGAACCACTGTCTATTTATGTTGAAAGTACACTGCATGTGCTCTTAGACAAATGTGAAAATATTTTAAGAGACACCAAAATGTTTCTAGAGAAATTACATACTAGAATTGAAAGTTTATCAGATATTAATGACTTTGCTCTTGTTACTATGGATATAGAGTCATTGTTTACAAGTACATGGGGCATTAATATGATTAGAAATTTTCTTACAAGAAATAATAGATTCACCAATGAAAAAGTACAACTTATATGCAGTTTGTTAGAGATTATTCTGGAAAATAATGTTGTATATTTTGAAGAACAATTCTTTCTGCAACAGATTGGCGTCGCCATGGGCACACCATGTGCAAATAGTTATGCTAATCTATCTTTTACATTCTGGGAACAAACACATGTCTTTTCTGATAAGAATCCATTTATTAGTCAGCTTTTATGGTATACATGTTTTGTGGATGATGTTTTTTTATTATGGAAAGGCAATATATCTGAGCTTATATTATTTATTAACTATTTGCATACAACTACTGATTTTCTGAGATTCACATACAATGTTTCTACATCTGAGATTGATTTCTTAGATGTACATATAATCAAATCAGAGTTGACAGGTTTTACCAGCAAAACTTTTCACAAACCCACGAAGAAAAATACATACCTTCACAAAACCAGTATGCATCCTAGACACATTCCAAGAAATGTGCTCAAGGGGCAGGTATATAGAACATTAAGATTACACAACAATGATAATGATGCAGTACTAGCTTTGAATAAATTGAAAACTGATTTTTTAAGAAGAGGATATCATATGGATGACATAGATAGAACTATTTCTGATGCTTGGACACTCAGGGACTCTAAATGTAAAGCGTATTTTCAATCTTCTAATTCTATTACATCAGATAGCAGTAATTTGAGAAATAATACACAAAATAATAGCATTAGAGCGGTTTTTCAGTATGCTAGCAATGTTAATCAGTATACTAATATTATTAAACAACATTGGCACATTTTACATGAGATTCCTTGTTTGCATTCTTTCATTGGTAATGCACCTAGTTTCAGTTTCAGAAATAATCTAACATTAAAACAACAATTGTGTAATAAAGGCGTCAAAAACTACCTATAATTCCAGACCAAAGGTACTTTTCCTTGTAGGTCTTGTACTGCTTGTACACATATTCATAGTACTACACCATATATTCATCCTGTTAGAAATTTTACACTATACTCTCATTCATATGCAGACTGTAAAACCACAGATGTTATTTATTTTTGTTTCTGCCAAATATGTCATGCCTTCTATATAGGAAAAACAAATAGAAACTTAAAGGATAGAATATTGGAACACATAAGAGACATCAGAAATAACAAAACTACTAGTGCGCTTGCTCAACATGTTTTAAACACTGACCCTTCACACTCTTTCAAGTTCTTTGTTTTACAACATATACATAGAAATTTGAGGGGAGGAGATATAGAAAATTTCACAGAGAGCCGAGAACAAAGATGGATTATCAAGCTCAATGCTGATAGATATCCAGGCTTAAATGGTTGTACATCACTGGTTCCATTTCTTAAAGCTAGACGCCTTCAACACAATTAATTTTTTGCATAAAATAAAAATATATATATACATATATTTCTTTTATTATATATTTTGTATTATGCATTCTTTTTTTATATATATATTATATATATGCATTTTTATGAGATTATTTAATTGTTTTAAATTAGATATGCATAAATATGAATATACTATGCATTTTATTTATATGCATTTTTATATATATGCATTTTTAATGAGATTATTTAACTGTTTTAAATTAGATATGCATAAATATGAACATACTTTACATTTTTGTATATATATTTTATATTCATATGCGTATTTTACAATATTCTTGTCATATATGCCTTTAAATTTTCAAAAGTTGTATGATGTCACTAATTGGAAAAAATGTTTTTGACTGAGAGTGATATAAAACAAGCAGTTGAACAGTTAATTCTTTGTCTGATGAAGCAACGAAGGTTGCAAAAGTGCTCACCTCTCCTTTTTACTTTGTTTAAATAAAGACGTTATTGTGTGGTACCTGGTATAGTGTTTTGTCTCATATACTTCTCTTTTTATATACTGGGTTTTACCTCTATAGCCGTTTTGCTCTTTGTTTAGAAATAGCCAGGGAATTGTTATGGCTAGGCTTGTGTATGCCCTAGGGTCAATAGCCTAGTACCGACCTATGTACCTATTTGTGTCTACACTCACAGAGCAATGCATCACCAAGAGTAAACCTAGCTATTTAAAACAAATATTCATAGACAAACAGTATACGACCAAAAACATGCAAACCAGACTACAGGGCAAGTCCAATTAAATAATCTTTAATGTAGATAAGCGCTTTCACAACACATAAAATATTGCTTCATCAGATCAAAACACAAATGAAGCCACTTGCTTAAATAGTCACAGGAGCCAATCAAAAACAGTACAAGGCAAACCCCCACTAAAATCAATATAACAAGGATTCATACATATAAAAATATATAAGCAACACAAAGTATATAAATATATATATATATATATATATATATATATATATATATATATACGCATATGAGAAATTAATATAAATATAAAAATAAACATAAAACTATGTAGCATAGTAATAAAATGAGCAAAAAGCTCAAAGAAAACCATGAAAGCCAAGGATAGCTACTGTTCATCTATACGATCTACATGACTTAAGGACAGGTTTAAGGGACATGTGGTCATTAAACTCTAGCCCCTTATTTGCATGTAATCTCATGATCCATTGTAATTCAACCATCACAGTTCTATTCCTGATATCCCCTAACCTAGGGGTCATAAATACTCTATCTATAACACAGAACTAAAATTCATGTTCAACCCCTTTAGCCACAAAGGTTTTTGCTAGGGCATTACACATATATTGCATATTAAGAGAGTTTAAATGATCCCTTATATGTTCCTTTAATTTATGATTTATCTTACCAACATAAAAACATAAACATGTAGTGCACTGAACAAGGTAAATAATGTCCTTGGTATTACAATCAGCCTTCACCTTCAAATCAAATGTTACACCAATGTCAGAGTTCATAAAACTATTCCTACTATCTATATACTTATAATACCTGCAGTTATGACAAGGGAAGGTACCTACTACCTTTGTATCTAGGTGGCATTTCTTAGCCTTATCCCGATAGCACAGCATCCTTTTGTGGTTCATCTTATTCTTATATACAAATGATGGACACTCACCTACTGCTCCTTTAATTTTGTCCTCCGTAAGTAACACAGACCAGTGCTTCCTAATGATACTGTTCACAGTTCTGGTGTCACTACTATAATGGAGCAGAAAATTGAAGCCCCTCTTTTTAGTGTTGCAAATAGTACCAGCATTAATATCTCTAGTGTTAGAAAAATATGGTCTCTCTCATGTAGATCATAAAGCAACAGCTGATTCCAGACCCTGAATAATCTCATTATCTTTATATCTCCTGGTCTTAAAATGACCTCCAAGGGTGGGTAACTCCTACCTAAAACCGTCTTCCCCAGCTTTAAGCCTGGAAGCTCTCATCCCTTGTCCTTTGACAATGCTGGAAAAAACATGGTAAGGGTGCATACTGGTCCTATGAAGCAACAAGTTCCTGTAGCACCCTTTCCTAAACAATTTAGTATCAAAGGACATATCTGTACGTCTCAAAACTTCAATATCCAAGAAGTCAATAGCAGTGTATAAATATTTGGATGAAGACCTAATGAAGGAAGTTGTACTATGTAAATATCCAATGAAATCACATAGATCAGAGAGAGGTCATGTCCACAACATAAACACATCAACCAAAACCTGATATAAAAACTAATAAAATCTGAAAAAAACATGTTGACATAACACATATGCGTTCTCCCACTCAGCCATGACCATATTGGTGTAGCTATTGGCACATTAAGTGCCCTTAGCTATGCTAGATCACTGTAGCAAGTACTCACTATCAAAAAGGAAAACATTCTTCTCCGGGATGATTTCAAGGAACAGTCTAATCAGTTCAATATTCCTATCATCAAGTGTGCTGCTACGCAGATATCTAGTAACTAAATCAATACTCTCAATATTGGGAATAACAGTGAATACGGACACTACATCCATTTTCACCAATAAACAATCTCGGGGTATATCACTCCTATTAACATGTTAATATAGAACCTGCAGGAACTGTTTAGAATCCTTTAACACAACCGGAGAATTATTCAAAACAGGTCTTAGCAATTTCTCGACATATATCAAAAATGGTTCGGTAAGCCACCCTCCACTTGCCACAATTGGCCTAAACAGAGGTGCGGCAGAATCCTTGTGTATTTTGGGAATACCCTGAAAAGTAGGAATGCATGGGGTCTCAACAGTTAGTTGTTCAGGTCATTCACTGGATATATTCTCACCTAAAAAACAATCATGCATGGTGTTGTAAACATTAGAAATAACAGTCTGAATATCCTTCCTAGTAACTCTAGCATGTACTTCATGGTCATTTAACATGCTCTCAATGGCAGAAAAATAATATTCCCTGTCCATGACAACTATAGGTCCGCCCTTCTTAGCAGGGTGGATTACAATGGTATCATCATTACACAGCATATACAAGGCTTTCGTTTCTTCAACAGTTAAATTTCATAATATATATATTGGTTGTATATTGTTTGTCTACGTTGTGCACACCAGTTTATCTTCAAGTTCAGAAGTTTGTTAAATATTGTTAGACATTTACCTCTGCATCTAACTGATCTGGAACTTCTTTAAGGCAAACACAAGTCCTGAACTAACCTGTGACACTTGTTACATTGGCAAATTATCATAAGGAATGTCCAACAACAGATCAAAGTCAAAATAAACTTTATTGTCATTCAGAAATCACACAAGTGCAAACACTGCACAAAATTCCATGTCTCTGGACTCAATGTGCAGACAACATATAGACTATTATTACATTTACACATATAACACCTAGCTATTACATCACTGACATGCAGGTAGACAGATTAATATTGCACATAATTTGAAACACATACACTGTATACACTGTGTTTAAGAATACAGAACATAAACATGATATGATGTTAAACGTGTGTGTGTGTGTGTGTGTCTGTGTGTGTGTATATATACAGTGTGTGTGTATATATATATATATATATATATATATATATAATGTGTGTGTGTTTGTGTGTATAATATATATATATATATATATATATATATATATGTGTGTGTGTATGCATAATATATATTATGAGGCTTAGGAACGATAGACCCCCAGGTATCAACAACATGGTTCCCATTAAACCCTTCTTGAGAACACGTAGACTACATAGGTAAATAATATATATTTTTATACACATATATTTTTTAATTGTGTTTATATCCTATTAATAAATATATTGTTGTACAGGCTGCATCCACTGTATATATGTGTATGTGTTTACATTTTATTTTATTTGTATTATTAGATAGCGTTTAAAATGTTAGTGTAGGTTTTATTTATGGAGTTATTTATATATATATGTATATTCATTTTTTATATATACATGCATATATATTTTATCTATTATTAGAGAACTATGAATTTTAACTTTTTAATTATAGATGGAGAGTTTTTATGAGTACATTAACTACATTAGCAACATGCTTTGTGCAGCGGATCCATGCATATTATAGGATTTTGAAGTATTAGAGATTTATGTTAGTGTCACTTTAATAATTAATTGTTAGATAATTGTTTTGGAATTTTCCCGCTTCTTTTACTATTAAAGCGCAGATGAATGGAATTAATTAAACAAGGTCTGAGGAAGCCCTATGGCGAAAGCGCTTACCTACTACTGTATGGATTTCTGCTAATAAATACGTTTGTAATACAAGAACATTGGAGTACCGTTTGGGATTTTGTTTCATCGTATGCTGCATTTGTTTGAACTCCATGGTTTGCTTCCTTTGTTAATAACTTTCTATATTTTATACTTTGCTTTGTACAAAGGAGCATTTACTTCGCTTTGGCACCTATTGGAACTATATATATATATATATATATATATATATATATATATATATATATATGCATGTTTATGTGTGTGTGTGTGTGTGTGTGTATGTATATATATATATATATATATATATATATATATATATATATATATATATATATATAGATGGATTCCATACACTAGTTTGAAGGTTCACTACTTCGAAATAGTGTATGGAATGCACACTGCAGCGAAAGTGCACTTAATCGAAAGTGCACTTACGCAAAGTTCAGTATAACGAACGGGCGTTGTACTGAACTTCCGTGCAGTACTCACGGACCTTAGGGTTAGGGCATGGGTCACGGTAAGGGAACAGACCCTAAGGTCTGTGATGATTGCAGCGCAGTGAAGGCCATAGCAATGTCCTCCACTATGGTGTGATAATTACAAACCTTAGGGTTAGGGCATGGTTAGGGTAAGGGGATAGCTTTACTAACTAGCCCGTTACCCTAACCCGTGCCCTAACACTAAGGTCCATGAGTATCGCGCCATAGTGGAGGACATAGCTTGTTTTTTGATGTCCTCCACTGTGCTGCGGTACTTTCAGTGAAGTGCACTTTCGCGAAAGTTCATTTTTGTTAAAGTGAACTTTCCCGTAAGTGAGGCTTCCTATTACAAGTTCGAAGTTGTGAGCTTTCGTTCTTGTAATAGGAATATATATATATATATATATATATATATATATATATACACACACACACACACACATATATATATATATATATATATATATATATATATATCTATCTATATATATATATATATATATATATATCTACATAGGTGTGTGTGTGCGTGCATATATCTCATAAGTTGTCAAAGATCAAGTCCTCCTAAATCATTTGCTTATTCCTGTTAGGGTGAAACAGTTATTTGACAGAGGCTACTATGCCCCTATTGGTGAGTTTCCCTCTTCCCCAATGATCTAAAACTACACAGTTGTTATGTGTAAGTTTAGGAGGGGACTGGTATCCATAGAAGGCGTGGTGCAGCTATGCAGAAAATATATATTTTGAGCTGGTCCATTGTGTTACATGTATCTGGTAGCTTCTTAGCCTTTAGTAACAAAGACTTAGCACTTAAGATACAAAGGAGTGGACTATGATCTCTTGTTGTAGAGGCATATATTTTTGTGTATGTGTTTGTGTGCAATTATACGTCTCGCCTTTTTCATTCTTTCACTTTATATGCAAGACATTAATATACTCAGAACTGCAGATAAAAGGGCTGACTGGTATGTACTCACACACATGCACACACACATTTTGCAGTGCAAGGTGTCAACGAGCCATGTAATGAAACTACAGAAAAAAATCAATATCATTACTCATTGCTTAATAAAATGACAGTTATTAGAGTAGTCATTAGTCATTTTATATACTTAAAGAAGATGCTGCCAGCTTTTTCACTAATATCTTTAAAACTTTAGCAAAGAAGCCGCACAAGTCTATTAATAGTTGTGTTCTTTTCAGTATATGAAATATTGTTTATAATGAGGCACATGGAGTGTAAAGTGTTATTTGTCCTCAGACTCATACAATATTTGTTTATACTTTACCTTGGGCATTGTAAACCAATTAAGATTTATACACAGAATACATCATGATATAACTCATCTGGACCATGAATTTCCAAAGGGAACATATTTTAAATTATACAGCACATAACTTCAATATCATTCAGGTTGTCTCTGCAAAGTCACAAATCATCTTGCAGTGATAAATCTTCATTTCAGTTGCTCATTACATTTAGAAATGAGGGACAACTGCAATAATTTACTGATGATAACCGAATGCATGTATTGAATGCTAATTGAAAGCTATTACAGATGGTGGCATTAAAGATTAAACAGTTGCTTTGCTCTGTTCTTTATTTGTCTCTCATGTGTAATTAATTGTTTTCCCTTCCCTGCTGTCTGTTGTTGCTTCGGTCTGATTGTAATGTTATTCCTTTAACCCCTGTGCAACTAGAAGGGTTTAAGACATCATCTTTATGTGGATCTTAGTTATGAAAATACATTTTTGATTTCTTTAGTTTTATTACGGAACGAGTAGGGATCAGAAAGCAAAACAGGACTGAAGTGAAGGACAATATGTCAAAATGAAAACATTGTAACACTACTGTAAATTAGAGAAATTTGAGATTACAGTCACATAATCTTTTGCAGCATCTTAAGTAGAAGAATCTTACAGTTAACCAGGAGCATAACTCTTGAGGTATGCCTTTGAATTCAAATACGTGATATGACAATCTTCTTGTGTGTCAGTAAGCAAACGGGGCATCTACACTTGAAACCAAGCACCTGTTTTGCATAGCTACCATGGCAGACTGTGGGAAAACTAAATCAATTTTACTGTTTAGTATTAGAGAATGTGATCTGTCTTCAAATGGTTCTGGTCTCCTTTCTTCTTTGCAACATTTGCCAATTAGTATTTTAATACCGCATATGTCTTTTACTAATTTATTTTTTTTATTTTATTTATTTAACATTTGTTGACCGGGAATGTCCGACTAGGTTCCACAGAGCCTGTTTTCAGCGGAGGCCCGGGGAGAAATGCTCCAGATGCATGTCTTTGGAATGTGGGAGGAAACCGGAGTACCCGGAGGAAACCCACGTGAACACAGGGAGAACATGCAAACTCCACACAGAAGGCACCCCAGCCGAGAATCAAACCAGAGAACCTCTTGCTGTGAGGTGACAATGTTAACCACTGAACTGCAACTATGTATGTAAAATCATTTTGAAGTAGTTTTCACCCTACAAATAACTGATTTCACAATCTTCATGTGTATGGGATACACCCTTTCATGTATTTAATCACATTTAGTTAGTTCTGCCCATTTCTGAAGACAGATGGCTGTTTACTGTCTCATTGTGCCTCATACGTAGGTAAGAATGTCAGAATGTAAAATGAGACCATGTTGTTGTATGAAAGGATTAGTGGTCTTAGCTGGACTGTGCAAAAACAATATGAGGGAAAATAAGCACAAATGTGCTCAGAATAGTTTTAATTCTTGGTTTCCTTTCATTTCCAAAGAGCGTTATCTGTTTAAAGGGTTAATTTACAGTAGCAGTATATCCATAGGTATTATAGTTAACAGTTTTTATCTGTTTTATTTTTACTGTTTGTAACATTCTGCATGCAGTCACATCGAAAGCAAATTGTTTCAAGAGAAAATCATTTTGGCATGCATGACTATTGCTAAAAATCTTATACTTCAATGTGTCTTTCATGCAGAACTTTATTCTATCCATGGCATTTCTGGACCATAGCTAAGAGATTTTTATGCTCAGGTACCTCATTTGGTGACTGTCGCTCACCAGGTCAGGAAGAAACAGACAAATGTTAGGGTTCTTGTTCAGCAGCTTTATTATTTAGAAACACATCATAAATGAAGTTAAGTAACTTTAACTTATAAACAGACCAGCTATCATGTATACAGATATTAACACTCTGGCGGCACCTTCAAAATGGCACTGAAGATAACATGTGCTTGCAGTTTATATGCATACACACATTTAGAAAATCTTTCTAAAGGTACTGCATGCCTGTTATTCTACATCCTACCTCTGTGAGAAATGAGTCAGACATTGTCACTAGAATTTCTAAATATGCAATTTACACAGGAATAATTTTCATCATGTAGTTATACAAAGCTAGGTACATATATACAACTATGTCCAAGTTGCTGTGTATTTCACACTGGACTTTGAGTTGCAACCATATCATGTGACATAAAATTTGTGATCTGGTTTAACAACTGGAATTGTCTCTGCCGACTTTTCTATCTTAGGAACCTTGGGATTATTGACAGAGCAGTATCCGGAGTCAAGACACATTCTGGAACAGGAATATCTTCTGGATTGCTCAGAGAGTTAGTCTTTGTCATATGAACAATGCTGTGATGTCACTTCTGCTACTGGTAGATGATGTCTGCAATTCCTCCTGTACTCCACACCCTCAGTTTTAAGAAAATAGTATCTCGGCTCTGCACATATACTTTTTACTTGACAAATCCGGTTGAATTATTTCACTGTTTATATCCTCACTGTCTCTTCTCCTTTCAATGGATGAAGAAATGTGCTTGTTTTGTCATAGATGGACTTTTGAAAAGAATGCTTCTTAAATAACTGGACTCTAATGGCTTTGTTGTTTTTAGCTGTAGACCTCAATAAACTAGAGCTAATAGGCAATGTTGTTCTGGTTGGACTGGATAAAAGTCTCTGAGCAGGTGAGACAAGTATATCATCATGGGGTATGTTTATGAGACTGAGTAAATTCAAAAAACATCAGTATACGCTTTGACTTCTCAAGTAATTACTTTGCACTCTGTACTGCGAGTTCAGCTAGTCCATTTGATTGTGGATACTCTGGACTACTAGTTAACATGTACAAGGTCCCATTCTCTTGCAAATTTCTGAAACAGTTGACTGGTAAATTGGGTACCATTGTCAGAAAGCAATTTCTGTGGTCTGCCATGGACTGAGAAATGTCATTTCAACTTAGTAATGACTGTAGTAGAAGTTAGATTAGGTAGTAAATTGATCTCAAACCAGTTCGCATAAGAGTTTAACAGTACTAAGTAATGTTGATTGTTCCACTTAAGTATGTCAGTAGCTACTATTGACCAAGGTAGTTCAGGGATTTGACTTAGCTGAAGTGGCTCTTTTTGCAAATGCAGTTTAGTGCTATTACATACTGAACAGGAAGAAAGTACTCAATCAATGTCTTTCACTGCAGAAGTCCAAAATACAAGTCCTCTCACCCTCCTCTTACTAGATTCGGAATCTGGGTGACCACAATGCAAAATCTGGATATATTCTTGTTGTAAGAAAGCAGGAACAACAATTTTAGCACCTTTGAAAATAATGCCATCTTCCATCAACAACTCTTCTCTGTAAAGAAGTCAAGGTTGCACATTGGGTGGTACACTAGATTGCTTAGACAGCCATCCAAAACTGATGTAGTAATTGAGCTTTTGCAAAACTGGATCAGTCATTGTATGATCGCGTAGCTCATGAAGTCTTTTGGTGGAAATATTATGCATGCCCATGACATCAAAGTTGCAATTCTCTGTGTCAATCTGTTCCGTTGTATTTCTGGGTGATCTGGATAAGGTGTCAGCCAGATAAAGAAGTTTGTCTTTTGCATACACCATTTTGAAATTGTACTTTTGCAATTTAAGCATCATTCTTTGTATTCTCGCTGGAACTGAATGCATAGGCTTCTTTAAAATAGTAACCAAAGGTTGATGATCAGTTTCAGTCTAGATATCTAAACCATAAATATAATAATAAAACTTGGAACATGAAAACACTATTGCCAAAATATGCTTCTCAATTTGAGCATACTGCATCTCAGTCTGGGTAAGTGTTCTAGATGCATAGGCTACTGGCCTGCCCTCTTGAAGAATAACTATACCTAAACCAAATTTTGAAGCACTGCAGAAAAGAGTTACTGGTTTGTTGATATCATAGCACCTTAATGTCAGTGGGGTAGCAATTGTCTGCTTAAGAACTTAAAATGCTTTCTGGTGATGTTCTAGCCATGACCATGTAACATTTTTATATGTGAGCTCTCTCAAAGGCACTGCAAATTCACTGTAGTCTGGTATAAACTTGCCTAAATAGTTGACCATACAAAGAAAACATTGTAGAGCTTGCACATTATCTAGTGCTAGCATTTCAAGAATGGCTGCTTGCTTGGACGGGACTGGTCTCAAGCCAGTAACAGTAAACAAATGACTTACATATGTAACTTCTTGTAATCTGAATTTGCACTTCAGAGGATTGAGCTTTAAATTCACTTGATGTACTCTGTCTAGAACTCTCTTTAAGATTTCTGTCATGGTCTGCCTCGTCATTGCTATATTGCACACTGAAAGACTTCGCTTGCAGAATTTATTCCAAACGGCATCCTGAGGAATCTATATCTTACAAATAGGGTACTTAATGTAGTCAGTAGTGAAGATTTGTGATCAAGCATCACTTGCCAAAATAAACTTTTTGCATCCAAGGCAGAAAAAACAGTGGCATTCAGTATCAGGGCTGCGACATTTTCAACTATATGCATAAGATGATGTGGTCTGTTCAATGCTTTGTTCAAATCTCTTGGATCAATGCATATTCTGATTTCATCTGAGCCTTTTTTATGAGTTGCTACCATGGATGACACCCATTTGGTAGGTTCTGTAACTGGACAAATTGCACCTTGTTGTACCACTTTATCCAACTGAGCTTTGACTTTATGCTGCATAGCTATTAGAAGTCTTTTTGCTGGTCTGATCACTCTAGTCTAGTTTCATAGAATATACCACTTGAAGTTTGCTGAACTTGTCATCGAAAACATTAGCATGCTCTGAAAAAATAGTGTTAGTGAAACTGGAACTGGGACGTGTGATTATTTGATGAGCTTCTTTGGTAAAAGAAAACAGATTAATTCTCAAACTGTCCCTGAGACCTATTAATGACTGCACAGGTCTTTGAACTACATAGAATAATAGGCTATTAACAGTTCTTAGCCAATTAACATGAAAACACTACTGAGCCTTCAGTTTGAATTTCTTTACCTCCATAAGCAACAGGTTTCACACAACTAGTCACATTTAGTTGTTCACCAGCTCTAACTCTTGAAAAAGTATCTGCAGACATGACATTTCACTTTGATCCAGTGTCAGCCTTGATCTCAGTGGATTTACCATTGATCCTAACAGTACAAAACATTTCATTTCTTGACAATAAATCTATTGCATCAATCTTTTCACCAATCACTGACACACCATCTACATAGAAAGAGGAATGTTGCAGGTTTACTTGATCAACTTGCTTTTTAGAGTGACCCTCCTTTGTAACTGTGCTAGGTCTACTTGATTTACAAAATCCCGGAAAATTGTTGGCATTACTGACCAAATGCTATGCACTTTTCTCTTCTGGACTCATGGTTAGTGCCAGTGCCACAATTGTGACAGTTAACAGTAAAGCTTGATTTGGGTTTATGATGCACCCTTATACCATACTGTGTCTGTTCTGCACTGGATAACCTTGGTTCTGCACTGAGCATGGTCCTTTAAACTGAACTGGTCTTGGAATTTGCTAGAAGACTTTGGGTTTTACCTGGAAGTCCTGCAGGGGCTGGCTGATGCCATGTGCTTAGGCCTGATTCTAACTGTAGCATGTTGCATGCTGTCTACATTAACTCTGGAGCCTGTTGAAACCATGCTCTTATCACTGGCAAGCATACGTGTGTGCCTCTGTAACTTCATAGATCTGACAAATCTCAATGGCTTTGCTCAGCGTCAAGTCACTGTCACAAGGTAAAATCTTTCTCACAGCAGCATTATTAATACCACACATGGGTTTGTCCTTTAGTAACTTATCTTTTAAATCACCAAACTGACACATTTTATCATTGTTTCTCAGGTCAGTAATGTAAGCTGCAAAAGATTCTCCTTGCTTTTGATCTCTTGTGTAAAACAAATGCCTCTCTAACGTAACATTAGTCTGAGGGTTACACATTTCTCTGAATTTGTGCTTCAAGCACTCGGTGTTCAACCTGCACAACAATATGACTAGTTTCTCCTTCACCTTCATACACTGCTGGTGCATATATAAATGAACACTCCCTTTCAATGGCCTCTGACCCTGCTAGGTTTAGCAAAATGAATGCCCTGGTGACTGCATCCTTATCAGAATAAGCTGTTTGTATAAATATATCATACTCTTGCTCAAATATTCTCTAGTTCTCTGCAATATTCTGATCAAATACAAGTGGTTGTGGTTTGCGAAATCCATCTGCCATATTAACATATCTTAGTGAAGACTTTTGCAAATGTACACGAACACATGCACTTATACATACATATGTGCTTGAAATCTATGCCAGTACTTGCAATAGCATGATAAGCCTCTGTATAACTGAACTTTACAAAATAAATCTCCTGGGCACAGTAATACACTGAAATCACTTTACTGTAAAAGCCACTTGTCTTGAAATTATTTTACTGTACAAGCCATTTATCTTGAAATTATTTGACTATAAAAGGCATTATCATTTTAAGAAACCTTTTGAATAATTGCATAGTGCAATTAAACTGGGCAATAGAAGCTGAGGGCTAGAAACATTTCGAAGCAACTGTACTTTACGAATAAACTATTTTGAAGTAATTGCAATTTGCAAGTAAAACTACTTAAAAGTAATTACACTTTGCGATTGAACTGGGCAGAAGAAGCTCAGAGTGGGAAACACTTCAAAATAACTGCGCATTGTGAATAACAGTACACAGCACAATGAAATTTCCCAAAATGGCTGTACTTTGCTAAATATTCTGTACAGTACAAGAAACACTCTGCGAACCGACACACCCATGCACAAAAAACTTTTTGAAATGGCTGTATTTGACTGCACTTCATAAAATAGTTGCACTTTGCAAACAACAAACTTTTTGGAATAAATGCACAGTAATAAGCATACACTGTAGGCACTTTTACACACTTTGAGATACTTTGAATAACTCTAGTTATGCAATTCAAGGCTTCAATCAATGCGAAGTAATACTTTATGCCAAAACACATGCAGTCGCCTTGCTTTATTTATGCTCAATGTGTCCTTTTCTGCCCCTTCTGTTATATCTGTTTTGCTCATTTAATCTCTTAATGTACTCTTTCTGCCCTTTTGTTATATTCATTTTGCTTATTTAATCTCTTTCCATGCCCATTATAGTTTCATTTGCTTGTTTTAACTCTAGACATGCTTGTTTTATCAAATAACCTTGCTCCAAACATTTTGTTTTATTAATGAGCTTTTTTATGCTTCTCTTTTGCTTAATAAAGTCTCTCAAGTCACTTAGTTTGCTTTTGTCATTACCTCTGCACCTTGTGGCACTGAAGAGCAGTCTTCACAATCCCTGTTCTGACACCATGTCAGTCGCCAGGTCAGGAAGAAACAGCCGAATGTTGTGCGTTCTTTATCAAGCAGCTTTATTATATACAAACACTTCATAAACGAAGTTAAGTAACTTTAACCTGGAAACAATCTAGCTATCATGCACATATATGCTAACACTCTGGCTGCACCTTCAAAATGGCACTGAAGACGACACGTGCTTGGAATTTATATACACACACAGACTTAGAAAAGCTTCTCAAAGGTACATCACTGTAAATCTCTCTCCTGTGGGACTGGTTTGATAATCCTGATGTATACTTCTTTTGAAACTTCTACCCAGGCAATCAATTATACTCCAGTTAAGACACTTTATACATGATAATGTTGCACAGCCTGCCTGTAATTCTAGAATAATGGTTTCTACACATTAGTAGAACTAGTCTCTCCTCCTTACACACACACACACACACACACACACACACACACACACACACACACACACACACACACACACACACACACTGTCTGAGCAATGTAACCTTCCCATATATGGTGGTAAATAGAAAGACTTTCTTAATTTCTACCCAGAATTTCTATGTGGCTGCTGCCCAAGTGTTATTCCTACTCATATGTGGCAGATACATATTTGGTTGCCACTGTCATACTCCTGGCATATCTCATCTGCTAGTTCTCTACCTACAAAAGGGCTATTCCAAATATTACCACTGGCAGCAATGCAAAGATAATAGTAACAAGTGATTATTATTCACACAACCCAATTTTCATACAAGCTAAAGTAGTCCTAGGAAAAATGACCTCATTCTTCATGAAGGCTTTTTTCAGTACTGGGTGATTTTAGCTTTAAATAAATATATGGTTACATTCCATCCTTTTGTTGTACTCACCAACCTGACATTCTCCAGGACCTTGTGGTTAGATGTCTCTGTTGAAGACAGCATCATATTAAACTGTGTCAAAGTGGGAAAAAAGTCAATATCCTTGCAGTGCAATGTTCCTTCATTAGTGATCATCACAGCATCCTGTACACATTTAGCACAAGACACAGCAAAACCGCAGGGAACTACCATCTGTTGTTGATTTTTCACAGCCACTTTTGAAATGTTGGTACTACAACTACTACTGTTTTTTTTTTCCTGGTTTCATGGGACTGGCAAGTACTGTCATTAAATGTCTTCTTTATACAGTTTTGTTATGACCAAGAATATAAATAACTCTGTGGCAGGCTGTCCAGCACTAAAATGAGATTTTATAAGAGAGCCTATGATAAGGCCAGGTCATAGTAAGTACAAGGGAACAACTGTGAATTTTACAGTCCAGTAAGAAAGTACAATGCAAATATCATCAAGAGTGCAGACATCTGCTCCTGGAAACTGCAAACGTTTCTTGGCTGAAAATAAAAAATAGCAACAAAAAACTCAATGTATTCCATGTGACCATCATAAGTATTGTAAACAAAATTCTAGAGCTACACACATGGATAACATATCACTCCCCTGACATATTAAGCAATAACAGAATCATGGTTAAAACCTTATATTTATAAAAGAAATACTCACCCACCCACACACTTTAACATCCTTAAAGCTGATTGATTATACAAAAGTTCAGGAAAAAAAACAATAATGTACCACAGAAGCTTAAACCTATCACCTTTCCCCATCTACCTTACCATCCTTCCACAATGTTGTATACTTCTAAGTAACCTAACACTAAACAAACACATAAAACAATGTGTATTATATCCCACCTGGAGACTGTATCAGAACACTGGAAGACATCCTGCCCAGTCTGTCTGACAATGTAGACACAGAGGAAACTATACTAGGTGATATCAACATAAACTTGTCAAGTCTCACCTCTGAGGTAACTATTTCTATTATAAACCTTTACAGTTTCTCCTAACATCATTGATCCTACTAGAATCAGTCTGAAATGGTAAAACTACCACTCTGCACTGGTTATTAACAAGTCACTCTATCAATAGAAGCTCTCACAGTGCTTTGGCAAGCAGACTTGATGACCATCTGCCCATATATGCCACACGGTATTGCCGTACATCTCCAAGAAAACAAACATATAAAGCCATTTTCAACATGTTCAACTTTGACACAGAACTGTTTAATACCTCACTGAAATCTCACAACCGGAACATCTTAAAAAACTTACTACTAGCTAAATAGCATGGCACCAAATAGACTTAAAAGACAGCAAAACCACTGACCAAAAGAGATAAAGCCAGAAAAGCAATAGTAGAACAGAAAACAGTCTTCAATGTCAATCATACCTCTCAAGTGTACAGATTTTCACAGAATGTCCAGATGTTTGGCTCATATTTTTGGCCTGTTCCTCTTTTTTCCTGGCAAATCACTGGGATGATCTCAGGAATGAAGTTACTAATTAATGATATACATTTGAGTTTCAGACTTCAAATCCTTCAGAAAATGTATAGTGTCCAGGTCCCCTTCAAGAAACACATTACAGCGAATGACATTTGATGACCTTTATTAAATTTCCATAAACATAAATTTTAATCAATATTCATTCATTTCAACCAAACATGATACAGGTGAAATAACATCCATGTAAAATTATCTTAGGATAGGACTGCGTAAACTTGCTCATCCAGACCAGTAAGCAGCATCCATACCTCCACTCACTTACTTATGAAGCAGCGTACCCGCTCACTTCCATTACCATTTATTGGTACTTACCAAGCCGCGTACTCGCTCACTTCCATTACCATTTATTACATTATACCATCAATCCAATAAGTAGCTTCACCCGCTTGCTTATATAGTTATCAAGCAGCGTAACCGCCCACTTTCCTTTTCAAACTTATTGAATTGACCATCCAGCATCAGAGGGGAAAAAGAATAGGGCAAACCTGCCCCTCTTCTCCGCCCTGTCCAAACTAAACATAACCATATCCCCACTAATAAAAGAGGGAGGGAGGGTGGGTAGTAAGTTCACGCCAAAATGTGACTCCTATTCCAGTTACACTTGCCTAACATCCTTTAAACCCCTCCCTACCCCATGCATTCCTATTTAACCTTATCCTTCCAAATCCTGCAACTCTAACTAACCCCCCCACCTTGAAGATGTCCCTGGACAAAATGGTATGTTCCAAACCTCATTTGTCCAGGTCCCCTTCATGAAACACATTACACCGAATGACATTTGATGACCTTTATTAAATTTCCATAAACATAAATTTTAATCAATATTCATTCATTTCAACCAAACATGATACAGGTGAAATAACATCCATGTAAAATTATCTTAGGACAGGACTGTGTAAACCTCCTCATCCTGACCAGTAAGCAGCATCCATACTTCCACTCACTTAATTATGAAGCAGCGTACCCACTCACTTCCACTACCATTTATTGCATTATACCATCAATCCAATAAGTAGCTTCCTCCGCTTGCTTTTGTACTTATCTTGCAGCGTAACTGCTCACTTTCATTACCATTTATTGCATTACATCATCAGCCAAATAAGCAGCCTCCTTCACTTACTTATCTATTCAAGCAGCATAACCACTCACTTTCCTTTTCAAATGTATTGAATTGACCATCCAGCACCAGGGGGGAACAGAAGAGGGCAAGCCTCCCCCTCTTCTCCACCCACCAGCCTGACCGGGATGTTCCCCCTCTCTGCGGCACACTTCCAACAAACTAAAAACCCCTTATAGCATCCGGACAAACATCATTCAGTGTACCCCATCCCCACTAACCAAGGTGGGTAGAGTTAACTCCTAAAACCATATCACATAACAAAATAAACAGTTACTGAAACAACTGAAAACAAAACCTGACCCTTCACCTATGTTACGATAACCTAGCATTGCACTGCACATGAGCTAAATAATCCTCACTTCATGACCAATGACAGGTCCACAATGACTTCAGGGAACATTATAAAACCATGCAGAGTCAACTACATGCCATCATGCCACATTGCAACCCCATTTACCACCTAATCCAGTAATAAATAAATGAGCTTTCCTTAATGCCAAAGCAATAATAATTCTAATTACTCCCCCCTTCACTACCAACCAAATTAGTATCATTAAACTCCCATTGTCTAGCAATCCCACCATCACACTATCTCTAGCAAGCAGTCATCATGGCATTCTAGCAACTCAACAAAACAAGCCACACTATTCCGTTAATAAACCCAATTGCATGCCATCATACCAATGAGATCTCTTGAACGCAGGTGCGATATCAATCCAGACATTAAACCAACTAGCCTTTATAACATGAAATGATCAAAGAACCATCATGGCATTGTTCAAACACCATCAGCCCTGTAAGTTCCATATTGGCAACTGGAAACAAACCATAATACCCCAACAACCCCAATGAACCTTCTTCACCAACTAACATAAACACCAAAAGTAAAATAAATACTCCATGTCCCCTCAATCATCCTCTCTCACACAAACCACTGACTCAACCCTCCAGCTTATAAACCTCATCACATACATAGCCAAAGTGACAAACGGGCCAAACGACTGAAAGTAAACCCTTAGTCCCTCCCTGATGTTAAGCCAATGCCCAGTAAAACCAGACAAGGGCAAACGCCAACTAACCTTAACAGCAGCCCTATCATAGATCACGAACCTTCCTGTCATCCCTCCAACTATCCAATGCGGGAGTAGCACCTAAAAACTGTCCTTGCCCTTACTGGCTCTCACCTTTCTGTAATGACTAACCACAGCCATAACAAATGCCACAAATACACCCCCAAACCCCACACCTATAAACATATAATCAAAATACAAATCTCTATAACCCACTCTATCCATCTGCTGCAAGAGAGTATCAAAAGAATTAAGCCACAAGTGACAAAATTGATAAACTACATCAACTATTAACCCTACCAAAGTAACCCACTCAAACTGGCCAAAATAAATATGTCCTACATCTGCAAGAAATCACCACTGCCCCAACTCTAATGCACCTTAATGACCATTGAATAAAATTACCTAGTACCCTATAGCCTCTCCAGCACTCAAAACATCCACAAAACAAAAACCATTACCTTTCAAGTCCATTTTCATCAAGCATTGACTGTTGTTCACTCAGCACTCCATCTGGGACCTCACTGTGCCCACCCAAGTAGTCAGGGCTTCATTTAAACATGCATCCAAATTTAAACATGCAGTAAAACCATTCTCACTATAATGACCATCTAACGTATGTGATCTATATGTCTTCCCATACAAATATATATACAATATTAAGTAACTAGCAACTTAGCAGCATGGAAGGAAAACCCAGGAATACCCGGCGAAACCCAAGGAGGGCATGCAAAGCCCACACAACTGGCCTCCGGCCGAGAATTGAACTGGAGAACCTCTAGCTGTGAAATGACACAAACTGCTGCACCACTGCATCCCATGACATTTAAAAATAGAACTCTTAATTCTACCATGTATTGTACATTATTCTGTATCACAAATCAAACAAGGTCATAAAACAGTAATACTTATTCTAGAGTAAACAAAAAGTTGGTTATGCTTCATCATGGACAGGCACGAGTTTCTTCTTCTTCCGGATCACTGTGCTTGCCTTTACATCTATCCATTTCTGATTACTCACCCAGTGACCCCACCGATTAATTGACACCAAAGCACGATCATCTGCGAACTCACTGTATCTCACCACTGGAACTCGGCACACCATCATCTACATCTGCAAAGAAAAGGACAAAATTAAACCCTCTAATAGGAATGAGAAAGCTCCACCTTATACCCACCTATTTCAAACTACAGCCACAGCATTTCAAGACCTCATTTGCAAGAAAGAAAAAGACATGTAAAACATCTAAAATAGATAACACATTCCAAGACATCTTCAGGGACAATCTATCCTGCCAATCTGGGAAGGAATGTACCACCAACACTCCCATCTGTGACAAAGCAACCATAACTGAAGAAATGCTTCCTATGACCCTATCAAATACCCAAGATAAATTTAACTACCAGTGGAATATATTTAAAGTAAACCCAATCTGAAGGGACCTTTCCCTAACCACAAACCAGATAACTTTGCAATTCCAGACCGCCAAACCTGTTGAAAATGCTACACTTAAAGAAATCCCAATCCCTCAGAGCCACACGCTCCCAGGATCTAAACCTTGTCATCACCATGAACAAAACATGCTGGAGGGATAGGTTCCTGACTCAGAGACTCCCCAGACTGTGGAATAGACTGCCCAAACATGTCAAGCAGAGCTCCTCTTTGGCCCTCTTTAAAGGAACCTTGATGACTGAGTGGGAGATAGGAAATTCACCCTGGGCATCATGTCAGTCACCCTGCTAGACAGGGGTCCAGGGAAGCAAATACTATGAAAGGAATAGTGCTTTGCCCAACTGACAACAGCCCTGCCTAAAACCACATCCACAGTGGAACCTCCCTTTCCACCAAACGTCCCAAGCACTAATCTTATGGCTTATAAATTGTCATCACAACAGGATTTGCTCTAACATACCCCCCCCCTGAAAGATTCAAAGTCCGAAACTCAAATGCACCTCACTGCCCAGTGCCTAGCTCTCAGCCTTCCATTTCCAAAATGGGAAACACTAGCACTGGAATTGTGGAACAAATATGAAAAATGAGTAACACAGACTAATGGCTTACTAACAACTTCAGCTAAGAAGGTCATAGGATGGTTAAAATTTGCTGGTTTTACTTCTAACAAGGATCTCTTAATGAATTAATACAAGCCACAACAATCTCAAAGGTTTTTCATTTGTACCGTTGCTCCTGCCCTTCACTCCGGCAACTTGCGGATCCCCCCTGCACTAATTTCTATTTTTTTTTTTTTTTTTTGAGGCAAAATAATAAAGTGAGACTTACCCTGCTTAGTCATCCCCATACTCCTCGATCCTTTACAGCAAGAAATCAGGAAAAAGTCATAAATAAAAGTGGGACAAAAGATCAAAATAGGGACGATTTTTAAATATTGCTCTTATAAACTTAGAAAGTTGATAGAATAACAGGTTTTGCATTAGCATGAATTTTCTAAAGGGTATGAAATCTGAACCTCAGTTGTCTGTCATTATTTTTATCTTCAGTCTGTAATGGTTTGCCCTAATTTGCCAAAAAAAAAAAAAACAATTTTATGAAAACGGACCAAAAATATGAGGCAAAAATCTGGACATTCTGTGAAAACCTGTACAGTTGAGAGGCATGAGTCCCTCCTCCATGGTCATTAGCACCATACATGCATGTATCACTGAAGTCTCTAGGAACATTTCCCATAAAATGAAACCCCCCAATGAGATTACAGATAATCCTCCTACCCAAACTAATTAATAGTATGAATAACTGGGAAACAAATGGAGAAAAGCGTTGCTCATGGGAACTCGGAAAGTTGACAGGATAACAAATCTTGCAGCAGCCTAAATTATTGAAAGGGCAGGAAGTCCAAAACTGTAATGTCTGACTTTTTTTTTGAAGGGAAAGTTGACAGAATAATGGGGTCTCACCTTAGCATGGATCTTAAACTTTGCCACTTATTTGTCCGCAAACCCTATACGGTGAACAGGCATACTGCTTCTTAATAAAAGGACCAAGATATTATTTATTTATTTATTTCAGTTTGATGACCGGGGAGGTCCACTGGGCTCCGTGACCCCATTTTCAGTGGAGGCCCGGCGAGAAAAGCTCTGCACTACATAGTGATTATACAGTTATTCACATAAAAATCCGCATTACATAGTGAGTATACACAGTTATTCACATAAAAATCAAAATTAAGTGAGCTAAAAATATATATGCAGTTATATACAGTTGTTCACATAAAAATCCAAATTAAATGAAGAAGAGTACAATTAAATAAAATTGTGTTATACAGTGTGTTCAGTTACAGTCAAAGTAAAGAGAAACACAAATCAAAGATGATTAAGAGTCAGAGAACAACATAAGTTATATGGTTTCATGGTGTCAAGTATTTATGAAAGTATGATATAGGGTAGGAACAGAGAATTTATTGAGAAGTTGAGGGTACAGAATTAAATTTTAAGCTAAAGAACAGGAATAAGTTGTTGCAGAGTATATTTTTAGCTAAAGAAGTTAGAAGGTTAGAAGTTCACAGCTGAGGAACAGGAGGATGTCCCCAGGTTAGAAGGTATTTAAAGTGTATGGAGGAAAAGGCAACTGGCAAAGAGGGGGAAAGAGAAGTGAAAGAGAGCAGAGGTGGTAGAGGTTGAAGAGGGTTGTACAGGTGATTACTTTTTCTGTTATATAAGACACAAATCCACAGTTTACGAAACTCAGCTGACAATGAATGCCGCACTGTGCATGTGCAGCAGAAGACATTGCTCCTCTTCACTTGCAGCCCACGAAAAGCCTGAATTGATGTCAGTAAAAGGAGTCAAATCTGTTATTTATGGTGGGGTTTAATTCATGTAGCACTTTGCAGACAATGCAGCTACTAGTAATTAACATGTGCACATTTCTTTGCTGCATATATAATTTTTATACACCCACACTGTACTATATGTAAATGTGCAACAATAACATTAGTTAAACTCCCTACCCTGAATTGTGTTGATCGCAATTCAGTAGTAATGTTTCATGTAATGCAGAGTTCTCTTTGTTAAGGCTAATATGGTTAACAAATCCCCAGACTAACTGTGTTTTTAAGAGAAATGTATTTGAACTTTAATAATACTAGACTGTCTCTTTTTTCCGTAGTTACAGACTTCAGATGCTCGCAGTCGGACGTGTAGGTGCTTATTGTTAAGTTTCTGCCTAGCTAGGGACATTTCTCAAAATTGTAATAATCATCCCCAAATATTACCTCTCATTTTCGCCCTTCTAACTTCTGAAAACTGAATTTCATGGACCGTTAGACATGCTCTTTTTAATTGGTGAATAAATTATTTGTCAGCATTCCGAGCAGATATCCTGTCTTTCTGACCACCCACGTTTCAGTTAATAAACCTTCAAGCAAAGTAGAAAATCTTTCCTTAATATAATAACCAACCAAGAGAGGAGGTTTCTACTGTCAGGGAAAGAAACTTCAATAATCATCTCTATCTAAACCAACTGTCATAATATATTATATATACAGCAAGGCAAAGCAAGCACTGATAAACTATTCAATTATCTTCATTTATTGTTTGGTTTATTTCCAATTGAAGGTTCCCTCAGAAGAAAGGTAGAAGACTTTTTCATCTGTGAGCAGACCGATCATTGATAAATTATATTTCTGGCTTCAGAAGGACAGAGCTTGTCGGGTTTGCACAATGTAACACCATTGAACTCTATTTCTTGGTATTAGTCAATGATTTGAGTATTTCACAATGCTCCACATCAACAGCCACCAACAAACTCCGAAAGACAGTCCTTCCATATAGAAGGAACGGCTTTTATTATAGTTTTTAGCTCTTTTTTTTTTTTTTTTTTTTTTTTTTAATAACCTACGCCAGAGCAGTAGACAAACTAACCTGACCCACGAGCAAGCAAGAATGAATGCATGGATGTACTCTCGAGTATCAGCTCTCCTCAAGAAGGAAGCGTGCCCCCCCCCCCAGAGTGACAACGGGGAAAAACTGCGACATGTGGCTTACTCCCGGCACAAACCACTAGCCAATCTTCCTGTGGGACCAAGAGATCTAAACAATCATCAGATCTGGGAGGATGCAAGCATACCTGAACAAACATCCAATACAGCTAAATATTACCCAATGAGCCTTCACAACGCACCAGCCATCCACCAACACTGGAAGCCAAGCTACTAAGTAAGTTACAGCGAAACCAGCAGCCCCCATGAAACTTCCTACACACTCATAACCCCAAGCTATTAAGAGTCGACTAGTTCAACACTAAACAGCTATCAGCATGCTCCTGACAATGCATAGCAATGTAGTTAAATAAGCAGCAACCCGTCCAAACACTTACTAATATAAACTTTCCATATAACTAGGCATGCCAACTCCCCCCCTGCTCCCAACCAGTACCTCAAGCTCTACCAGCTCTCACAAAATACCCAGTATGCCTTGTGAAATGCCCAGCTGTATGCCCACATGCTGCAGTCACAATTGTCAAGAGGAATTTCTCAAGCCAAAGATAACAAATACCCTGCTTACCGTAAGGAACAGCCTACAGAGGAAATGCAAGTAATGTCAAATTGGACAACTTACTGTTCAATATCAATATCAACCAAATAAAATTAATTTCTCTCCTAATCTTATAAGATGATAATTTCTGTAAGCCACCACACAGTACCCCTAGGCCTACCTGTTTCCAGCAATACCTACAAGTCGTCATGGATGTACCTTGCTTTAGCAAGTTCATGCCAAAATGTGACTCCTATTCCACTTATACTCACCTAACATCCTTTAAGCTCCTCCCTACCCCTACCCCACTTCCTCCCAAACCTCATCCATTCCTGTTTAACCCTATCCTCCCAAATCCTACTACTCTAACTAACCCCCCACCTTGAAGATGTCCCTGGACAAAATGGTCTGTTCCAAACCTCATTTAAAACAAATTCTGTTACTCTAGCAACTTTCTAAGTTTTTAAGAGCAATATTTAAAAGATGTCCCTATTTGTACCCCCATTTTGTCAAGCTTTGTCCAAATTGTTTGCATTAACAGGTTGAGACGTATGATATCAATACATACAAAATAATGCCAAATGCCAGATCAAACTTGACAAGAAACTTTATTATTCTAACTTGAAGAAATGAAAGTTATAGACAATTCTGGGCCAGCATATCTAAAATACTACACTCTGAATCAAATGGACAAGCAAACCACATTCCCCATTGCTATAACACATCCCCAAGAGTCATTTGCATCAGCTGAAAGCTGGTTCAACCCCCTCCCCACCCACCTTCTACTCATTCTTAAAGAAATACAGAGCTGCTTTAATCCCTTCCAAAAGCCCTTGCACACCTCAAATAAACTTTCTCAGTAATGGCTTTTGATAAACCCCATATGGAAGTTATCCTCCTTACCAAACTACTGTGCATGACAAATGATGATAATCTGAAGTTTAACTTATATGCATAACAGGTTATCAAAAAAAATTCACCAAAAATTAGACACTCTATAGAACAAAAAAAAATGCTCACTTGAATCAATTTGGAAAATTCCTGGCCTCTACACTCCTATATCCCACTTTATTATATGGCTCCTGGTGCTTCTTAACCTTCAAGCTTCCACCCAAATTAACTAAACAAGTGCTATAGTAAAATACTAAAATGTGTCCATAACTCACCAAGCAGAACTCATCACTGCTTAGCCCTCAAACAGCTTGATTGGTTTGAATTACCCAAACAACTCACTCACTCCTATTTTTTCTTAGTCCATAAATTATTATACAGACCAGAACCAAGTATTGCCCTACAAGACTTATTACTGTTACGTACATGCACCCCCACTAGGCACATTGATCTGAAATCAAAATGCTTCTCACTACCTACAAACCATACATGTCAGCACCCACAGTGCTCTATTCCAGCTATATGGCCCAGTCCTGATGTTCTGTCCACTTATCCATTAAACATGAAAGGAAGTTTTCCAATTTTAAGACAAATCTAAAAGATATCTGTCTGACATCTACACCTGTCTTTGCACAAGTCTCAGATGCCTGATCCCCTATTAACTATAACTATGCTTTTCACATAATGAATCACTAATGTTTCCATATTTTATAAACAGTAATGAACTAACATCAAAGATAGCTCACACTTTATTGATACCATGCAACTAATGTATGCTGTTCTACCTCTTCATCCTAGTAGCTGACACTTGCTACTATTTATTTCCTCTCTAGTGTCCTTCCACAACATTCTCACCTCTCTAACACTAAACATCTTTCTCACTCTGCCCTTAGTTTTACTCTTGCACATTACGTCTTACATCAATTTTTATTACTGTGTCTGTTTTGGCATCAGAATACTCTATTATTTCTCACATCCACATATTATTAATGTTGTCAATATTTTAAATAATTCTCTCTCTCTCTCTCTCTCTATATATATATATATATATATGTATATAGGTAGGTATTATTTTACTTGATATAGGCTAGCCATAGCTGCAGAGTATTGCTACACTTCTCTTGGAAATGTTCTGGAAATGTGTTCAATCTGTTGTGAGATATCTTATCCTGCTGTGTATAATGTATACCTTGATCTATTGTAAATAGCTTTATCTGTCATGGACCTTTTTGCTTCTTGTACATAATTAGTTATCAGCTATTGTAAAATATTTTTCTGTGTTTTTGTGGTGCCTTTCTTCCTAACTCATTGTAAAGTTTTAATCTGTGGAAGGGCTTTTCTCCCTGTGTATATATTTGCTCATCAACTATTGTTCAAATGTTTTTGACTCTGTTGTGGAGGTTTTCCTACAGACCCTCCACCAAATATTGACCACTTGCTTTGTGAAACTTTCTAGGTTACAAATAAAATAAATAAAATCTCCCAGTTTATTGCTGTTTTGAAATTCCCTGCTTAGTATATCGATTCACTTCTTCTGCTTTCTACGAGTACAGACGAGTAGCAGGTGACATACTAACAACTCTTAGTCAGATTCAGAGCAGCCCTACCTTCATCATTATATACATTAGTGAGCACTAAACCCCGACTAGGAGGAGTCAGTCAATATACAGAATGCCAGGATGTTGAAAGAAGTAGTGGCAAGCTTTTCTTCATGATGCTGTGAATGTTGAAGTTATACGTTTGCAGCTCAGAAGAACTAATTCTTCTTAACCAAATTTTATGAATTAAATATAATAATAATATTCGAGATGCACTTTAGCGAAAGTGCACTTATGCCAAACTCACTTTACCGAGTCACAGTACAGTGGAAACAAGGAAATATACCTTTGCCCCACTGTAGTGAGATCTCAGAGTATACAAGTAGCAGGGGTGTGGGGGGTGCAGAGGGGCTTGCCCCTCTGCTAAAATGTGTTTTTGTTTGCCAGTCTGGACCCTCGTCACTTATATATACTAAGTGCGAGAACTCAGTCTGAGATCGGTAAAGTGAGTTTCGTGAAAAGTTAAGTGCACTTTTGGTAAACTGGATCTCAATCTTCTCTTGTTCAAACAAGTGTAATTTCGAATGAGAGAAGTACACCCATACATATATATATATATATATATATATATATATATATATATATATATTTATAGGTCTACTTCAAATGAGCATTTGAATAAAACCCATATAACCGAGACCAAGTAACCGAAATCGCAAAAGAACTAAACCTTACGAGAACAAAACACAAAATCATGAAAACAACTTACCAGATAAAGCACTCCATCCATAAAAAAAATAAAAAAAAATGGCCAAACATCGCTAAACCACCATCCTACTACTAACCCTTTTCATATGTCTACTCCACCCCCCCATAACCCCATAACTTAAATATACCAACTCCGAGATCACGCTATCTTGTGGAAAAGGGTATATGTACATCTAGTTAGCTACTGCTGCAATGAACTGGAGGTCAGTAACTGTTTTTGTGATTTTGTGTTTGGTTCTTGTAAGGTTTCATTCTTTTGGGATTGTGGTCACTTGGTCTCGGTTATATGGGTTTCATTCAAATGAGCATTCGCCCATTTAAAGTAGACCAACACACACACACATGCACACACACACACACACACACACACACACACACACACACACATACATATCGATATCTATATATATATATATATATATATATATCAAAAATTATGGTTTTCTGATGTAATCATGATGACCTGTTTGACTCAGTGTTCAAAAAGCTAAGACTTTAATGCTTACATGGCCCAGAAACCACTATAAGGCCGAATGACCCCTATCTTTCTAAGCCTCATAAAATGGGATGTATACCTGAGACGGTTCACAATCCTGTTACTCACATCAGTTCAGTGATATAATATTATTCCATGGTTTCAAACAGCTAATTAAGGATAACACTGGAAATGGCAGTCTTTCTAGATCTTATTTTAGCAAATGTAGAAGAAATGGTAAACAATTCATTGTCTTACTTAAGAAGTTGTATAACTCAGATATGTACCAGAACTACACCAAAAGAAATTAATTTATAAATCAAGGAAGAATTCAATGTCTTAGAATGGAACTTTTTGAGAAACACTATTTTATAAGGTATATGATAACAGGGTCTGATATTAACTGCAGTAAAAAGGAAGTACAAAACATGCAAATACCATATATTTCCTCAATGCTATAATAAAAACTGAACACACTTTACAAAAAGGAATAGAGACAATATCATATTTTTAAACTGTATCTTACAAATACAGATAGATCTGTATTAAATAATATCACCAGATAATTTTAGAGCAAAATCAAATGGAAAAATAACTGATTATGAAGAAAAACTGGCAACTAACACATGCAGCAAAAAGGCTTATTATAAAAACATTAGTTGTCTATAGACACTAAAAAAGTTGGACATGTCTCTTGCTTTAAACAGAAGAACAATTTTAGAAGCTAAAAACAGGAGTTTGAATGTTGTAATATCGAACCGGGAAGTTTGAAATCCAAGAAGTACGAAAACACAGAACAGCAATTTTTTTTCCCCAGGGAAAAAAAAAATCACTTTTCTGTTACAAATAAAAAACAAACTTTGAACTTAAACTAATGTGGGGGGCTTTGCCCCCCACACCCTCCTACTTAAATATACCAACTTCGAGATCGCACCACAGTGGAGGAAATAGCCTTGAAAACGGCCCACTGATTTTTTTTTCCCTGGGAAAAATGTTGGTGTGCTGTGCCTTCCCTATTTTTCTATTTCGAACATTTGGGTTCGATATTACAGTGTTTGGACTCCTGTGAGTTCACTGTTGTAATATAGACCCAAATAGATAGCACGTTGATTTAATGAGCTACTTACCAACGTAGGTTTACCAAAAATCTATCAGGTTTTTGTTACATGTGGTCAGTCAAACTTGCCAAATGTTCACTCAAACCAAACCAAATATTCCTGTGTATCAACAGTATGTCAATCTGAAGCAATGAAAATGTAAAACACCCTAACCTCACATTGTTTGTGATTATTGTTTAATGAAAGATTTAACACTTTTGTTGAAAGGATCTCATCAGAATCTATGACAAACTAGAAATATACCTATTAAAAAGAAAATTCATTCATTCAGGTAACCAGTGTTCTCCAATTTACCCATAGATTGATTTATTTTAAAAACTTTGTTCTAAAACTTAAAATATTATGGCCATAAAAAACATTCTCAAGTGACATTACTTTATATTGTAAATATCAAAGAAACTCTGATATTTATAAAACAACCCATAAGAATACATCATTAAAATAAATATTCTAATTATTACTAAATCAATTAAATTCCCATTTACCTTTCTAATTATATAATTCATTTTTGTGACTTTTATTACCATATGATGAAATTAATATTTGTCTTTGTGTATATATTTTTTTCTGCCTCCCATTTTTCCTGTATCTAGTAAACCTCAGGGATGCCTGTCATTTAACAATTTAAATTGTGTGAATACAGTTGAGGCTTACAGTGCATCGCTTGCTGCAACTTGAACAAATGACAATAGATGGTCCCAGTTTCTCCTGTGTAACTATATAGTTTTTTTTTTTTAATACAGATGTTAGAGTTTTCTTAAAGCACTAAACAAGCCCATATATTGAAGGATGATAAACAGATGCCCTAAACTGTTTTACTTAAGAAGTGTTGATACATTATTTTTGCCATGAATGGTATATCATGGTCAGTAAGAATTTCTGTGGGTATTTCTGCCCTAGAAAATAAACAATGCTAGTTTTTTGCTAATCCCTCTGTAATGATTCTTCACAGCGGTACTGCCTCATGCAATTTTGTTGCATAATCAATAATTACTAGGGTATACTAACAGTTCTTACCTGACTTTACAATAATTCCATAGTGTCCATTGCTATATGTTCAAAAAGGATGTTAACAATGTGTAGGGGAATGAAAAGTTTCTTAAATGCCACGATGAGTTTTCTATTTCTTGTATAGATAAATAGATAGAATGCAACTAAAAATGTAGCCTTTCTTGTATACATTCCTAAATGACTACCAAAAATGTGGTTTTCGTTCAACAATGCGATTATGTATATGTTATATAATGCTATATAATTATGTTGTTATTATGCTACAATGCCATTAAAGGTTTTGGAAAAATGGAGAGAAATACCTGTTTTTTATCTCTGATTACTCTGTATTGCAGGTCATTTTTAGTTCAGTGTAAGGTGAAGTAAAGGGGTTGTTCTTTTTGTTTCTCATTTACTCTTTCTAGTTTTGCCTACTATATTTTATTCCCACTCTGCTTTCTTTAGATTGATATTGCTGTCAAGATGGAATTTTATCAGTATTCTTATTTGAAGTGGAGTCCATCACTTTTTCTAGAAATAAAGATACAAGTTGACCCCCTCTAAATAAAGCTAATTAAAATACATTTCTTCCACTGGGAGTACTGCCAGTTTCCATTTTATCTTCCTCTGTAATTGTTTACTTTCTTTTCTTTGCAGCCATGCTTCTTGTTCTAGCTAACTTTCTCTGTTATTGTAGCAGTGGGAAGCGTACTACTCCATCCTGGTTCTTCTTTTCCATTGTCCTTTCAGTAGGAGACATCTGTCACTTCTTCAGTTATCTACATCAGTTTCATTTAGTGTATTCCTAGCTATGGGCCCTTCTCTGTTAATCTCTAGACTGACTTATTTTATTGATATAATTACAGCAATACATTTAGTAAAATTAATCTCCCATGACAGTTTCTACACAGATTCCGTTTGCTAAACTTTAGTATCAGGGTTACCCTGAGATGCATCTTAGGTCTTGTTATGTCTTCTGCTCCCTTTTCTTCACAAGTCACTAGTATTATACATTTCTGGTTGACCCCCCCCCATAATTTCAATTGCTCTTTAATCTGAGGAAAACATTGGCCATTTACCATATCATGTGACAAAGGATGTCCTAAGAAAGCCCATATTATGGCTTGTGTTTTAGGGTATTCCTTCCTGTCTCAATGTGAAAAAAAAGTGCAGTGCTCATCTGCCTTAGAGGTAAAGAAAAAATCTAAATAAAGAAGATATTTTTTGATCAACACTGCCTCCATCATTTTCTTTCAGACATTTGCAGAACATCAAGGGTAACGCAAGTTCTTTTACAGGGATTTCTCCATGACCAGGATGACAATTCCAGTCGAGGAAGACCAAGGACATAGATCCTTCAGTATGCAAATAATGGCATTACTACAGAGTCCTGCATTTCATATTTTCCTTTGGTTCTAAACTAGCATTTTAAAAAACAACTGAAGGTTAGCTATTGCTAATTGTATCCTGTCTCAATGTGGACATATCTCTTCAGGTTGCTGTCTACAGGTAGTTTTATACTTGCAGACATATTGTGTATGAACTAGTACAATTATGCTCCCTGAATGCATATATGTTTCATCAATCACAATATTCCATTTGAGACATTTAATAAATGAAGTTTGGCAACAAACCAAGTTGTCCTGGGACATCTTCATGAGGGGTTAGGGTGATATTAGTGGGAGTTAAGTGGGTTGGGGAGGTTAAAGGGTTAAGTGGAGGCAGGGATGGTTGGGAGAAAATGAGATAACGATGGGGAGGGGCTTAAGGGGTTTAGACAAGTGTAGCTGGGTAAGCAATCACATTTTGTCGTGAACTTGCAAAGACAAGCAGCAAGACCAAGACGACTTGTAGGTACTGGACTTGGCAGGTAGGCCTGGGTCAGTAGTGGTGACAGTGAGGAGGTATTCATAGTTGGTAGGGTTTGTAATTACATATGTCTATATATATATATATATATATATATATATATATATATATATTTTTTTTTTTTTTATTTTTTTTTTCTCTGGCTTGGCTGTTTCATGAAAATAAAAAGGAAAAATAAAGACATGGCAGTTGCTGCAGTTTGACGTTTGAGGGCAGGATTGTGTGTTATGGTTGAGTGCAGTTGTGGGGTGCAGTGTTTCCATGCCAGGGGATTGCTGGTTAGGGAATTGGAGTGGATTAACACCATTTTGCATGGTTTGGTTTAGATGCTTGTGGTTGTTCTTGGGAGGGGGTTGTGGGGATTGCTCACTGGTTGTGCCTCTCAACTATGGCCTACTTGGTTGTTGGAGTGCCTGGATTTCTTGCTGTTGGGCTGATGGGGTGGCCTGAGTGGGTGGCTGGTTGTCAGTCAGTCATTCAATCACCTAGGTGTTGCATCTGCTGGTGGTGTGTCTATGCTGGTTCCTTCCCTACTCCTTCCGATGGGGGTGGAAGTTAGCGATTGTTTTTGCTGTTCTGATGTGTAGCTTTGTCCACAGTTCATGGCTCGGAGGCGTGCTGTGGATTTGGTGGGTTGCAGGCTTTGGCTAGATTTCGTGTTTGAAGGTAGAGGGTTGGTTGCAGCCAATGTGGAGGGTGGTTGCCCATGTCATGCGGTTGACTTGCTTGCGGTTGGCTCCTTTGATTTCTGACTGGTGAGCGGTTGTTTTGTACCGGTGGCTGGTGATGGCAACTTGACAGCTATGGAGCAGCAATAAGGCAACCAGGTCAAAGGGAAGAAAAAAAGAACCCTGAGCTTTTGCTCTGCAGAATGAGTATCTCGCAGATACAGGTCCTGCGTTGACCTGCATGTGTCATGGAGGAATGAGGGCATGGTGTTTGGAGATTTGATGTTTTCGGTCAGTTCACTGCTCATGGTCCTGGTTCGTTGGTGGCATGCTTGCTTTGTTTCCTGATATGGAGTTGGCTTGGAGCTGCTGACTCATTTTTTTGGGCTGAGAGATATCTTGATGGCTGGACATGCGAGATGGTGGCTGGGGGTGTTCCAGCTGGTGCTTTGTAGTGGGTGAGCAGCGGCCATGCAGGTTGGGTGGTCAGGGCTAGTTGGTTTGTTCTCTTCTTGAGAGATACTTAGTGCAGCCAGAGTTGGGTGGTGATGATTCTGTATGGGCCTTGTTGTGATCGGTCTGTGCCCACTGGAGTCATGGGGGACATTTTCTGGTGTTCGGCGGGCTGCCATTGAACGGTTGCTCATTGGGCATGCAAATAGTTTCTTGGCGGTTATGAGGGGAGGGCAGGGTTGAGGGAGGATGAAGTATATTTTTGGCTTCTTGGATTGGTTATGTTTGGTTGTGGGTCCATTTGGATCTTGTTGGAGAGCGGTGCTGTCATCTGCAGAAAAGAAAAAGGAAAAAAAAAAGGATAAGTGGCAAGTTTGACCGCACGGTGGTCTTGTCCCTACTTTGGGCCATCGTCCCCTCATGATTGACATTTTTGTTTGGATTGCTGGCTTTGGGAGGTTGAGAGGTGTGTGGTGTGTGGACATGGATTTTCTTTGTCCTTGGGGGTTGAATGCTCAATGGCAGTGGCTTTTGCATTTGTTTTTTATGGTGCGGAGATGGGGCTCTGTGACTGTTTCGCAGGCTATTCAGGCGCACGAGTCATGGACGTTCCTTGGCAGGGCATGTTCTGGATGAAGCATCTTGGTGGGGATTGGATGGGGGGGGGGTCTAGCCTACTGAAGGACGATAACATTTCTGACTGAATGAAATCAGAGGCATACTGCTATTTTAGAAGTATATGGGATTAGCACATAGGTATGCATGCTCAGGCCCAGCTGCATGTATTTCCTGTTGCTGGCCTTTCATTTATTAACCTGCTGAAAGACTATAACTAACTGTAGTTAGTGAGACAGGTAATGATGGGGGAAGGGGGATATGTTAAATAATATAAAGGAAAAAAAAATCTGTCTTACTTCTGCTTCAAGTATGGATAGTGAGGGAAGGTAGGAGGAGTTCTGTTGAGGACTAGGCAATATTCCTGGGTAAAACTACTTTTTATTTTCAGTAACAGCTCTTGAAGAGAGCTAGGTGTTTCAGTGACTAGATTTACTTCATACTTATCTTTGTTCCCGATTTGCAAGGGGAATTCCCACAGTGTGGTTTGGATGAGCATGTCCATCCTGACTTTCATTATTAGCGATTTTCCTACTTGTGCGGGACCTGTTGTATTGGCCTTGGGGGGTCTGTATGAGCATTAGTTGGAGGTTCTCTGGTTTTTAGGCCTTGGTGTGGCTGTTGTTGGTGGCTTCATGTTGAGATTCAGCTTTGGCCAGGTTTTGGGAGAAAGACTTTGCTATGTCGGTCAGGGAGTGCATTGTTGGGCATTGTTGCCTCAGTAGCTGCAGAGTGTGTCTGATACATGGGCAGGCAGGTGGGGTGGTTCTTGGCCAGGTGTGCTGCCCATGGAGCAGCTGCTTGGGTGCTTGAGAGCAGCTGCGGGTGTTAATCCTGTCCTTCATGCAGAGTGTCTGGCATGTCTTCCTGTTTGAGGACATATCTCACAGATATTTTTGTATAATGGTCAGGCTTGCCTCGTGTTTGGATTTGGGTGGTGGTAATAAGCCTGCAGAAAGGGTTACCAGATTGAGGGTATGGACGATCCAAGCACAACTAATTGGGGGGGCTTCCTGGAAGAATGCACTATGTTGTAGTTCAGAAGGTTTTGGGTTTGAGACTTGACAGGCGTAATTGTTTAATTACACGGTGGCTCAGTTGGGTAGGAGGTGGTTGTCTTCTCAGGGTGTATTTCAGCTTTAACAGGGGGTCAGGATAAGTAACAGTTGATTATTGTAGCGATAGAACAGGCCTTCATGGTAGAAGAATTCAGTTTGGACATAATTGGTGTGGTCTAATGGGAGAGAGTTCCCTGGGTGCATGGCACCTGAGAGGAATGAGTATGCGAGGTGTGTATCTTTCTAATATAGCAGGCATGTTATCTACCACTGCTGGGTGTGGGTTGCATTAGGGGTAGTTGTAGAACAAGTAGTCAAAGGTGAAGCTTCCTAGAGGTCATTTGCTTGGGGATTTTGGTCATGGGCAGGTGTAGAGGCTGGACAGTTGGTCAACAGGGTAGATTCTTGACTCTGCTTAAGATTGTCATTGAGATATGTTGGTTACAAGAATGTTGTAAATTTATTGTTTTTATTTCTTTTCTAGGTGGAGGCACACAGTGGCTGGTGGTTGATTGGCCAGAATGAAGGAGGTCTGAAAGACTGAGGAGGGTGCTTGCTGTGGATGTCTCAGATGCCAGAGTTGTGTACACCAAGGATACAAAGGACAAGGTGCAGAGTGAACAATGGTCAGTGTCCTGTAAGAAACAGAGATAAGAGTTTGGGTTCCTGCAGTGGGCTTGATGAGGTTACATATAATTTATTTTATTTAGTGCTCATCACAGGATGTCAGTGTGGATGGGGTTCAGGTAGATGGGGGGAGTCACAACAATCTTGGGATCATAGGAAGTCATTAGACTACTGGTTCTGGGGTGATGCTCTTACATCTACGGATAACACTTATCACTCTTGTCCAAGGGGATATGATTCATAACATTTATTAAAAAAAAGGGGGGGTGGCTGGTCCCATCGCTAGATGGGGGTGACACGGGTTCTTGTCAGTGCCTCCATGTTAAGTAATTCTTGGTAGGTGTGTACACAGAAGTTATTGTTTTTCTTTTCTTTGCAGATTGATGAAGGGCAGAAGGCATCATGCAGTGGCCTGGAAAGTGGATCTGAATGGTGATGCTTCTGATAAGAAGGATGTCCTTGCCACTGGAATGGGGCACAATGATGGTCTAAGTAATCATCTTATTTAGGCATCCCAAAAAAGACCACTAGAACCACAACACTTGTATCCTCACCGATTTATTGAAGTAAAGTAAAGCGCCTTTCGTCTCCACAGCAGTAGACTTCCTCAGGTCTGAGGAAGTCTACTACTGTGGAGAAGAAAGGCGCTTTACTTTACTTCAATAAACCGGTGAGGATACAAGTGTTCTGGTTCCAGTGGTCATTTTTTTGGATTTTAGTATTGTTATTAAGGCATGTTAGAGCACTGTGTTCAGGTAGTGTGGGAGCAGAGCATTGCGTTGGTATGGTGGGGTGAGTAAGGAAGAGGTAGGTGGGGGGCCAGGGTAAAACAGGTGAGAATGGTTTATGGAGAGTGCGGGGATCCCACAGGAGGAGTACAGTCACAGCATTCACAGGAGCACAGGAACTTTTTAGGCTAAAGCCTCATTTCACATGTGGTTTGGGTGAAATTTTGTAAGTAGGGTTTTAGAAAGTATGGTAGATGGGTGGCTGTGTTGGGGTAATTTTAGAAACTGGGTGTGTTATTTACACGGGAGCAAGAAGGTTTAAAAGCAGTTAGGTTGCAGGATATGGCTGCCATAGGTCAGGTCTTAATTTCTTACTAGAGGTATAGGTAATATTAGTGAAGAGAGCCTTCAAGGGGAAAGGCCAGGGACAAGCAGTGGTTAAGGATGGTTAGTAGTTTGAGTGTTCTAGCTAGGAAAGTTGTTAGGAGAAAGCGAGCGTGGTGGGTTGAGGTTCTGAGTTGGGTGGCTTGGGATCCTAGTTCGTATTGCCATTTGGTAATGAGTGAAGTGGGGGTGTTTATGGCTGGGCACATAGAGTGCTTCCTTGCTGGGCATAGGCGAGTTTTCAAGAACTAAGTCAAGGGGTGCTGGTTTTCTGGCACTTAAGGTTATTAACGTTTTGCAGTTTGACTATTCTCTACAGTAATCAGATTTCTGCACATCCAGAACTGGGTAGTTTGGTGGACTAAGGTGATATGTTACAGTTGACAGGGTCATGGGTTTGAGACTTGATACTAATTGTCCTTGACTGGGTGTTGATTCGAGTTCAAGGGGTTATAGTAGGTGTTTTTTTTTTGTTGTGGCTATAGGTGGTCATTCCTTTCAGGTTGAGCCATGATTACAGATTTGAAGGAAGCATTTTAATAGGGTATGTATTCTCTTAGTGTGGATGTTCTGGTGGTACAGTGGGTTCATGGGTAATCCTACTTTATTTAGTTTCATTAGGGTGTGTTTCAGTGATGGTATGACAAGGTGGGTTTATGACAGGAATCAAAGGTGCTTTACAGATGATGGTTACACTGAATGATGTTTGGCTTAACCCTTCCTTTTGTGTAAGGTAATGGGTTGAACAAATTTGGGTAGAAGGGAGAGGGAACAACCTGGTCAGGCTGGTTGGCGGAGAAGAGGGATAGGCTTGCCCTCTTCTGTTCCCCCTCTGGTGTCTAGATGTTCATTTCAAGGATCTGGGGAAAGGAAAATGAGCAGTTGGTGGAAGCTTGCCAAATAGATAAGCAAACTGAGGTAAGGATGCTGTTTATTTGATGTATGGTAATTCAATGGATGGTGTATGAAGTGAGATGGAACACTGCTTCATAAGTAAAGTAAGTGAGCAGAGGTATGGACGCTGCTTACTGGGCAGGGTGAGTAGGTACGCTGCCCTGATTAACATTACAAGGATGTTATGCTGTGTTTAGAACCAACTATATTATGGTTAGCTGTAATTAATGAATCTGGTGTACAAGGCTACATTATGGAAGTTTAATAAAGGTTTTCAAATGTCATTCACTGTGATGTGTTTATTGAAGGCGACTGGGACAAATGAAGTTTGGCAACAAACCAAGTTGTCCCGGGACATTTTAATGAGGGGTTAGGGTGATATTAGTGGGAGGTAAGTGGGTTGGGGAGGTGAAAGGGTTAAGTGGAGGCAGGGTTGGTTGGGAGGAAATGAGATAAGATGGGGAGGAGCTTGAGGGGTTTAGACAAGTGTATCTGGGTAAGCAATCACATTTTGGCATGAACTTGTTACCCACCCACCCTCCCTCTTTTTTGTTGGTGGATTGGGGTTATTTTATCAGTGGGGGTAGGCAGTGAAGAGGGATAGGCTTGCCATCTTCCATTTCCCCTCTGGTGTCTGCATGTTCATTTCCAGGATCTGGGGAAAGGAAAATGAACAGCTGGAGGAAGCTTGCAGAATAGATAACCGAGCCGAGATAAGGATGCTGCTTATGTGGTGGAAGGTAATTCAATGAATGGTGTAGAGAGAGATGGGATGCTGCTTCATAAGTAAAGTAAGTGAGCAGAGGTATGGACCCTGCTTATTGGGCAGGGTGAGTAGGTACACTGCCCTGATTAACATTACAAGGATGGTGCTTCATAAGTAAAGTAAGTGAGCAGAGGTATGAACCCTGCTTATTGGGCAGGGTGAGTAGGTACATTGCCCTGATTAACATTACAAGGATGGTGCTTCATAAGTAAAGTAAGTGAGCAGAGGTCTGAACCCTGCTTATTGGGCAGGGTGAGTAGATACGCTGCCCTGGTTAACATTACAAGGATGGTGCTTCATAAGTAAAGTAAGTGAGCAGAGGTATGAACCCTGCTTATTGGGCAGGGTGAATAGGTATGCTGCCCTGGTTAACATTACAAGGATGGTGCTTCATAAGTAAAGTAAGCGAGCAGAGGTATGGATGCTGCTTACTGGGCAGGGTGAGTAGGTACATTGCCCTAATTAACATTACAAGGATGTTATGCTGTGTTTAGAATCAACTATATTATGGTTAGTTGTAATTAATGAATTTGGTGTACAAAGCTATGTTATGGAAGTTTATTAAAGGTCGTCAAATGTCATTTGGTGTGATGCGTTTATTGAAGGGGACTGGGACAATAGCACCATGACAGAATGTAGATCCTGCCCTTTTAGTAATTAGACATGATCTTTGGTCTTTACAGGCATAACATGGATTTTTTTTTTTTTAGTAATGTTTTTAATCAGGAAGATGGACCTTTTTCAGCCATGACCCAAGCCACATGGCAAAGAGGCAGGATATGACAATATTTTACAGCAGTAGAAATCTCTGTTCTCTCTCTCTCTCACTATATATGTATATATATATATATATATATATATATATATATATATATATATATATACATACACACACACACACACACACACACACACACAACACACATAAAAACATTAGTATATACAAGAAATATTTCAAATTAGTCGCATTTCAAAGAAAAAAACGAAAGAAAACTGTTTGTAGTTTATACTCAGCAGAACAAATATTTCACATCACTTGGCTATATGCCCCCTTCGAGAAACTGTCAAACGTTTCAGTTGAGGTGGCTACATTTTTTTTCTTGTTTACAGGTAAAGCCTTTCTGCCCATCCTTAATCATGAGTGCTAACCCTGACAATAACCATGCCACTACTCCAATCCTGACCCTACATATTATCTTCCAAAAAAATGTTGTCCCTTAAAGTAGCACTACAGAAGATGCAAACACAATCAGTTCACATGCACACACAACACTAACGGCATCACCTAACCTATACCGTATTCTAACCTTATCCAAAACACTTGCACATACACATAAACATACACACATGAACACATGAGTGTGAGCACACGCACACACACACACACGCACACGTACACACACGCACACACACACACACGCACACACACACACACACACACAGCCTGCAAGGAACAAAAACACAAAACAATAAATCTGTCCTCTCCCATACCTAAACCACAAACACTTGCGCACACACTTCTACAGCTAATGCTAAAGCTTTTGGTATTTCTGAAAGATACAGCGTTAAGCAAATCCCCAGAGAATTTCACACATACAAAGCTCTCTCTCAGCAGGAACAGTCAGTATTACACACTTCAGTACTTAGCAGACTGGAAAAATAACACAGTGCCAGCAATGAATTCCATCAATTAAATTATTATTCACCATTGTTAACTTCAATTGAAACAATAAATAAAACTGAAAAAAAAGAATCAGCAGTTTTCAGAGAGTGTACAAAAAGAGAAATTGTACTTTTTGGAAGTAGATAAGATATTTGTCTTAACAGGCAATAATAAAATTAAATGTAAGAAAGTAATTTATAAATTAAGTGAAAAATAAAAAAAAAGGAAAGAAACATTAAATGTGTTAACTGTTATTGTACTGTTTTATATAATTAATGAATGGCAATGTATTGGGAATTTGTGACTTCATGCTAAGAGTCTCGGAATGCTGAAAAATTGAATGCAAGCCTTCAAACATAACAGTAAAGTGCAAAACTTGCTGTCCTAAATTAAAAGTGTCATTTGCATGGTATCAATCCTCCCTCCATCTGCAATGTTGGGGTCTGTACCCCTTGCACCCTTTCTGTTTATATATATGAACTCTGAGTTTGCTGTACCTTTGTTTGATAGAATCCTATGTAATATAGCAATTTCAGATGTTAAATATATTTATTTCCGATTGTTTCAGGCCTTACATAATCTAGCATCAACATTTAATTCTTGTTCACAATATTTCATATTTAAGGACTAGACAAATCGGATTGATTAGTAAGTTAAAAGAGCAAATGTGCTTCTGTTTCATACCTTTTCTTTGGCTTAAGGGGTCTGGTCATGAAATTACCCATTAACGAATAACCTAATTCAAGGCTTTCACATTTTTGACTTGCTGATATGAATTTGAGTAATCTCGATAATATTATGTCAAATCTGTTGACTGAAAGCTTAAGTTAATCTCAATAACAGCAGAAAACCATTTAAGAGATAACGGAGCTTAAAGAAGTAGCTGAAACTGCAAAGATTTTTGTTTTTTGAAAAATATTAGGGAAAGGTCTAAGGAAGATTAATTTTATATTCTCCTTAAAATTCTGCACTGGTGCCCAGCATCTCTGTATGATTGAAGAATAAGGTAAGATCCCAGTAAGCCAAAAATACCAGTATGTTGATCTGGGAATGAGACTGCAGATGGCAAAAATGCTCTCAAGTTTAAGAAAACAACAGTGCAGGAAATTGAGCAAGAAATTCACTGATTGAGAACCAGAGAAGAACATGAAAATGGAATGACTTCACCATAAATGTGTATAGCAGAGTTTGTGGAAGAATCAGACAAAAAAATCATGCCAAATACTGAGATACTTTCTTAATATTTCAACTGCACTGGACTTAACTTTGTAATGAACCCACTTCGGGAGAGAGGAGTTGTGGCAATTGACAGAAAGTATGTCAGAATGACAGTATTTGTGTTACAATTTAAAGTTTGAACAGCTTCATTGGTTTATTGGGTCTCTATATAGAATTTGTTTTATTTTACTTCTTATGCTTTCAGTGCTTCATCTAGTATCTGCTTAGCATTCATTTTGTTTCGGTTGTTTTGTTTTCATTTCTTCTATCTTGCTTTGCTCTTGTTTAAGGACCATCATACAAATCAATTTGTTTGCATTTATTTACTGTTAAAATCCAACTGGTCCATGAAAAAACATATTCAGCTGAGACCCATGGAGGAAAGCTCCAATATACGTTATTGTATGAAAGGTCATTTACATGCTATGAAGTTGTAAATACATTTGACAGTTAGATTTAGACTTCTGCCTACCTGACATCTTGGCCAACTGAAATCATGGGTACACAAGTATATGTGTAGCACAAACTGGTGGATACATATCCATAGTAAGACAAAAATGTCTAATAATGTTATTGTACAACAGCTGAATAACATTATATAAAAATGAGACACCGATAGTATAATGCACTTAAAACTTCTTATGTACATGGGAATTTAAATAGCACCAGATCATGCATACAACACAGAAAACAAGAAAGAAGTGATTGAATGTAAAGTAGAGCAGGAAGGATGGAGAGGGTTACATGGAAATAGAAGATACAGAAGAGCTGCATCAGCAGTTTCTATGAGTAACTGAGCTAAAAAGTGATAGGGAGGGAAAGAAAGGGAAGAGAAAGAAAATTCCAACACATTTATTAAAATTATATAAATCAGGAACCCAATTACGCAAGATTTAAAGTGCCGTGTATGCATGCCAGTTTAAATAGCACCATTTCAAGAGTACAAACTTCCAGTGAAGCAACAAAAAGTAATGGAAAGAGAAGTGTACAGGGGATAGGAAGGAATATGAGGAATATCAGAGGGAGAGAAGAACTGTAAGAACACTTTCCAGGTATAAGTGAGCTTAGAATTGCTACAGAAGGATAAACAAATGCTTGTTGAAGAGAAGGTATGATGTGGGAGGGCATGCAGCAGGTATAATAATGAGAAAGCAGGAAATGGATGAGGATTAGCTAATTAACTGTAATATGTTACTGGTAACCTTAATAGTGTTAGAATCATGGGCAGTGGATTTGCAGAAAAGAGTGAATTAGGCATGGAATATACCTTTAATATATTTATTTTGTATAGTTTACTATTGGGTGTTCTTGGACTAATGAAGATTTCAGGTAGTACATTTATTTATTTAATATTTGTTTACCTGGAAAGTCCAACAGGGACAGAACCCATTTTTTCTGGAGGCCCAGGGAGAAATGCTCCAGACACATGTCTTTGGAATAAGGGAAGAAACCAGAGCACCCACAGGAAACCCACGTGAACGCAGGGAGGACATTCAGACACCACACAAAAGGCATCCCAGCTGAGAATCGAACTGGAGAACCTCTTGCTGTGACTAACTACTGTAGCACTATATGTACAGTATAAATTTATTACTTCTATATATGATTTATAATTTATATATATTATTTATTTTTAGTTATTGAACAGTGCAGAGTTGCAGCGATAGCATTGTCACCTCACAGCAAGAGGTTCTCCGGTTGATTCTTGGCCTGACTGCCTTCTGTGCAAAGTCTGCACATCTTCCCTCCATTCATGTGGGTTTTCTCCAGGTACTCCAGTTTCCTCCCATGTTACAAAGACATGTGTCTGGAGCATTTTTCCCCAGGCCTCCACTGAAAATTGGCTTTGTTTCAAGTCGGACTTTCCCGGTAAACAAATGTTAAATAAAAAAATAAATAAATAAATGGCTGAAATGGGAGTGGAAGAAAGAAGCTTCCCCTTAATTTTAATTAGTTTTATTTGTTGATTTCTTTATTTATTCTTTCAATCATTTGTTAATTCAGGGATTGCTCAGAAATCCCAAATGCCAGGAAAAGAAATCTATATGCTAACACAGCACCAGGACTTACAGAAATCCCATTGTCAAAATGATTAGTTGTCATTTTGATGTAGTACACAACTTTCAAATGTGACCACCTAGAATATTTTGAAAGTCAATAATTTAAGAAAAGGCGATTAGCTGTTACTGACTGTTCCATATTTATCAAAATCATCGCAGACTTTAACTTTAATATATTCATTCAGGTTTCCTGAAGTATGTTTAACTACTAAAAATCAGATCCTTAGAAATGTGAAAATTGCTGTTTCTCAGAAAATTCCCATTCCTACCCTTCCCATAACAAACTTTGAGTTTGATTCTGACCTCCGGGTTATGGGGCCACCACGCTTCCACTGTGTCACTCTGCTGTTCTGAGATACAACAATATTGTATCAGTATATATATATATATATATATATATATATATGTGTGTGTGTATGTATATATATATATATATATATATATATATATATATATATATATGGGTCTATGTTGTTAGATCGAAAGCACACAACATCGATCTAACTACATTGAACCCCATAAAAGCGAAAGTGCACTATATCGAAAGTGTACATTCACAAAAGCCGGTTTCATAAGCAGCAAAAAACAAAATAATAACTCTAAACAGTATTTTACAGGGGGGCAAGCCCCCCTGCACCCCCCACCCCCTAATTTAATATTCTAACTCCGAGATTGCACTACAATGGGGAAAAGGGAATATTCCCTCATCCCCACTGTACTGTGATCTCCACAACAAGTTTGTTAGCTGTACAACAACAGTATATGTTGATGTACACCTAACAAAACATGCAAACAGCATGTTTTCCTCTCTTTTACGTCTCCTTTAGTGAAAGTGCATTTTTGATGTTATGCACTTTCGCTAAAGTAATTTCGACAAAGTGCAGTTCAATTAACTTACTTTTGACGTTCTGACTAGGACCCATGTATATATATATATATATATATATATATAGATATATATATATATATATATATATACATATATATATATATATATATATATATATATATATATATATATACATACATATATATATATATGTGTGTGTGTAGGATAGATATGCAGGGTCCTGCTCAGTTATTCAGAGTTTTATGATTCTTCATTTTAAGTCTCGTAGATACCTTCCATTTTCAATACATTTTATTTGTATTATATTCAGCAGTGACTGACACTTACATATTGTCATGCGTACTGTTCTAAGGCTGGGGCTTTTTTCTGAGAAATCTTACTTTGCATTAAAAAGGTTTGTTATTTGTAGGTCAGCTACCTTTTTCAATACAAAAAATAAAAAAATGAATTTCTTACCAAAACATGAGATTTTGCAAGACAAAGTACATTCTTACCGAATACAAAATACATATTTCATTTTTATCACTAAAATTGAGGGATCTTTGTTTAGGATGTGCTTAAAACATAATATTTTAGTTGTATACACTATTTAAAATAAAGGTGAACTAAAATATGTTCATTCTAATGTACCAGGTCATGTAGTATTTTTGTGTTTGTTTTTACAAGATATAAATATGTGGTCTAGAACTTTACAGTACAGAACAGAAGACTGTTTTTCCAAGCTTCATGCCATGCATGACATTTTGGCAGACATTAATGAAGAGAAACCAAGAAGAAAATAAGGAAGGATGAAGCAAGGCATACTGGCACAAGAAGTAAGAAAGGTTTATAATGTGGTCACATAGGCACGTACAGACCAGAACAGGTTCAGTGCTACACATGAATTTAAATATATAAAAGCATGTCTGTCTGAAACTTTTTATTTATTTATCATTTGTTAATTGGGAAAGTCCAACTTGGAACAAAGCCAATTTTCCATGGAGGCCAGCGGAGAAAAGCTCCAGATGCATGTCTTTGTAACGTGGGAGGAAACCCACACGAATGCAGGGAGGACATACAGACTCCACACAGAAGGCACCCCAGCCGAGAATCGAACTGGAGAATCTCTTGCTATGAGGCGACAACGCTACTGCTGCACTACTGCACCATCCACTTTTATGAGCATATTCTTATGAAACTTCACTCCTCCATGCAGGCAGATGGACCAGACATAGCAGTATAAACACATTTTTCCATACTCTGTTTCCTTTTGAATGATATTAAGTCCAGATTGAAAAGAAAATTCTATTAATAATTAGAAAAAATAAAGAAGAATATGCAAATGTGGTAATGAAAAAAACAGGAAAGTCCTAGTCTTCAGTACGGAGATGAATAATTACCTGATGTTTTATAGAAAATGAAACACTAAAAAAACATGAGGGAAAGAAATGACTAAAATTAACACAAATTCTAGAACATGCTGATGCGTACCATTTCTTGTCATCCATTTCTTACCAGTCAACTAGACAATTAATATGATATTCATTTATGTCACCTTCTACAATTTATTACAATTAATAAAACAGAAGATCACAAAACAGAAGTAAAGATGAAACTTGATTATAATTATAGCGGTACATTATTTACGAAATTTATGATACTTTCTTGCTTAATCATTACACTTCCAAAGACCAATAACTTGAATAATGTTAATAGTCTCTGACAGTGCTACTTGCATGATAGCTGTTAGACTTTATAAAACTGGTCTTTATCAGAAGATTTTTCTGATGTTAATTATGGAATATCTGGCTTATCTGACAAACACAGAATGACTGCATTTTTCTGAAACAAAGCAGACTAAATGTTAAATATACTTGCCTGAAGTTATCTGAAATGAACAGCAATCTAAATCTCAAATATCTTTGCCTGCCCAATAGACCGTGGCTAATCAATCTTATTTATGAAAATGTTTTCATTACTTAAACATTTTTGGATACCTATTGTCTTTTTGTTATTTATTTGAATAACCCACACTCCAGAGAACTGCTCTTGGTTTTATGGTCTGAGAAAAGAGGTTTTAGGAGAGGGAAGGTATACTCCTGAGGTCACTAATAATAGACAGAATCTTTTTGGCATTAGATACAGACATGCAACAGAAAAAGGGGCTCTTTAAAGGAAATAGTTTTATAAAAGTGATTTAGAATGAGTGCACTCTGTTTCTGCTGTTGTCTTAATGGATGGTAATTCTTTCATATCTTTGAAATCCACTACACGTTTTTGTTGAGCTAAAGCTAGAATAATTGATATTATTAATAATAGTGAAAGGTTTAGAACTTCATTTTAACAAGAATAAAGTAGTATCTATCACGAGTGATTAGTGTATGCAATCACACATACTTATGTTTTTGTATATCTGTGTGTACATACACACATGATTTACCATGTATACATATAAATATAGTTGGACTAAAACGTTGAATATTAATTTCACTGAAAAGTGATAGTGAAAAAAAACAGAATATACAACTCAGTGAATAGCCATTTGGTAAATAACACATGGTTGAATTTAGTTAAATGTAGTGTAGGTAGGTAGGCGTGTGCATGATTATTAAAATTTCAATGTAAAAATGGTGGTTGTGAAGATGTGCAAGAGGATCTTATAGCAAGTGGTGTGTATGTGCATTTTTTCAGGAGTTAAGGCGAGGTTTAGGTAGGAAGATATGTGTTGTCATGCATGTTATGTGTGTTCTGTGTCTTTTTGTCCTGTGTATCAGTACCATTAGGATTAGCATACAAGAGTAAGATGGTGCAGCGTGCGAACTGTAACCCTTACTACATATAACGCTACTAAAACCCCTTTCCCTAACAATACCACTATGAAGATGACATTTGATCTTGCTTTTTTAGCTGGGGTTTACTGATATAAGGCTTTTTTTATCTTGGGAGAAATTGATTCAGTGTTTTGTGATTTGCTCTTTTTTCTGTCATTTGTGATTTTTCTCTGTTGAGTGTTTACCCTTTCATGATATAACTGTATTCATATATTTATATAGTGAGAGAATGATAGAGATAGAGAACAATAACGGTATAAGGGATATGCAGACACCTTTACTCTACATGTAGGATCCATGTCCTTAAATGAACTGCTAACTTTTAATATTAAGTCATTGATATTTAGAACAGTAAAAGCCTTTGCAATCATAAAGCAAGAGGTTCAACCACAGGCTTTAAAGAAAACTATGATGAAATGCATTAAGCATTTTTGTAGGGGGATGCATCCTTCTACCTTGTATATAATAACGCCACAATCATACACCTAGAAAGAAATGTACAGTGCTGCAAACTGATTTGGCATAATCTGACAGAAGATTCATTAATTAATTGTAATTGCATTTCTAGCTCTATAACCAGTACACAATGTTACAACTGTATTTTAATATACAGCTCTGATATAATCCAGAAATGCAGCAAGGGTGGGATGAAGCAGGAAGCCATCCTGGGCACAGTGTCAGTAGGCATCTTAGAGAAGTACATACTAGCATTCCTTTTTTTTTACCACTGGCATAGTATGTGTTGCACTGTAATAAACCTGGACATATAAACTTTCAACTCTAAAACATTGAAAATAGGTACAAAAGCCCTTGGAAAGTAAGAAAATCCAACTAGCATAAAATCTGAATACCAAATAACATCGAGCTCTTCCCATTTCCAGTAAGAATGTTGGATACTACTCAGAAACATTTTTTAAAGACAGTGGGTGACAAAAAATGGTGTAAAATATAAACACATTACCTAAGAGACAGTGTAAAGGTTATGGACTTTAATGAACTGTATTGCAAAAATTCTACCACAGAAGGTCATTTATTTCTCCCCTTGAATAGGGGAGATGTAAGATATGAGACCTCTTTCTTGAAATTATAGGTGCAACTAGTCTGTTGGTCATGCAGTGTTTTTTTTTTCCTGTGCAGCAGAAAGATTCAATAATCATGTTTATTGAGAGGGATTTTAAAAAATTGTGCGAAGGAGGTAAATCATGCCTTAAAATAGGGATATACCTGAAAAATAGGTACATCACATGCAGGGGTAAATCAGGTCTGAAAATAGGAAAGCTCCTCCAAAATAGGGGCAGATGAGAGGTCTAGCTGCATTCAGATGACATACTATAGTCAACTGTCCTGTTGCATTCATGGTTTAGGTGATTCAATGTGTTTTTATATAATCCATTATATATGATTGGAACAGCAGCTCTGTGTGTGTGCATATATATATATATATATATATATATATATATATATATATATATGTGTGTGTGTGTGTGTGTGTGTGTATGTATGTGTGTGTATTTGTGTATAGATAGATACTCGCGCGCACACACACACACACACACACACAATGATGCATAACACTCCAAAATGTACTTCACCCATATGTGTTTGAAACTTGTATGACTAAACACATATTAATAAAACAGGTGATGGTTTAGCATAAGTAAGCATTATGTTTCACATACAAGGCTGAATGAATTCAGTGGTCTTGCCTAACCCAGAATTTGTTCATTTGGCTGCAAAGTTCTCTCTTCCCTTGGAATATGGAGGGGTGAGCCTAAAAGGATAAAACCAAAAGTCGATGAGTGCCTGTTGTTTTCTGGTTTATTATTGTTTTTCCATTTTAAACTTTTTCCTTAATTGCGCCTTATCAGTGAAGTGGATAAACTGCTTGGGCAGGGTAGGCCTGTTAAGAAGAGAATAGTCTGTTAAGGAAAAAAGGTTAATTAGATTATAGCATGGAAACAACAAGGATTGTCCATGGTAGTTGATGCTATAAACAACATTGTCTGTTAATGTCAATTTATTAGAACATTGAACATTTAGATACCCTTGTCCAGCTCATAATGATGATCCCTGTGCTGTGCACTTCTGTTCCTTGTTTTTGGTCCTGACATATTTTCTAAATTCGTGTTTTACATGCTTGGAGACTTGATTTCTCCTGTTGGAGTGTAATGATTGCCTGTTTCCTTGTGTGCTAGGATGTCTAAAAACAAGGTTTTCTGGGTGCCAACAATGGGGGGATAAGTGAAGTCTCATTTGAGCATGAATCTGGTATAAAGTAAGGAGAGGGGAGGGGATATTTTAGTAAAAAATGAAATGTTTTAATTTTTTCTGTTTTAGGATGCAATTGATGGATTGCGTGGAATTTATGCCTGGTGTTTTTTTTTTTTTTTTTGCCATTCAGTCTTATTTGCAATTCTAGCTTTTTCTTTTCTAACATATTGTTATCATTTCTGTTAAGATCTTTGTGCTGTACTGTGTCAATGATATGGAACAGAAATAATCTGTGCCCTGGTTTCTCTACTGCATGTTTTGCAATGGCGTTAGTTTGGGCTCTGTGTCTAATGTCTGTCTTCAGTTTATTGATAGTCCTCCCAATGTAGAAAGCTAGGCAGCAGTGGAAGTGTGTTCTTTAGAATCCCTTGTTGGTGTTGCATTTACCAAAACAGTTGCTTGAGAGTTCCTTTATGTTGTTTAGGCAGCTGCCCTTATTGCTAATGTAATTGCTGTAGTTTTACTTGGGTGTGCCACAGGGGTAGGTTCCTTTTTGCATGCAGTTATCCTCTGTTTGATTGGTTATCTCCATGTAGTCGTTGATGTTTCTGTTTCTTTTGATGGTGAACTCCACCATTGTGGTAGAATTTTGTTTTGGCTGAGGATACACCAGTTGTCCAGAATGGGTCTATTTAATCTTAAGATAGTACAGTGTGTAGGTTGCTGTGATGCTGGAACTCCATTTGTTATTGTCGGACATCTGGTTGATGATTCTCATTAGTCTGTTCAGGTTATTCCTGGTGTTGTCCAGGATAGGGTCTCCTTCATTCTTCCATTGGATAATACGTTCAATGATCTGCTTGATAAGATGTCAGCTGTAACCCCTTGCTAAAATGTCTTTTTGAAGCTCAGTAATCTTGTTGTTGAAAGTTTCTATCTCCATCAAGACCCAGACTGTCCAGAGTCCTTGTGATTTGATTATGTTGTGTTTAGTTTTGTAAGGGTGCATGCTATTATTGTGTAAAAAACTGGACTCTTGGATTTCTGATAGAGGTCATTTGAGAATTCACCTGTTTGGTTCTTGCTAATCATCAGTCTAGATGGGTTAATTTGCTTTTTTTTTTCTGTACAATAAACTAATTAACCACTTTTTCCTTAAACAGGCTATATTCTCCCCTAACAATGCAACTCAAGCAGTTTAACCACTCCACTGATGAGGTACAATGAAGAAAGCAGTTTAAAATGCAAAACAAGTATAAGCCACAAAGCTGCACACACTGTCCTTGTTTTAGTTTTGTTGTTTACCAGGTTGTTCCTTTTGTGAAATTGCCCATCCTCAGATGGGACTGGTGGGGAGATGTTTCCACCCAGACCTGAAAATAAAGGATTGTATTCATAAACAATTTTTGGAATGCGCTGTAGTTCATACAGTGTAACAGTACTGTTAAACAGTTTTACCATACAGAACTGTAGCATTGTTATATGTGAGGAAATGTTTAACTGCATTATACAGAAGATAGTGTATTCATTAGTTATGGCACATGGATATTATACATATTCTGAGTTATAAATTAGTTTTTCTAGTCACAGAATTTCCCATAGCTTTATATTTTATAATGTGCTGGCAACAACATTGATTGATTACATATTTATTAGCTGTGCGATGTTAGAAAAGTTGTATAGTAAGCATGCATATTTGAACAGAATGTATTTCATGGGGAGAGAATACAACTAGTAATGTGAAAACAAAGGAGTTAAATAGTGATACAATAATGAAGGGATTAGAAGATTAATTGAGACAGTTAAGGCTAGTGGCAGGGTCATGAGAAATGATGAGCAGCCAGGAGATGCTGGACTAGAATAGGGAGCATGGCTGTATCATCTGGGACACAGGGTTAGGTAACAGAACTTTGAGGAAGCAGCTCATGTGGGCATGTAAGAGACTGGTGGAATTATAGGAGGGGAAATAGAAGCGATCTGAGAGATGGTCCAGCATTCTCTTGTATGAGTGTACAGAACAGCAAAGGAGAAGTAGAAAATACAGGAAGCCATAGATAGAATGGAGTGGAAAAAGGTAGCAGAGTGAAAAGAAAAGGACTTGAATAGAGGTTGCATTGGAGTACAGAGAAACACATAGTAGTAGAAGAATGTATCAAATGCTGGAATAAAAGGGACTGCGAAATGACAAGTAATGAAACAAAGCCAGATGTATGTATGTGTGTGTGAATGTGTGTGTGTGTGTGTGTGTGTGTGTGTGTGTGTGTGTGTGTGTGTGTGTGTGTGTATGTATATATATATATATATATATATATATATATATATATATATATATATATATATATATATACATATGCATATACATACACATACATACACACACACACACACATGTGAGGTTTGGTGGTATGATTGATGGAATAGCCTGAAGTTCTGAAGGACATTCCTGGTTGCTAAGTAAATGTATATCAGCTAACAAGAAACCAAAAAGGAACAGAAATGATAGAAATATGTTATTTGTATTGGTGGATTCATGTGCTGATGTGCATGAGCATTACAAATGAATTTAGTTCATGTGTTGGATATAATGGATTTTGTGAATATGTGGTGTGATGTTTTAAACGTTTGGCTTCTGGCATTTTGTTCTTCTCATTTCAATGTTTTCATGTTCATGCTTTTGGCATTTCTTGTTTCTGACCTAGACCCCCTCCCCTCTACATACACACACATACAGATATCATAAAGCATATAATGTAGCTCACTTTTTATGTAATGTTTGAGACTCGTCCTTGCTGTCAGTCTGATTTTGGAGTCAGTTTGATGCCAGTCTCCTATTACTTAACAAACCAACTTTCTCACTGTTTTTTTTTTTTCAAAATTTAATTATCGTGCAGTTTTGAAAACCCAGGTATGGCTAATATGACATGTTTGATTAGAGCAGTACAAAGAGCTGTTGGGCGTTATTCATAGTCCAGGGCTGTGCAAGTGTGTATTGGACATCATTGGACAGTAGCACTATGCAGGTATGCAGACAAGGTCAGCATAATGTAGCTACATTGAATACAGGAACACAAAGAAAATTCTACAATCACACCCTTTTTTCTAAATGTGTAAATTGTGTAAAGAATGTCTTTCTGTATGTGTGAACCATTTTGCAGTATTGTAACTTGTGTGTACGTTGGCATATCAGAGGCAAGCATGGCTGAGCGCAGTGACATTTAAAGCATTATAACAACGCTGTATACTGCGCTGCAGGTAAAACCATTTTTTTTTTTTTTAAATTAAAGTTGATAGAAGTGTTAACTATAGGGCACTCTTTTGTGAATACCCCGATGGTTTTATTAATGAATAGAAAGGTGGAGATAGAAAAGTCTGAAAAAGGGTAGATAAACAATGAGGGGAATACAAAACGGAAACATTAGGCTTTGATCTGGAGGAGGAGAGAGAGGAGGGTGCTAGGTTTTTGTCGGGGGGATAGCCCCTTGTTTTTCAGAAGTTTATTTTGTTGTTGTTTTGCAAGAGGCTAGTGTGGGTCGGAAATAAGGAAGAAGGTGTAGGAGAAATGGTAAGCGAAGAAGGGCTGAGGAAGTCTCAGTTGTATACCCAGTCTGCAGACCCTCCATCATGTCCACTGACAGCAGGTGTTGCAGTGGAAGTCCCTGATGTTGAGGGGGTAGGGCCTTTGTTGGAGAGGTGGTTGGCACCACCTGGGCAAGCGTGTCTTCTACACTGTGAAAAGAGGCTTAAACTGGCATTTGCTTTCATGCATGCACATGTGACCTATCATTTTTTTATTTTCATTTTTTTCTTCTTTCTTTTTTAATAGGTAATGGGGAAAGAAATGTTAATACTAATGTGTGTATAATTTGTTAGGGTGTGACATATAAACCTAGCCAGTCAGAGATTAACATTCACACTCACTGCAACTTGGCATTCTGATGACTCTATTTAGAATTTTACCAGTATAGTATATTAGCTTGTTTTGCCCAAGCAGTGCATGTCCTTTAACAGCTTTGCATAGCTGTGAAGTGCAGTAGAGTTAGTAAATGTCCGCTTTGAGTCCATGCCTTTTCAGACTTATTCATTTAGCATGTCACGACCATTCACAATTTGTAAAGCTTCAGAATAATCTGATGTACTTTCTAACACTCTCGTGTTATTCTATGATTCATAGAGCTGCATATAGTCTAATTTACATATTAAACATGTAAATCGGCCTGAATTTACACCTCAAGGCTGAGTTGCCCCATATTGATTTGTCAGTTGCCAAGATAGGCATCAAATTACTAAGGATACCTCAGATAACCAAAAGTAAGAATGACTTTGTAAAATAAGTAGTAGTTATTAACAGGGCACTTCACAGTTCCTGCCATACGATTTTAAAGGTCAGTTACAGTGCATTTAAAACTCTGTTCTGCTTTTATATTGAATGAGTGTTTGATTACGGGGACTGCTTACAAGTTGTTTGATGTGCATAAGTACATTGAAAATGTAATAAAGGAACAATACATCATTGTTATTGTCCGTGTAATGTAGGCCCTGTTATTGAACTGCCCAGTGTTTATTGTGCATAGGACAGAAATACAGTTGTGCAATGAAAGTGTTGTTTTACTAATGTCAGCGAGGGAAGAGTACCTGGCAGTGGTAGAGTGTGCTGCATTTTTGTATTGAAATTTTTGAAATTGTGTTCTTTGAAATCACATTTGTGTTAAACTTTTTCTGTAGCTGTGTTGGTGGGAGGAATAGCAGGCCACAGGATTACACTTTAACTACTTATGTCATGCAGCCATTAGTGTAGCACATGTCTGACAGTATCCCTCTTATTTATTTTATTTTATTTATTTATTTCCTGAGTAGTACAGATAGATCATAAGAGACTGAGGCATATCTATGATAACTTTGGCTATGTGGAAAATCATGCAGTCATGAAAGCACTTAGGACATATGGCAAACTGCTGTTTGGTGAAGGGGATTCAGACAAGCTGAGAACAGCAAAGCATGGAGCCAAGTAATTGTTGAAATCAATGCAGTGGGAAGCACAATAAAGATCTCTGGCACAGTGCAAGAAAAGAGCAAATTATATAGTAGGATGCGTTAGAGGCAAGATGAGGCAGAATGCAATTTCTTAGACCACTAAGGGGAGAGGGGCTCTGAGTCTTAAGTTAACAACAGATGATGAATTCCTTCTGTCCATCCATGGGAATGACTATGATATAGAAGATGGTACAAATGAAATAATTTAAGGTGGCATAGACACTGTTCCATCAAACCAAAGTTTGTAGCAGCATTTGCATTCATCCACTCCTGAAGGTTGGTTTAAAGTATACACCTTTTAAATGTTTAACACTGAATGGTGATGAACAGTGCTGTAATTAAATACATCACAATTCATTATTATTAGGACAGCTTTGTACATCAGCAGCTAAAGAAAATGAAGGCAGACTTTATAGTAGTGGCCCCTACCCTCCCATGTAGGCCTACTATATCCTATGCGTTTGCAGTTGTAATGATTTCTGTACAGAGCCAGTATCAGAAACAGTTTAACTGTATCAACAGATGTGAATGAAGTCAGCAGTAGAATGTGCATTGCTGAAGATAATGAAAACGTAGTTGTATTTACGAGGCACTCTGAGGGATGTAGCAGGCAGTGTTCCAGTGTAAAGACAGGCTCTCTCACCTCACAACATGTTAGTAACAGCACAAACTGACACTGCATCACAAAGTCAGACACAAGCTGACATTACGCTCATGCTTGTACACCACGAGCAAACACATACTTTTACACTGGTGTCTCCAGATGAAGAAGAACAGTGTCAGGATGAAGGCAGGCAGTCTGAGGCCATTTTGCTTACAGTGACAGCATTACAAAGATGTGCTAGGTGTAGAAATTATTTTGAACTATGTCAGGAAACACATAAAACATTGAGAACACAACAAGATATGTGCCATGACATAGTTAGGGTTCAAACCTGTGCAACAGTGAGTCAGTTAGAGATAGTTAAAGTCCTACTGGGTATGCATGAAGACTTCAAACAGTACATGGAATTGGCATAGAGAATAGATAATGCAATAGTTTCACTGATGTATAGCATGTTGGTACACAAGGCATCAGATGCAGCCTCCATTTGTATACTGGTTCGGGCATGCCATAGGCAAGAACAACTCAGTGTAGTCAGGGGAAGGAGATGGAGTACAGTCTGGACATGTAAGGGAAGATCACATGATAGTATCACTGGATCACAAGACAGTAATTGCAGCACTCACAGTGAGCAGTCACAGCACATTTCTCACAGGCCATGTCAATGGTCATCTACATTTAGGAGAATTGCACGCCCCAGGTCAAGGTTATGATCATGAAGCACAGTCAGTTCTCTGACAGAAAGATCACCTTCCTCCTCTAGATCACAGCATTGGGCTAACTCACCTTACACTTCTCATGGAAACCCATCCTCCACATCTGCTGCACCATTGCCAGGCCTATCAATCGGAGATGTGTATGACTCTTTTAATTTGTAGATACTGTGACTTAACACTTATTTATAAGTATGTTTGTGTAATAAAACTGCTGGTGGTAGGGGGTTGGGGTTATTCCCTTTCCAGGTATATTCATTTAACCAAATGTACATTTGTGATAATATGCAGTTGTGTTGTGGGAAGGAGGGAAGTCTATGTACTTATGTTAAGTAGTTACATACCTCATCACTGCACAAATGAAGATGGATTCTGACCTCATTAATATTTTAAATGACAGTAAGAAAGACATGATGTGCACTGCAACATAACTCTATTTGAAAATGAAAGTTACATTTCTCACTGCTGACAGTTCTTGTTTCTATTGAATTCTAAATAAATAATTAAAAAAATAGCTGTTATAAACAACTCACACAACTATTGACTTACTGACTGACTTACTGCCTTTCAGCATCACTACACTGGAATCAGTGAGCACGCAGCCAAACACCCAGAAATGAAAAAATATTTTTAAATGAGGGAGCATGTCAGATGAACATTGATAGAAGACCATGCACCAGACAGCATAGCCCACAGGCATCACTGCATTCATTAGCTATACTCTTGTTTTTTTTTTTTTTTTTTATTTGTTTTTTTTAACCTGAATGTCCTGCTCAGCATTTCAGGACTAGATGCCACATTTTATCTTGTGCAACCACATGCCATGCATGAGTCTGCCACATGGGATATCTTACTACTGCTACCAGCTTTTCATCATTAGTCAATGTGGGACTAGAACTCGGAGCTGAAGTGACAGCACAGGTCATTCACCACTAATCTGGAGCATAATCATATTACACAGAATGCAACAGGTGGTGAACATCCTACACACAATAGCTGGGTCATATAGTAGGGCACCCCCAAATTTGTCCAGGCACCTGAAATGGCTCTTAAGAAGGCCAAACACTTTTTCAATCACAATATGGGTTTGGCACAGGGATGTTTTATATTTCTCCTCTGCAGCTCCATATGGATTGCTCACCAGAGTCATGAGCCATGGCTCCAGTGGATATCTGGCAGCCCCTTACTACAAAAAAAAAAAATAAAAAAAAACAGATTGATATGCAACAATTACCATTGACATTAATAACTAGGCACTTAAAAAAATTGCCTCTTACCAACAAGATGGCCACTGGGGATCCTGCCAGGCAGGAAGAGGCAGTAGAGTGAGCCAGTGTGCCAGACATGGGAATCATGCACACTGCAAGGATGTTGGACAGAGACATTGGTGATGCACCCCCATGCAGCATACACTACCTGGCAACTGATGAATAGAACCCCTTCCTATTGTAGTACAATTCAGCCTGTGGAAAAAATGGCTTTAATTGCAACATGGGTGCAATCTATTGCACTGAGCATATCAGGGAAGTGTGCCATCCCACAAAAGGCATGCATAGTCTGAGTTTGGTCTTGAGGTGACACTGGGAAATAGATGTATTGATCCACATGTGCCAAGAGTATCTCCAGGAACTCCTTCATTATCCTCAAAGCAGAAGCCTGTGAGATCCCTAAGGTGGCCCTAGACTGTCTCTGGAACAGCCCCATAGCATGTATAGTAAGGGCTATAAATACTTTGATGTCCACAAGAACAGGAAGTCGACACATTCCTCGAGTGCCCCTACGGGGATCAAACATGCCCACTAAGACGCTTATAATGTTCCTTTCCATTTTAAACCTATCAAGGATTGCCTGAACACCAGAGTTAAAATGAGAAATCCTTTGCTTATTATTCTGCCTTCTTGGTGGGTAAGTGCTGCTAGGCACAAGCAGTTTTGGCCTGCACTAAACAAGCAACTCTGACCAAGAAATAGCAAGTCTTGCCAGAAGACTGCAATTTTGCCAAATGCAATTCTGATACTTTTGGTGAGTCTTCACTTTTCACACCATGTCTGTGACAATCATGGGAAAGATGGAAAAGCTAATGATGAATTGTAATTACCATAAACTAGCCTTAATTAGCATAACAACATTGATGTCACTTCCGATTACCATCTCATTAGCTGCTCATTTGCATTCCTACATTCAGGGACATGGCTAATTGGTGTAACTGGTGTCTATATATCATGGCATAGCTGACCTTCTCTGCAATCTCCCCAAACTCCCTGATGCATTTGCACTACTGGCTGTGAATACCCCCCCCCCCCGCCTTATCCAGTGGGGATATAATTCCCTCATTGATGAACATTGTGTGATGCCAGTTTCATTTTATAAAAGAACTGAATGTATTCTTAACAGGGAATTCAATACCCTGCCACAACACACATGCAGGAAGAGAGATGCTGTTCTGATAAAATATGCATATTCTCCCCTGACAATTCAAAACAAGACAAGCAGTTGTCTTCCAACTCTCATAGCCATGATCTGCTTACTATTCCTACATTGAGCTACAGTGTCTTACAGAAGTACTTTTGTTTCAATGAGTCTGTTGTTCATGTTATGATTGAAAACCGCCACTGATATATTAGATAAAGTATATTCCTTAAACCTGGAAATGGTTATGTTTAGGTGAAAGGGTAATGGGGTCCCAAAACACTTTGCATCACAGCTCAACTGGAAAACGGAGAATATTCAAGAATGTTCTGACAAAACAACATCAATTCCATATTTATAGATGAGCAGTATTTGTAAAATGAAACAGATCTTTACAATTTTGTTTTAAAAGGCAACTATTGCCTGCATACTTACACTTTCAGCCTTGGCATTTATCTTTTTTTATTCTCCTCTAGAACAAAAAAAAAATCTGCAGATCATCATAAAACCATATCATTATAATCTGCCTCCCACATATGCCCAAGCATTTATTTCACTTTCATCCATTGAGGCATGCTTATTTCCTGTTACATGTATTTTCCACAGCTTAGTTCATCACATCTATTTATTCACTATTTCATATGCATTGAATACTTTAAGGCTTCTGTATCTGTTGCCATTAGAATGGGATGTTTGTCACTGAGTACATTGGCAAATGAAGATGTGGTTTGCGCATTTACAAAGCCCGTACACAAAACCTTGTTATGTCTTTGTACTTCTCAAAAAAAAAACCTTTGATTACTGACATTTTAAATTAGCCAAAATGTAAAAATGTGATTGGCTAAAAAGGAAGCATGTGAGGTATATTTGCGGATCTCAGACCTGAATAAGGACTAAAAAGTCACCTCTACTGCAGCAGCAAGCTGAAACATTCACATCACAATCTGTATAAAAGGGAAAGAAAGTACTTAATTGTTAACACTAATGAAAGAAAACCCTCTTATTTTGCTGTGTGTATATTTCTTCAGTGACACACTTGTTCATTAAGTGGCCAGATTGTATGCATTCCTAATATTGGTAAAAAAATGCATGTGGTGCATTTATGTCTGCAAATTTTGGACTGGACACAATCTATTTAAAATACAAGTGTGTTTACAGTGGTTATTCTGGACCTCTTCTGTAGATAGTGGATATACTGTAAATCACACAGTGATCCAATGAATGTTACGCTTAGTAAAGCTGGAAATGGAAATGAAACTCATGCATACCTCTCAACTTTATAGATTTTTGCAGAATGCCCAGAAGTTCATATTTTTGGTCTGTTCCTCATAACATTTCTTGTTTTCTGGCAAATGACTGGGATGATCTGAAGATAGAAGTCACTAAATAATGGCATACACTTGAGTTTCAGACTTCAAATCCTTCAGAAAATGTATGTTAAAACAAACCCTGTTACTCCAACAACTTTCTAAGTTGATAAGATTAATATTTAGGCCTTTGTCCCCACATTTTGCCTGGCTTTGCCCAAATTTCTTGCTCTAAGAGATTGAGAGGTATGAACTCGTTTCCTTGGAATATATCAATTTATATCTGCAAAGCATAACCAATCAACCAATAAACATGCTGACAATGCCAGTGAATGTTACTGATAGTAAAGCTGGAAATGGAAATGAAACTCATGTCCTTGGAATATATCAGTATCAACTTATATCTGCAAAACATAACCAGTCAACCAATAAACATGTTAACAATGCCTTTACTTATGTAATAAGGCAGATATTGTTACCATTATCAGGATAACAAAGCTGGTATTTATGACGTTTGGGAGCAAAGCATATGTAAATGGATTCAGACTACAGTTAAGTTTCGACAGTAAATTGTCAGTATTAAAAGGCTTCAGCTAGTAGTTATGGGTTTGATTCCTCTCTTTTTGTCACTCTTACTTGAGGATCTCCTTCATACCAACTGTCTTCTCTGCACCGATGACACTGATTTCCTTAAAGGCAATAAGTCCATATCCTCTGTACAGTAAGAGCTTCAGCTTGATTGCATAGCCATCTAGAACTGTCTGCATAAAAATAATCAAATTTTTACTATTCAGAAATCTCCCTGATGCTGTTTGGCACTCAGCAAAAGCTTACTCACCTCCATAATATTGCCATCACAGAAACTACAGGCACTCCTCTCCTTTGTGTGTCTGAATAAAGATATTGAGGCCTTCGTTTTGATCAGCAGCTCTACATTCCTAAACATGTTGAATCCTAAATTCAAAAGCTTTTGGCTCAATTAAAGGTAAGGACCTCTCATCTTCTTACTACAGAGGCTTACCTTGCCATAGCCATAAATGTTCTTCTTTCTAGTCTTGAATATGGATTAGCCATAATAACCCTGCACTCAATACACAATACCACTGAGCTACAAAAGGCTAAAAATAAAATCCTCAGATTTATATATCTTTAGGTTTGTACACTACTGAGGCACTCTCACCAAAGGAAAATGGCTACCAGATAGTGATAGAGGATACAATACTCCTCAATTCACTTACATATAAACGTATTAACCAAATATATTCCCCCTTTGTACAATAAATTGTACATGAAAACTCAAATTATTTCCATCTTTCTAAACTTTCCTTTTCTCTTGCTATCTGTGTGCAATTTGGCACTAACTTGCTAGAACTCTCTTCCTGATTTGATCATGTTGTCTGATAATCTTTTCTCATTCAAGAAGTCACTTCATTCACACTAGCTTGAGCAAAACATATCTACTTGCTTGAGATATCATGGGTAACATGTCCTCTGCGAGCCAAACCCCTTCCTGTTCTATAAATGTTTAATCCATATTTACCCTTGTGTATCTCTCCCTCTTGTCTTCAAATCGTAGTAATTTCTCACTCCACTTTTTTCCAGTTCTGCCTCTACTTCACAAGATGTGAGAAGCAATGCAGCTCTGACAAATACTTTACAAAATAAAGTTCTTGACAATGTGAGTGGCTATTTAAGTTTTAACTTTATAATAATCTATTATATATGCTTACCTCATGCTCATGATACTGTAAATAAAATTACATGATTGTATCACTCAGCATTATGTTTGCTACTTCTATTAGAATAGGTCTATTACATGAAATATTAAGTCTTAGACATAAACTTTTCTTCATATTCTGTAAATGCCTGCCCTTCGTACTACCCATATTTCCACAGTCTATTGCTATGTTTTGATGGATGCTTCTTAAGTTTATCTCCTTGTCAAGAGTTGTGGCTAAAAAGGGTCCTTAGACTAGTCCACTTCCATGGTTAACAAATGTTAAACAAATTAATAAATACTATAATGAATATAGCAATTACTGCCTGGCATGTAACTACGCCTAATGGTACATTTGGCTGGAAACTAATAGGTGTATTCATAACTGACTTGTATTTGTTGAAACCAGAATGCCTATGACTGATACAGATAAACACTTTTAATCAAGGCAGAGTAGTAAATACTTATCAATCTGATCTGAAAATTAATACATAACAGTAGACTTTAGCTCTGCTAATTTAATACTGAGAGGTAGGTTGTTAATTGTTAAATTTCGTTGTTGAAAAGTTTGTATGAAAGTGTGATTTATTTCCCAATGGCAGAGCAGACTTATGACTAGAGGCTTCCCAGAATTCAAATCTCTGAATTTAATTTGGTGCCTTGAAGTCCATCTTTATGGACAGTACTTAAATCTTGGCTTATACTCTTTCAAACACACACACACACACACACACACACACACACACACACACACACACACACACACACATACACACACATACACACACACACACAAGGATTTTCAGGAAGGGATAGTCATACTACTAAAGTCACTACCTCCCCTCCTTTTATGATAACATACTCTCACCAACAAGGCCAGTCTGAATTTCTAATTTGTAGTTAATTAAAACTCTTAAAATAAGTTCACAATGTTAGTATAAGTTTAATACCATTGTAGTTAATGTTCCCACTTCAAAGCTTGGATGCATTTCACCAGTTTTGTCTGATTACCCTCATATTCTTTAGTAATCAACCATCCAGAAGCTTTTGTAGTTGAATAATAAAATGTTCAATTTAAAATTGTGAAAAGTATGCTGATTCTTCTGTATACTAACAACATATTCCTTTGCATATGACAATACAAATGCATTTTTGAACAAATGGTTAACTTTCTAAATGTATTCAAAAGTTGAAGAAACACATGTAGAAGTATACAAACACTAGCTCATAACACCATTAAATGAAGAATCAATCTCCCTTTCTCTTTCAGCATCCATACAGGAGATTCTTTCTGTAATGTTACCAGTTATTTTACTCCTGAACTAAAGTCCATCTTCACATGAGTGATATCAGATGAAAAATTTACTTAGTAAGAAAAGGCCACTTTACTTGATCATAATCAACACTGGCATATATTTAGCTAGCACTGTTTCTTTTGACAACCCTCCACCATTTTATTTGTTGCAACCTTCCTGATTCTTTTACTTCCAGCTGTGGCAACATGCTTATATGTGTTTTGTGACTGCTTTTGTTCAGAAAACTGCAACTTGTGTAAACAAAATTGCTTCTCTGACAAAAAATAGTGGTCTATGAAACATTATCCCTGACTATTCTGTGAGTGGGGGTGGGGTTGGGGGGGGTGTTAAAACAGTTTCATTTACAATGTTTGCTATAACTCTACTGAAAATAATTGTGTGTCTGTTTGCTGTGTACAGATTTTTCACATATCATTCCTTTGCTAAACCTTTACTGGATACCGAAAGAAGCATATATTGGGCTGAAGATGGATTATTTAGTTAAGCCACCGCCTTGTGCCAAGGGGTCATCTTAATTTTTTATTGTCTCTTTTATGCTGGATTATGTTGTAGGTTTATAATCATAGGCTTCACTTGAGCAGCCTAATATTTCCCCCACTAGCTCTAGCTAACAATTTTAAGGGACTCTGATCCCTTCATCTGTGAAATTCCTGAATTAGAGGTATACTTGAAGCTTTTGGAAAGCCCAGGCATTGTTATAGCTTCATTATTTCTTTCTGTGTTATGCCATTGTTTTTGCAATCTTCCAACAGATCTATTCTTTAAAAAATAAATACATTTTAAAAATCAATACATTTATATGTTACAGCTTATAATTTCAGCTTAATATATTCATTTTTCCCCTATAATCCAGTTGTGTGTCTCATAGGCTTGACCTCATTATTTAGATTGGCATGACACAGAAAAAGAAACAGTACCCTGGCAAACCCAGGACTACAGTATAGAAGTCAAACATTTGTGCCCCCATAACATTCAAGTAATGTAAAGGTATGCAAAATGTATAGGAAACATAATAATTCCCTATCTACATACTATCTACATATTTTTTTTTCCAACACAAATGGGGATGTGACATCATCTCATGAATACTGTAATCAGAGAATGAGGAATTGTGATTGGTGATCTTAATTGATTTATTGTATTTGTTCTGATGGTCTATATTTTTTAGATGAAAGCGCTTAACTTTTAATTTTTAAAAAATAAATATTTTAACTTTCAACTGAGCCGCACCCCGTACATCAACAATTCTCTGGTATCTTTCACGTAGTTGTTTGGTGTTTCATTCTGAGTGGACTACGTGGATTTCCTGTAGTTATACTATCTACATAGGTTCATAGGTAGGTACTAGGCTATTGGCCCAAGGGCCTACGTAAGCCTACTATGTAATGCTTCCCCTTCTATGCACAGGCTTCAAACTTATAACCGTATTGAGATTAAACTGTTATTGAATCCATTTTCTTTCTGACATCAAATTTAAATCACACTTCATATCATCTGAATAAACCATATGAAGAATAAAAAACACACATTTTATAACATCATAACTCAATGAATGTCAGTACACTGTATTGTAAGAATTCTTAATGCCAGTAGTATACAAGTGTTCCTTGGCATATTGTCCCACTCTGCTTAGTTTCTCAGTGAACGGACTTAGTAATGACAGTAGTGAGTTATCTCTTTCAAAAAATAGTGTATGGTTTGTTCAGATTGTTTATTTAGGAGCGGAGAGTAATATATTAGTGTGTGTATCTGGGTGTGGCATTTATGTGGCAAAAGGTTTCATTGCTATATGCATTTAGAAAGTAATAGTACAGTGAACAGATGTAGCTGCATGTATATAAAAGTGGGAAAGATGAATTGTAAAGAAACAAGGAACAGATGTAAAAGAAACATTATTATATTGTAAAAAATGGGAGGGCATGGAAGGGTGTTAATGCAAAAGATATTTAGCATTCAAATAGAATCTGGCCATGCTGGTTAAGTTTATTCAGTATATAAATGAATAACAGAAACTAAAAATGAATATAATATGATATTCTAAACATCTAACATAAAGGCCCAATTTAACTGTAATATAAAGGTCTAAAGCTTCCATCACAAATACGCCATAGTAGAAATGTGTTTGGTACATAGATCATTTATTACAGTGTAGAGCTGTTGTAGTCAGTGTGAGTAGAGCTATTGTAGTCACTGTGAGTAGAGCTATTGTAGTCAGTATGAATAGGCCTATTGTAGTCATGGTGAGTAGAGCTGTTGTAGTCACTGTGAGTAGATCTATTGTAGTCACTGTGAGTTGAGCTATTGTAGTCAGTGTGTGCAGATCTATTGTAATCACTGTGAGTAGAGCTATTGTAGTCAGTATGAGTAGACCTATTGTAGTCACTGTGAGTAGAGCTATTGTCAGTGTGAGTAGATCTATTGTAGTCAGTGTGAGTAGAGGTATTGTAGTCACTGTGAGTAGATCTATTGTAGTCACTGTGAGTAGAGCTATTGTAGTCAGTTTGAGTAGAGCTATTGTACTCACTGTGAGTAGGCCTATTATAGTCACTGTGAGTAGGGCTATTGTCAGTGTGAGTTACCTATTGTAGTAAGTGTGAGTAGAGCTATTGTACTCACTTTGAGTAAGGAAAAGTAGTACTTGAAGTTTTCACCAAATATGGTCCAGCAAAACAGGTGCTCTTTGGAAAGAATAGAGAGTCAAAACAAATTAGTTTTGTTAGTTATGTTACATAATAAATTGAAAATAATGCAAAAGTCAGTAGCCTTAAGTGTGAATACTTTAGGGTTGTGCTGTAGTTGTTGCCACTATAGCTTATTTTTGTTTGTAGAGTAATGAATGCACTGAGATGAGAGCAGCATTGCAACTATAAAAGTGTTGATTCAGCAGGCAGATAAGGATCTGTTGGATGGAAGTGAAAGAGACAACCCGTGAGGCATACAATGAAAGTGTCAGCCTATGCATGTGCATTTAGTTCCAGCTGTACCCCATGGAGAAGCTAATCAGAAAAGTAAGAGGTTCTTCTTTCAGCTTTTCCCGGTTAGGGGTCACCACAGCGGAACTCTGGTCCGCTAATGATTGGCAGTAGATTTTTTTTTATGGGTGCCGAGGTGCCAGCTCAACACCCAACCTTCAGCAAAAGCACGCCCATTCTATGCATGTCTTTCGAACACCAGTCGACTGCGGGGAGGACGTGCAGACTCCACACAGAAGGTGCTCCAGCCGAGAATCGAACGGGAGAACCTCTTGCTGTGAGGCAACAATATCGCTGCACCACCACAGCTTCGCACAGTTGTAAAGTAAGGTCACACAAAAAAAGCAGGTTGATCAAGTATACGGGCAGCAGTCAGCTTTCTATGTGGAACGTGCATCAGTAATTGGTGAAAGAGCTGATGCAGTGAATTTACTGGCAAACAGTTAAGTGTTCTGTACTGTCCGGACCAATGCCAAATCCACAGAGCTTGAAGTGGACAAAGGTTCAAAGTGTAACGTTATATCAGCAGACACATTTGCTGGAGTGAGAACCAATGAGTGACTCAGTATGGCCAGTAGTGCCAAGCTTGTTGCTTATGGAGGTGAAGAGATTGAAACCGAAGACTTGGTGATGCTTTAATGTTATTTGACCAAGAACTGCTACAACTTGTTGTTCCATGTAGTCAGAAGACCATTAAAGTCTTTACTGGGTCTTAAAAAGATAGTTTGAGAGTGAATCTGCTTTCTTTTACCAAAGAAGTTACTCACTTAAGTGCATCTTCTAGTTCCAATTTTTCTGAAGTCATTTTCTCAGAATATGCTGATGTTTTCGAGGAGGAGTCGGGCAAACTTCCAGTAGTATACTCCATCAGGTTAGACTCAGATGTCACTCCAGTAGTCAGACCAGCAAGAAGAGTACTGATAGCTATGCAGGATAAAGTTAAAGCTCAGTTGGACAAAATGGTATAGCAAGGTGTAATTTGTCCAGTTACAAAACCAACTGAATGGGTATTGTCTATGGTAACAGCTCACAAAAAAGGCTCAGATGAGATCAGAATATGCACTGACCCAAGAGATTTGAACAAAGCACTGAATAGACCATCTCATCCAATGTGCACCAAAGAGGTCACAGCCCTAATACCAAATACCTCTGTTTTTTCGATCTTGGATGCAAAGAGTTCATTTTGGCAAGTGATGCTTGATCGCAAAGCCTCATTATTTACCACTTTTGGTACTCCGTTTGGCAGATACAGATTTCTAAGGATGCCATTTGGAATAAATTCTGCAAGTGAAGTCTTTCAGCGTGCAGTAGAGCAATTTAATCAGAAAAGGGAGATTGAAGTGACAGGATTAGTGACAGCCAATAAACAATTCTAGAAGAATGAAAAGTGGCAAGAGGAGGAAAGAAGACCCAAAGGGGGAAAAAATTCTACAGACCAGTTTGAGGCAATAATGAATGGTGCAGGAATACATACAGGAGAAAATAAACCCAGGAATAGCACAGACCCCATGTGGCTGAATCTGAAAGTATAAGAAGCTTATTTATTTGGTGTGGGGGTGGCACAGGATTTTAGACTAAACTGGTAGTGGAAGCAGCAGGACCTATTTCAAACGTGAGCTCAGAGCTGCAATTCTATCAGTTCATCTGTTAATCTAGCCCTAAGTTTATAGGCTATAATAAACTAGCAGAAAAAAAGGCTTTTATTATGCCTGCAGGTCCAGCATTGCAAAAAACTACCTTTTGGCAAATGAAAAGGTGGAAGAAGAAATGGCAGTTGATTTAAATAGGATGTTGGCTTTCTTGTCTTGTTCCCCATGAAATTCAAATATAAAATAAAATGCTGCTATCTCATGAAAACCAGCAGTAATATAACACCTTACAACCCAGTTGTAAACAAATGCTGTAACATCTGTATACAGTATAAATCTGAAAAAAACAAAAAAAAAAAACAAAATGAAAGTAACTTTCAGTTTAATTGATGTTAATCAGCACAGCGGTGAAAAAAGATGAAACATATTGAACTGTGAGCAATGTATTCCAATTGAAACAAGGGAGATAAATGAAAGCAGGTTCAAACAGTGTTTGTTCTACTCTGGAAAAAAAAAGTTTATTCTGCATTTGATACCTAGTTCAGGTAGATATTGAAAATCTTCAATAAATAAAATGCAGTACAATCATGGCAAACTTTAAAATACAGGCGCATGGACAGAGGACAGTTAAAACAGAATAACGTCTGGACAAGATATACGGAAGGTTAGAACACGTTATATATTTGTTTTGTCTAACTTACAATTGTTTAACAAGCCCTTTCAGCAGTGGCAGCTGAGGGGTAGGAGATTGATAATGCAGAAATTGACAGAGTTGGGTGCAGTAGAACAAAAGACAGTACAGGCTCTTATAGTGCTGTACTCTTTTTTAATAAGTCCATCAATTAGGTGCCATAAAGCATATCAGCTTTTGCATGAGCAGAAAGAACCGCCTCTCATATTGAGCCATCAATAGAAAAGATAACCACAATAGTAAGAAGAAATGTTGTAAATCTGATTACATCATGATGGTTTGCAGAGAATGAGTGACTTATGTTTGTAAAACAAGTAAAGAAGGAGACAGAGTAAGATCTGATCTGGACAGGGGATGGCGGGTGGGTAATTTTAAAGCTAAGAAAACAGTGTGCGCCTGTTGCCTATTGAGATCACAAAAGGGAAAAGGACGGGGACAATAAGCAAACATGCAGAAAAAAATAGAGCCAGACATATGTAGGGCACAGGACAGTATTTCAGAGATAAGATTGCTATGAGAACCAGAGAAAGAATATATGAGGGAAAGTGCTGTAGTAGTGTGCAAGAAAGTGAAGGAAAATGAGAATGAAAGGAAAGATGGAAGAATCAAGATTACTGGCAACCAATAAACAATATTACAAGAAAACAAAGTGATGACCCAAAGGGGTAAACTTATGGAGATCAGTAGGAGGCAACAAAGGACAGTGTAAGAATAAGTAGAGGAGAAATAAACACAGGAACAGCAGTAGGAATAAAGTGGTGTTTGGCAACAATGAATAAATGGGAATAGTTTACAGATTAGACAAACGGCAACTAAATGAGCAACTTACACTACTGCTATGCCTGGTGGGTTAGATTTACAAATACTACCTTATGGGCCAGTGCAAAGGGAAACAGAGGGACAGTATCCTTGAATTGTTTCCAATGGAATACCACCAGTACATACCATAAAGTCACAGTCAACTTGCATGCATTCAAAATGGTTACAAAGGGAAAGGGAAGACAATTTAAGTGGGATAGATGGCATCTTTGTTTTGTTCTCTGTGGAGTTCAACACAGGTAGCACAACTTTGCAGTCCTCTTGAGAGCAGTGGAAAAGGGTAGAGAGGAAATGGGAGACCATTTAAGCATGATGGCTACTGTTCTTGTTTTACTCCCTGGTGAGTTCACGTATGCAACATGATGTTGCAGCAGCGGGGGTTTTATCTGTCAGTGACGTCACAGAGGAAAGAGAGGTAGATGACTGAGGAAGGTTGGCAGTTGAAAGCACAGTTGTGTCTTCAAGGAAAAAAGAACGTTAAACAAAAGTGAGGGACGACAGAGTTAATGGAAATGTTAAATGTATTTGAATAACAAATTAAGCAGTCTGTCCAGTTTATCACAGAAATGTAATGTAACTTTATTTTCAAAACTCTGATTAAGCCTCTGTTTACATGATTCTATTTTTATATTTTTGTAAATACCCTGAGATGCCATTTCATTTGTTGATCTGTGTGTGTGACTTGTGGCACTGATAATTTGCATTTCTTGAAAATATTGATTTAAATCTAAAGCATTTCCATGGAATTCTTTCAAGCTGTCTCAATGACCTTGTTTTTATTAAAAAAAGAGGTCTTACTTTCTCTGGGTGTGTTCTCATATTCTGCGATACAGACATTTATCCACAGTGTTACTTTCCATTGAAAACTGTGACCTAAAAGAATAATATAAAGCTTTAGATCTTTTATCTTCTTAAGGTTGGTTAGAAGCTCTGTGGGAGTGTTGTTCACTCAGTTTAAACCACAAGGAACCCATTTAAACATTTAAACAATCTTTCATAAGATGAGTAGGTACAATGTCACTTTTTCTAGGTCATTGCTGAAAAAAGAAAAAGAATAAGCCCACCTTCCTGGTTAACAAAGAATTAAAGAAGGAACCATGGTGACTACCACCATCAGCCAAATGGCTGTTAGCAAGTTTCTCTGTAATCAGGCATTTTTTTTCCTCTTTCTGTCTCTTTTTATCAGTTGTCCATTCCAAATGAGCAATGTTCAGCATCTGCTGGTAAATCTAACACTTGCTCAGTTGTGTATATTGTAACATATCTATTGTTACTGTATATTTTCACAGTTCTTAATCAAACTATGTGTATAGATACAGACCAGTGCATATTATAGTATGTAGTGCACACATTGAATGAATAACCAGTTTAAATGATTTTAACTTTCTTTATTGTACAGAATCTTTAATGGCTTCATTTGCTGCTTTTTAAATATTCTGATTACTTACAACTTCTCATTTTTAAATGCCAGCAATTAAGAATGTGTCATATTAGATAATATAGCATACTAATCCATACTTCTCACTTACACTGAACATGAATACTTTCAGTCATAAAGTAACACAAGTACTTCTGTATGAATAAACACTTGCCAAGCAATATGTCAATGGAGTGTAACAAAATCAGATAGGTCATGTTTTTTTTTTTTTTTAAATAAGGTAACCAAAGAAATCTAGGAGAAGTTTTATACTGAGAACCAGAATCCTGCCTGTATACCCACTCTATCTCATTTATTATTATTTATTTTATTTGAAATTTGTTTATTGGGAAAGACCAGCTGGGTTAATATCCCATTTTTATTGGAGGCCTGAGTATTTACAAGTCACAGTTCATAGAGGTGCCATTAAACACAATGAGAACACTCTTTGGAACAGAGATGACTAGATAATATAGTCAAGGCAAATATGGGTCTATGTTTATGCATCAAAGAGTATTTTCAGCGAATGGCTCTTCATCGACAATAAAACATTGACTCTCCATTTTACTGAATGAACACATCAGCGAATTTGTCCCAACAAATAGTCATAGTTGGCCAACATCACAAACAAACAAACAATTTACGTTATGTATGTACTTCACACATAGTTGAAGTGTTGATGTACTACGCACTGTTTACTTTCCATGGCCCAACTGTAACTATTTGATGAGTTTAAATTTGCTGACATGCACATTCACTAAAACAAATATTCAGTGATTTAGTGTTGATGAAGAGCCATTTGCAGAATGTACTATTTGATGCAAAAACACAGACCAGGCAAATATATATCTGATAATTTTCTAATAAATAGATTTTACTAATTCCTTCTCTCTGAACATTATCAAAGTATTCTGATGGTAGAAAGAGGGAGAAAATAGTTCCATCTGCGGTTGTTTGCGGTAGTGCAAGAACAGAGTCAGATTTTAATTAGGTAGTCTTTTAGTAGAAGTTTGAAGCTGGCAAGGTTAGAGGTGGATTTAATTCACAGAGTTTACAATTCCATTTTTAGCAACAGAGTATAAGTAGTGACTTTGACCAGAGGATTTGCAGTGTTTATATATGCTGAGAAGATGTTCTTTATTAGATCAAAGTAGTCTATTAGGGTAAAAGGAATGGAGAATAGGAGTAAAAGTGGGGCAGTCATCACCTTTGTGAATAATATTGTATGTGGTGATCAGCTGTATGTAATCTAAGAAATAAGGTAACTCAAGCCATTTCAAAGCCTTAAGAGCAATACAGTGGTGGCTGCAGAATTGTTTGTTGGTGGCAAATTTTGCAACCTTATAATAGCATTCCTCCAGCTTATTTTTAACAGTAGTCTGAAGGTTGCTTACGATAGATACACCGTATAAGAGAGATGGGAGAAGATAGGTAGACACAAAAGTGGTTCTGGTGGTGTTGCTTAGGGTTTTTTTAAATCTGTCGAGCATACATAATTTTTGGTGAGTCTTTATTATGCTATATTAAACATGCAGGTCAGATTTAGGAATATCATCTATGATCATTGCAACACTTTATGATAAATAAAGACTCAGTTTCTTTCAAATATTGTTGTTTTGTTCTCCTAAATCATCACCTTTTATCTTCAAATGAATTATAAGCATGCATGTGAAACCATTTTTTAAACTTTTATATCTCAATAAAATACTCATCAACAGCAGTAAAATAATTTCCACTGGAAAGCTCATATAGTTATCCATGCACTCTTTAAAACTGCATATAGTGTTCTTACACGAACCATCAATATTATCAACAAATCTATCAGTTTCACAATTTGCATAAACTTTCATCCCATGTCTAATATTGGGAGTCCTAGTTCTTTTAGCTGTCTAGTTGATTAATTCACAAAATGTCATAATGGAAAGATCCACCAGCATTATCATGGCAGTTAGGCTTGGAGAAGATAGAGAAGGTAAGTGCTGCATTTTCATCACATTTTCCAGCTTATCTGGGTTTGTGCAAACATATATGTAATATATTGTCCAGGGCAGTGAAGGTTTACCCCATGATTGAGGAGGGAAGTTGCTTTTCTCTGGCTAAAAAATTAAAAAAAAATGTTATGTTTAACCAACATAAAAGTGCTGCTATTTTTAGTAGCATCCCCCAATGTTTTAGATGTATTGTGCCCATTTAACCAACTCTTTTATCCAAGACTCAGAGGGGTGCGGAACTATGAGTGACTAGCTTTTCATCAAAAAGGAAAGAGAATTACATTATTTTAATTGTTTAAATTCTGATTCAATATTTAAGTGCATTTGTATTCTCTGTGGTGGCACTGCTCTGTATTTTTCCGCTCTGTATCATTTAATTGTATTTTTTAGTTCGTTCTGGGACCACAGTTATTCTGCACTTCTATTCTCTCAAGAAGAATTACATGTAAAAGTTATCTGTTTGTATTTTAAACACTGCTGGGTAAAAGTCCATTTAGTTTAATTCACATTTCTGGCAGATCTGAGTAATACTACTACTGCCAGATCTGCACCTTAATCATTTATTTCTGCATCTTTCCATAAACTGTGTTATAAGTAAGTTTCCGCATTTTCTGATGCTTTAAACCACATTAGAAGTTCAACAATGAAACAATTGTCTCTGCTCCAGTTATTGCTTCAGTGCTTTTATATTTTGCTTACCATTTACCTGCTTGCATTCTGTGTCTACCCCACCCCCCACTAAAACATTGAGCTAAAGTTTCTGAAAGAGCTCCAGTTTTGCCTTTATTTGATTGGAGAGCTCTGTAGCTATCTCTTGTTTTCCACACAGAGCTCCCCCACCCAGTGTCATTTATCTAAGACATGGAGGGGTCCAGATCTGTGATTAACTAGCTTTTCAAAAAAATAAAAAAAGGAAAAATAATTATTTTAATTATTTCAATTCTGCTTAAATATTTATGTGCACTTATGATCTGTCCGGCGATACAGTATTGTGCTTTTCTACTCTGTTCCATCTGATTGCATTTTTTAGCTTGTTCTGGGATGTTAGTTATTCTGCACTTCTATTTCCTTAAGTAGAATTACTTGTAAAAGCTATCTGTTTATATTTTAAACACTTCTGGATCAGGTGTTGTAGTTTAATTGACAGTTGTGATAAAACTGTGCAATACTACTACCAGATTTGTGCCTTAAATTCATAGGTTCATATTGTTCATTACTGTATTTTTCCACAAACAGTGTTACTAGCAAATTTCTGCACAGTCTAGTACCATAAACTGTAGCAGAAGTACAATAGTGAGAGTGCCCGGTTGGTGCTTTTAGTGCTTATATATTCTGCTTATCATTTACCAGCTTGCATTCTCTACCTGCCCCATTCCTCAGAAACACATTAAGATAACGTCTCTGAAAGATCTCTAATATTGCCTTTATTTGATTGGTAGCCTTTCTTTGAAAAACTTCCCAACTCTCCCACATTCCTCCTGTTGTTGTTTTCTAAAGCTGTATCTTTGCCCTACACCCCTTATGATTATGTGATTTCCAAAGTCCCTCCCTCCCCTCTTTCATTTACTATTGAATGTATTATAAACTTTTTATGCACTCTTCCCACCCATTGTTTTCCATCTACCCTTGATAATGTGTGTCCACCCAGCACACCAGTATTGTTCTTAAGTGAACCCCTTTACTACATGTTGTCTCCTGCTCATTTTTTCTGGACCTCAGCTTGTAGTACTAGGCTGCCTTCCAAAAGTGTTTTACTTGTATCCATTACCATCCAGGGAAAATTAAGTACTTTGATTGCTAAATCCAACTTAAGTTATTTCCAGTGATCACTTTTTGTTGCCTGCTTTTATGTATGCATTTCACTGAATTGTTTTGTAAAAAAATGTTCTTCCTCTTAATGTTACTGTCTTGAAATTACCTCCAGCAGGGTATTTTCAGCTAGTTAAGTGGTTTGTGTTAGTATTTCACTTGTCTCTTCTGCTTTGCTTTTTACATCAGGAGGACTGGGTTTATTCATCTTCTGGGAGAAGGTGTTTGCCTTGTCTCTTTGAATTTGGAAATCCACAAAAGGACTCGTAATATACTCAGTTTATTGGTTAAAGGGATCATTATTTAGTTTTCTGTTTTTTTTTTCCTGTGTTGCTATAAATTTTGCATGTTTGCATGGGTTAGCAGTAGCAAAAAAACAGAATGCAAATTTTCTCTACAGAACAATCTATAAAACTTTAACTTGTAATCCAGCAATGTAGTGCAAATACCTTGTGAGTCAACAAGCTTAGAGCAGCTAGTTGGGCCTTCAGTGGCAATACCTAAAATTAGTTGAATTCAGTATTGCATAACCATTAAAGTTAGTAGAGTTTAGTACTGCTAAGCTTAATCTGGACAATAAAGCACCCTTGTTAGTATTCACAAACAAAGTGGCAAAATAAAACATTTCACAGCTTCATCCATACTCTGCTTGCTTTTGCTGTCTTGCATTTTGCATTACTTAATTGCATTCTTCTATTTTGTAAGTTGTGATTTGTTTTCTTTACACTGTGTTTTACTTATATTCTGCTTTTAATTGCATATGAATAGCATATTAAAACTAGGAAAGAGACCACAGCTCTGTCTCTTGTGAGTCACACAGAAATGTTTCCACCCTCACTCCCGGTTGCTGAAGTGTTCTTAAACTCATCTGCCTTTCTACCACATATCTCTCTCTCTCTCTCCTTTCATTGTCTGTTGTAAGTAAGAATAAAATTATCATTTTGTGACATCACTCCCCTTCAACTATTTAAATTTATTGGCCATCTCACTGTATTCCATAGAACCAGAATGCAAAGTGATCATCCCCTTTCAATTTATCTTTTTCTTTTAAAATTAGTGGCTCTCCACTTAGACAGCTAAAGCTTAAGTTACCCCCTCTTTCATAGCTAACTGCTTAGTTAGTGCACACTGCAGTGCTTAGGATATTAACCATCTTTTTTTTACATCTTATCTTTACAATCTGCAACCTCTGTTACAAGACCACCAATTACTGCCTGTCAGTAGTCATCTTGGGATTAGTGTTACTGTTTTCTCCTGGTGTGAGAAGGAGCACAAGCACATTATTTCCTTGAGACCGCTTCTTAGATGACAGCTAGGAATTTGTGCTTATATTCTGCTCCTGGTGAGAAAAGGAGCAGAGTGCATTTATTCCTGACTGCTCCTGGTTGGGCAGTGATTGTTTGTACTTGACATTCCTGACTGGTATGGCTGCTTTTCAAGACATCTACCATGAAAAGGCTACAACAAGCCTACAGACCCTTGCATAATCTTGGAAAAGAATGTGGAGCACCAAACAGTGCTACCAGCTTGGTGCTTATTGGCATCCTGGGGCAATGTAAAAATTGCCTCATGTTTACTGACAGCCAGTTAATTCTGAAACAAATTGATATGGTATGTGAGAGGTGTATTTGTACAATTTCACTGGAAACAAAGTGCTCACAAAAAAGTACTCCTAATGTCAGTAAGATTGTCAGTGGTACAGACACTGCACCCATCACACAAAATTCAAAGCAGACATATAGACCAACATATGCTGAGGCACTTAAATACAACCTTTCTGAACCCCAAAGACTTCCAAGACAAAGTGCACATAATAGATACCTTAATCATCCCCAAATAATGCACTCTTTCAAAACAACACCCACATCAGCACATACAGCAACATCTCATGGAGCCACTACTTCTAAGCCCATAAGCCACCACACAATCCAACATTCTGATCATTGGAGACTCCATCATGAGACATACTGAGGTCTCTCTCACCAGGATGAGTAAGGAGAAAGTCATGGTCAGCTGCATATCAGCGGCTAGGATCTGCCACATTACACATGCACTCAGGTCATTGGACCACAAGTACCAGTCTGATTCCATCATCATCCACCTGGGTGCAAATGACCTGAGATGTACTTCTCTGGAGTATGTGAAGAGAAACATAATAGAGCTCTTGGAATATATGTCCTAGGCTGTCATTAGCCTAGCATCGAGCAGCATCTTACCTTTTCCACAGATGATTCCACAATACGAACAGAAGAAGACTGACTTTAATAGTTGGCACAGTTTCTGGTGTCATTCTATGTGGGTGCAGTGTTTGTCAGCATGGGAGGAGATGGTTAACAGACCATGCAGCTTTGCCAGGGATGGTCTGCACCTCTCCCCACTAGGCTCTCAAATATTAGCCAAAACATTGTCTTCCCCATAGTGCCATTTTTAGGCAATGCCAAACTGAAAGTACTTCCGACATAGCAAATCAAAACCAAGAACATCTAAAGGTATTACTGCTCAATGCTAGGAGTCTAAAAAACAAAAAACTCCACTCCCTAGAACTCTCCTCACCCAGAGAATGCTAATGTCTGTGAGGTCACTGAGACACGGTTTAAAGCTGCAGAGTGAACACAGACAGTGCAAGGTTACAATTCCTTCCACACATTTAGACCACTTACTACACAGACAGGGACTAAAGTTGGAGGTGTCTCGATTTACATCAAGAATAAATATACCTCAAGGCTGGTCAAACAGGATAATGCACTTGAGCTACTCCATGTTCAGATTACCATAGGAAAAATCAAATAACACTTCTTGCAAGCTATAGCTCCTCCTCTATGACCCATGAAACCCATAACATGTTTTTAAACTTATTGGAAACACTCACCATCCAACCAATGATATTTATGGGTGACTTTAATAACACCACTATTAACTGGGAATCCTATACAGCACCAAACATATAGGCATAGAGACTCCCTAATTTTTTAAACACCAACTCCCTGAAATAAATTGTCAATACACCAACCAGGGGTGCAACCATACTGGATCTGGTCCTCACTAATATGAAAGAATGCTGGACACTTCCTATTGCAATGTCTTCTCTGGTAAGGTCAGACCACAAAATCGTCTCCTTTGAAGTAAAAATAAAACCTGGAACCCCAGGCAACCTACAATATTCAGGAACTGCTCTAAGGCTAACCTCTTGCTATTAAGTGATAATTTGGCAAAATGTGAAACCCCCATAAACCCTGAGAACACTGTTGTCTATGCAGAACTGTTCAATGAAACCCTACACAAGCATTCTAATAGCTGCACAGAGGCAGCTGCACCCACCAGGAAGAAATACAGAACTAACTCAAAAAAATAAGCCACCCTGGTGGAATCACAAAATCAATAGGCTGTATAACAGAAGGAAGAAAATCATGGCAAAAATTAGGAGGTGCAGCATCCAGCAGGATAAAAGCAGACTGATCTAACTAAATAAACCACTCAGAGGACAAATAAAGTCTACCAAAGCCAAATTTGATATAAATTTGGCCTCCCAGGCCAAGGACAACCACAACACATTCTTTCTCTGCATCCATAGCCTTAAACACAATGCACACATAGTTGTGTGCAGAGCTCATTGTAAATGGAGCCACCTATACTGATCCCGAGGATATAGCAAACCTACTGGCTGACAAATTCAGCTCCAGCTTTACCCCTCTCTCCCCCTCAACCTTCCCTCAGGAAATATCATCAATATAATTCTCCCCGCTATCACTAGAACAGCAATACCAAATTGAGAACTTCTTCAACCAGCACACGGACACCAGTTCCAAGAACAAATGAATACTTTATTAAAAGCTTTAGTACTTTCTTCCCCTGATCAGGACTTCCTCAGAATGACTGACAATGAATTGCCCAGCCCTTAAATACACTTCACCATGAAGTTAATAGAATAATCACATAATTACCTCATTAAATAAACCATCTTTCAAACATTAAATACTTAAAACACATAATTTGTACACAATACATAAATACAAAATATTACATTACTATAAAATTCTCAGTGGAATCATAAAAGGTTAAAATACAATACATTTACACAACCCTAACCCATTAAACATTTTAATTTTAAAATACATGCTATATTAGTGGCTTCATTAATACCTGGATACTGAGTTGCATCCAACCTTAATAGCCACTTTAACTCACTCATATTCAGGTGCAAATCAACAACTTTCCCCTGGGGGTCCTTTATTAACTGTTCAATAACCAAAAACTTAAAACAATGGTCACCATATTCCCTGATATGCCTATACAGGGCATTAGTTATTTTCCCCTTTCTAACATCATTAACATGCTCACTAATACAACTCTTAAAATACCTACAGGTCTTCCCCACATAAAAAAAAACAATACACTTTTGGCACTTGGCCATATAAACAACATTAGAAATACTACAGTTGTAGTGTCCCTTAATGGTAATATTTTTACAATTAAATTTTTACTTGTCGCTGGTTTCCAAAATGTGGGTACACCAATTACATCTCCCACACTTAAAATTTCATCTGGGTCGATTGGAACTTCTACTATTATACCTGTATTTAACTCAAAAAGGTTTTTGAAAGACCTGTCTTTTCTAAATACTATTTTAGGAGGGACCTTACCCACTCTCTGCTCAACATTCATATCATAACTCAAGATATGCCAATTTTTTGTGATAACCTCTGATACCCAATGGGCATCCAGGTTGAAAGTAGTGATAAAACTTAGATCAAAATTCTTTCTAACCTGCCATCTATCCGCATCAATGCCCTGTCCCATACCAGGTGCCATGCCACTGCCCAATATTGGCATATATACACCTTTCAATCACTTTCTCACTACTTCTTGACTTATTTTATCCAAACATTCAATGGGATGTTCTCTTTTGGGAAACATGTTAGTAATAAACCCAATTTCATCCAGAAAGTCGCAGTCAAGGCTCACCATTCTGGCTGCTCTCACCAGCTGCCCCTTGACTATCGACTTTTTTTGATGAAGGGGATGCCATCTACTGAATTCTAAATAGGAATTTGAAAATGTGGGTTTTCTATAAATTTTGGAACTTAAAATTCCTTTATTTCTATCCTAAATCAGGTCAACATCTAAATATATTTTCTCCTTTCTATAGTAATTAGTAAACTGTAAAAATCCCTCTGTATCATTAAGGTAAGATAAAAATTCATTGAGCCGATGTTCAGTACCTTTCCACAACAAAAACAGGTCATCCAGAAACCTAGTATAATGCTGGACATTTACCCACTGTACACTACTCATTAGAAAATAACTGGAGCAACAAACTCTCCAAAATGAAAAAAACAACACAGGGTTCGATATGGCTAGAATAACTCCAAAAAAGTTTAATGTGAAGCGCTTTTCGTCTTCCACCTTTGGAAGACTTCATCAGACAAAAGAAAAAAACTTCATACACAGTTTTAAAATGAAAAAGGCGCCAAAGCAAAGCACAGTAATTGGATTCAGCCACCATTCAATTAACTAATTAAAAGTGTTCTGCATCAAAAACCTTTTTCTTGTGTTAAAAAAGCTCATGTCAGCAAAATAAAATCATTCATTTAAAACTTCTGTCTGTTTAAAACTTTCATTTTAGAAAAAACAAAATGCAAAACTGTACTCCAACATAAAGTACAGAAATACTGAATGAGAACCATAAATGTAGGCAAGCATAGTTATAAATATATGCTTGGAGTGTAAAAAAAGAACATAATAATAATAATAAGTATAAAATGAGTACAAATATAATAACCGACTACTGCTTACAGCACCAAGAGGTGACAGTGTCTGAAGCAAAAATGTCAGTAACTATGGACAGGGTGTCAAATACCTAAAAGTACAAATACATACAGTAATCTATGTTCTAAGACCTTAGAGGATCTGTGTAAACTACTCATTAGGTCATCTTAATGCTCACTCAAAGACCAAGAACACTGCATTAATGGGCTCAGACAAGGCCAAGACAGTATTCAAGGATGCCTCTAAATAGCATGAAGCATAACCTGTCAGGCCATCTGGGATTGTTATTTAACTGTAGTCTCCAAACAGGCTTCCTGCCTCAGGAATGGAGAACAGCAACAGTCATCCCTCTTTATGGGCTATCTACAGAACCTGGAAACTACAGACCCATGAGTCTCACTAGTCTTATATGCAAAGCCTTGGAAAGAATTACCACGGAAATGATCAATAATGATATAGTAAACCTCTAGACACTGGACTCAACCCTGTTTGGTTTCATCAAGGGCAGGTCATGCCTACTCAACCTGGTGGCCATCTTTGAGAAGGTCACCAAAGCAATGGAAGAGGGCAAAATGGTTCACACTGCCCACTGTTTCCTGGCCAAGGCATTTGACACAATACCCCACTCAGGCATTGTTCACAAACTCAAGAGGTTAGGGAAAAACCCATATGTCACTTGGTCGATAGCCATCTGGCTCACAGATAGGACCCAGGAAGTTAAAACTAGGGAGTCCACCTCTACAAAGATGCCAGTCTCAAGTAGAGTCCCTCAGGAAGATAAAACTGGGGAGTCCACCTCTACAAAGATGCCAGTCTCAAGTAGAGTCCCTCAGGGATCACTCCTTGAACCACTCCTTTTTAGCATTTACTTCTCTGGAGTCAAGGCTAAAGTCAGTGATCTCTGGCTGACTAAATTAGCAGATGATTGCAAATTAGGAGCTGTCATTGAATCCCACACCAACGCAAATGTTCTGCAGGAAAGGCTGATAAAAACAGCTGGTGTCCGAGCCATGGACTAAAACTAAATGCCAAGAAATGCTTAATAGTATCCTTCAGGAAGTCATCCACCCCTAGGAACTCTCATATTGACAGCACACCCCTTAGAGCTGACCCAGTATTTAGGGATTTGGGGGGACACATACAGAGTAATATAGCCTTTGACCATCATGTGTCTGCTGTAGTGAGGAAATCATTCTATGCTGTGCAACTTATAAATAAGGGTATGGCATCTAGGTCAAAGAAAGTCATTGTTCAACTGTATTCAGCGTTCATCAGATCTATCATTGTGTACATTGCCCCCATTTGATTTGTACCTAACCAGGCATATCCAGCAAGTGGAATGTCCACAAAGGTTCCTCACTAAAAAAATACAGAGCACAAGTAAAATGTCCAAAGCAGACTGCCTCCAGGCCTTATCCCTGTATTCTGTTTCCCACAGGCTGTTGAGCGGAGATCTATGCCTGGCATGCAGGGCATTGTCAGACTCCACTGTGATGGACCTCCTGCATATCAGCAAAACAAACAGCACCAGAATTACCCATTCTAAAGACATAAACCTTGCCTGTGATATAAATAGGACGTGCTGAAGAGACAGGTATGTATACCAGAGATTACCACGTCTCTGCAACAGGCTCCCCATCTATGAGAAGCAGAGTTGCTCCTTAACCCAATTCAAGTGTAACTTGGACAATTAGATTGGGAAAGGGAAATTCATCCCTGACTTGGCACCTATGTCTCTAATGGACACATGCAACTTGTAAATGGTTCATCTCCCAGGCCCCTGCTTGTAAATGCTTCATCTCCCAAGCCTCTGCTTACACTTATCAAGGGTAGTAGAAATTGTCAGAAATTTGGGATGCATGGCTAGGCTTAAAAAAGCCATTGTGGTCGTTAGTCTGTTAAACACCTATGAACCTATAAGCACCATTAATAGCCTTCTAACCCTAATATTCAACTCATTTGAACTCACAAATCAAAGGACTGGACATTATGTATGCAATTTTCTAACTATGCTGTGGACATGGGCATCTTGAGGCAATGTAGCAATTGTCTCATGTTTATTGACAGCCACTAAATCCTTAAAGCATCAGACACCAGATGTGAGAGGTGTAATTCTACAATGGTCCTGCTGGAGACCAAAATCTTACATACAGTTCAACATCATTTTATCAAATCCACACACACAACACTCCTCCCGCATAGCATACAATGCACACATATCCTAATATAAGCTGAAGCCCCTAAAAGCAATGACATAGACCACCTGCTGTCAAAGTTCTGCCTCAGCAAACACAAAGGCACTTTTAAGAAACAATACCTAAGCCTAACACCACATGTACTGTTGCTCTCAGTGGAGCCCCAAACACTAAGCCTCTAAGGCAAGCAAACACAATTCCCAGGACTCTCATCATAGGGGACCCCATTGTAAGATATACTGATGCCCCTCTAACCAGGGCTGAACAAGGAGAAGAAAACAGTTATTTGCTTACCTGGAATCAGGATCCACCAAATCACGGACACACTTGAGTCATTATGCCATAGGTACCGATATAATTCCATCATAGTCCATGTAGGTGTAAATTACCTGAGATGTACTTCCCTGGACTGTATGAAGAGAGAAATTTTGGAGCTTTCAGAGTATGAAAAAAAAATATGCAAAAGCTAAAACCATGCCACAATGCCCCTGACAACCTTCCAGCAAATTTTCTTCAAATATCAGCCGAATCTATAGCCTATCCCATATCCATCCTCATTAATAGATCCATTTAGGAATCCTATGTACCAACCATCTGGTGTTATGCATACATAATTCCTCTCCACAAAGGTGGTAAGAACACAGACACTACCAACTTCAGACCCATAGCTATACTCTCTCCTCTCTCTAAAATTCTAGAGAAAGCCATCGACTCCCAGCTCATGCCCTACCTAATCCAGCACAAACTCCTCTCTCCCACCCAGCACGGCTTCCGCCCAGGCCACAGCACCATGACAGCCCTCATTTCCTTCCTCGAAACAGTCAACCTAGCACGTGAGAGCAGCAAATACGTATCTTCTCTTTTTCTTGACCTCTCAAAGGCATTCAACACTATTTCCCATGCCCTCCTCCTGTCCCAGCTCTCACACTTGCATCTATCTCCCTCAACCCTAGACTGGTTCTCCAGCTACCTTTCCACGTGTCAGCAGGCTGTACAATGGAAAGAGTCAACCTCCCCTTTATTACCTACACCCACAGGAGTTCCCCAAGGATCAGTACTTGGCCCTCTGCTCTTCAACTTATTCATTAACAACTTTCACCTCTCCATCCCTGAATCCTCAGTCATCCAATATGCAGATGACTCCACTATCATCTGCTCAGCCTCCTGCCCCTCCAAACTTCTACTTAATACCCAAACAGCCTTCTCCAAAATTGAATCATGGATGCAATTGCATCACTTGGCCCTAAATGCCAACAAAACAAAGCTAATGATATTTCCTCCCACTAAAACTTCCCAGTTCCACAAAGTCCAATTTTCCATCAAAAGCCACAATAACACCCCTCTTGAAATCGTTCCTAGTACCAAACTACTTGGCATTACCATCGATGAAAACCTAAAATTCGACTCCCACATCCTCTCAGCAATCAAAAAAACCCACCAGAAAATCGGCCTCCTCTACAGACACAACTACTACCTTACTCCATCTTCCCGTCATACCCTTGCATCTACCTTCCTTCTCCCCTCTCTCTTGTACGGTGCTCCCCTATTCTCCAACCTACAACTCGGACTCCGTGCTAAACTTGAGGCCTGTTACAACAAAATCTGAAAATTTGCAACCAATTCTAAGAACACTTCCCATCACTGTCACTCCCTACACACCCTAAACTGGCTAGAACTCCACAACCACCTAAAGTACCTACAACTTACAACAGCCCACAAACTCATTTTTAAACCAGCAGAATGCCCCTCTCTTGCTAAATCTCTAACACCCTACACACCTACCCGCACCCTGAGATCCACAGGCCAAAACCTCCTGCATGTACACAAACCCATCCGCCCAACTGGTAAACTACTACTATCCAAAACTATAGCCAAACTATGGAGCAGTCTCCCCACACCACTACGTAATATACCTAACCACAACAATTTCAAATCCATGCTTCTCTCCCATCTCTCCTCCAAATGGGAATGTCCTTCACATGCTCCCACCTAAAACTCCCACACTACAAACTCCACACCTAAATCATCATTTCTTTGCTTACTTTAACTTATTTCAGAGATATTGCTCAGAACACCTTTTCATAAATCTTTTGCATGCATGCCTCTGGCCTACCTTACTCATATTCTCAAACTTTCATTGTTTGTTTTTCTTATCCATTGCACCCATAATATTGTTTTCCTCTGTAATATTGTTAATTTGTCTCTATTCATATGTATTTGTATGTCTGTTTGGGGCTTTTCCCCTCGGGTCTCCACTGAAAAAGGGTAATTCTTACCCAGCTGGACCAACCCGGTTAACAAATGCAAATAAATAAATGCAAATAATAAATAATAATAAATGTGTCTCAAGCTGGTATGATGCTGGCACTGAGCAGCACATTATGATCACCGAGGATGATGCTGAAATATAAGCAAAAAAAATTAGTGATTTCAGCAAATGGCTATCTTTCTGGTGTCATTCTAGGGGGATCCAATATTTTGCAGCTTGGGAAGATATGGTCTGTAGACCACATTGCTTTGCCAAGGTTGGTCTGCACCATTCCCTCTCTAGGATTTTGAATACTGGCTAAGCCTTTGTCTACCCTCATAATGCCTTTTTTTAGGTAATGCCAAATTGACAAACGTACCAACAGCCTAAAAAATCAGCTGAACAGAACCTTAAGATGTTACTGCTCAATGTCAGGAGCTTAAATAAAAAACTACACTCTCACCATGCCCTCCTCACATGAGAAAATATACATGTGCATTAAGGAGACATGGTTTAAAGTGGCAGAGAGTGCCATGGCAGTGCAAGATTTCAGTGGCTTCCACACTTTTAGACTAGTAGCTGCACAGACAAGGGCTAAAGATGGAGGATTCTTAACATACATCAGTAACAAACATACCTCTATGGTAATCAAATAGGATGACTCACTGAAGTTCCTCCACGTGCAGGTCACCATAGAAAAATATTCACTACCATACCTTAGCCAGCTATAGGTCACACAGAATGTCCCAATGCCTCACAGTGCATACAGACCTACTGGTGTCACTTACCTTCCAACCTAACTTTAATTACCCCTCTGTAGACAGAGAATCCCACATGGCCTCAAATCTACCGGCACAAAGATTCATGGACTTTGTAAATATAAACACCCTTGATCAAATAGTGAATATACCCACTACAGGCTCTAGCATATGGCACCTCTTGCTTACAAATATGGGAGAATGCTGCAGACTTCCTCCCAGTGTCTCATTCTTCCTGGTAAGTTCCAACCATAAAGCTGTCTCCTTCAAAATCAAAATCCGCTTTTTAATCCTATTAAAATTAGTGACAAAATCTATTTCAAAGCAAATTGCCTGCTAAGTGATGGGTTGCCAAACTTCAGTGCCTCTCCAAACTCTGAGAACACACCAGCCTATGCTGAATTGTTCTCAGGAACTCTGTACCGCCATGTTAATTGCTGCATACAGGCTGCTATACCTTCCAGAAGTATTCCTAGAACTAGCCCTAGTGGCACCCCAAATTAAACAGGATATACAACAAAAGGAATAACAATTATTGCAAAAATCAGGAAGGGTAATTCCCATAAAGATAATAGCACTCTCATCAAATTACATAGGCATTTAAGAGGGCTAATTAGATCGAGCAAAGCCAACTTTGAGGTTAAGATATCATCCCAGATGAAAGACAACCGTAAGGCCCTCTACAGCTATATCAGAAACTACAACAGCATCACACAACAATGTGCTGAACTTGTGGTTAATAGTGTGACCTTCACCAAGCTTGGTGATATAGCAAACCAGTTAGTGGACAAATTCAGTAATTCAGTTCCAACTTTACCCCCCAACACACACACAAACATCCACCCAGTAACACCCTCAAACATAACCGCCCTAACTATAATTAAAGAATGTACACACTGCACTCACTAAAGACAAGAACATGGTGTCAGTGGGTCAGAATAACATTTCCAGAATAGTTTAAAATATAACTTACTAGGACCTCTGGAGTAATGTTTTAACTCTAGTCTTAAAAAAGGCTGTGTGTCACGTCAATGGAGAAATGCAATGGTTATCTCCTTCATAAATGAGGACCTTCAACAAATTATGGAAACTACAGACCAATTAGTCTGACTAGTCCTATTTGCTAAGCCATAGAAAGAATTATCATGGAAATTATCAGCAAGAACATAGGAGACCTCTAGACATGCATCCAAGTCAGTTTGGCTTTGTCAGAGGAAGGTAGTGCTTACTGAATCTAGTGGACTTCACTCAAAAGATCACTAAGGCAAAGGATAAGGAGAAAACTGTGCATACTGCCTACCTAAATTTGACTAAGGCATGTGATACAATAGCCCACTCAGACATTGTCAACAAACTCATAGAACTAGGTGTAACCCCCTTTATAACATGCAGGATATCTAGCTGGCTCACTGTTCATAGACAGGAGGTTAGAATTGGTGAGGTCACTTTCAAAAAGAGGCCGGTCACCAGCGGAGTCCCTCAGCTAGGCCCCCTCCTCTTTGGGATCTACTTCTCAGATGTCAAAGCCAATGCAAAGGTCTCTGCCTAACCAAGTATGCAGATGATTGCAATCTGGGAGGTGTTATTCACTCTCCCCATGATGGGAACAGCCTTTAGAAAGGTCTCATGCAGGCAAATGCTTGGTACCAAAGCCATGGCTTAAAACTCAGAATCAAGAAATGCATTACAGTACATTTTGGGAAATCTGCCACCTCAGGTAACTACATCATCAATAAAACACTCTTAAAAGTTGATTAACTAGTCAGGGATCTGGGAACTTATGTGGAGAGTAACTTAGCCTTTGACCAACATATGTCCAAGGTAGTAAGAAAATCCTTCTATATTCCTCAATTTATAGGCAAAGGCATGGCATCTAAGTCCAGAGAGGTCATCATATCAGCATACTCATTCCTCATCAGGCCAAAAATAGAGTACAATGCCACCTTTGGTATGTACCCCACCAGACACGTGGCAAATGGAATGTCCACAAATGTTCCTTAAAAAAGAATGCAGGGTGTAAACACGCTGTCCTAAGCTGATCACCTCAGTACCATATAGACTTCTAAGAGGTGATCTTTAACTGGCATACTAGGCATCCCTGGACCCAAATTTCAAGAATCATTTGCACATCTGCAAAACAAACAGCATCAGAACTATTAGATTATAAGACCTAGATTTTGTTTGCAGCATAACCAGGACATGTTGGAGAGACAGATATGTTTATATTGTTACTTGATTATTACTGCATCTGTCATTGCAGTTTTACAGTTTGTTGTGGATAATAAATATCATGTGACTTTAAATAAGTCAAGCAGTTATAATAACAATTAGTACATGACATTACTTAAAACATACTTTCTTAGGAGACATAAATATTAGACAGTAACAGCACATCACATAAATAATAGAAACCACAGAATAACATCTACAAGCAGAAATGAATGTCAAAATCATCGCTATCTTCTTTCGCATGTGTTCAGGTGGGGACACCATTGGAGAGTAGATGGGCATTCAGTGAAGGGGGGACTGGTGGTAGATAAACTGGGACAAATCAAAAAAAAAAAAAAGAGAGGGACATTATGGTTATGGGGCATTATTACTGAGTGAAAAAAAATGTGAAATTGTTTAGAAGATTCAACAATTAGCAAATACTGCAAACAAAGTGACAGTTTATCATATATAATATATTGCTATATTCAACCTTTATTTTAGTAAAATAAGACATTTAATTTCAGTAAACTTTTTTTACATAACATTTTGATGTTAACTTGCAATTTCAAACAGGAATTTGCTTTAATGATGTTGAACTAAAACTATTTAAATTCTTTTCTTTCAGGCGGAGATATGGGCGCCATGAGGTAATATATCTTGCATCCTGATTTATACCTTATCTGTGTTTTATCATTTTTAGCAGATTTATCAAGCTGCTGTTCAGATAATAAAAAACTCATCTTCACAGAGAACATGTCATAATATCAGTGCAGCATTACACAAGATTGAATTATGCATGATTATGAGAGAGAAATGTTAAGCCCGAGTTGCAGAGTAAGTTATACGGTTGTTTATTCAACTGATATTGTAGGCTCATTTTAGATGAATTGTTTTGAATAATTAAACCTAACAGCTGTAGGTTAGTGAAAGATAAGTTTTATCAAAATGTTATCAAAATGCTAATTCCTAAGTGTTTTTTTAAGAAACTGACTGTGACAAGAGTTCTAAAAAGAAAATAAAACATTCTTGCACAAGCTTATCAGGCATAACAGAATAAGATGCATGAACCCTTTTTTTTCTGATTTTATATTTTAGAATACCTGTGCAGTATATACAGTTAGTAATTATTCACTGTGGACCTTACTCATTGATAACCCCATATATTTAAACTGCAGAGAGGAAAATTCGCAAGGAGCCAAAATTAAATAAAGTAAATGCAAACCTGATGTTGGATTGACATGTAACATTCTAATCAGTAGTTAGCATAAATAAAAATTTAATTATTGCCCATATTCAAGTTGATTATTTATTAAAGAGACTTTCAGGCGGAGATAAAAAACACGTTTAGGAGGTTTGGACTTTTTATAGCACATTCTTATTTTTCTTACATGCTCTTGGACTGAAATTCAAAAATAGGAACCCATCCTGCAGCAATACAGTTAATTAAAATAATGCATTTAGATTCATAGGTAGGTACTAGGCTATCTGTCCGAAGGCATTTATAAGCCTAGCCAGAATGTGTTGGCTTTCGCTGCCCCATTAGATTAGTTCCCTGTGCCTCTGTCCAGCAGAGCCACTGAAGTGATCCCCGAAGTAAATTTTCTGTTTCCCATCCACTCGTCAAGGTTTCTTTTGAAGAATGTTAGCAAAGAGCTCTGCCTAATGTAGATTTGGATCTTGTTCCAAAGCATGGGAAGTCTCTGGGACAGGAATCTATCCCTCCAGCACATCTTATTTATTGTTGTGGTGAGGTTTAGATCCCTAGAGTGTGTGGCTCGAGAGGATAAGGTTTTCTTTAGGTGGAGCATGTCCATCAATTCTGGGTTGGACATGGCCTTGTATGTCAGGCAGAGATCACCTCTGAGTTGGCGGTATGCAACCGAGTACAACTGGAGTTTCTTCAGTTGAGCTGCATAGGGCATCTGTTTGAGGCCTTTGATCCTCTTGGTGAGGTACTTCTGTTGTCTTACAAGCTGTTGAAGTTGTCTTGTAAGGTACATCCCAAATGGGGTGTTGTACTCTAAGATGGGTCTGATGAGTGATGAGGAGAGGGGCACAATGACCTCTTTTGATCTGGATGTGAACCCTTTTGTGATTAGGTGGGCCACGTAGAAGGATTTTCTAACCACTTTGGCAATGTGATTATCTACTTGGGTCCCCAGATCCCTTATTACATCTTCCGTATTTAGGGGACTACCACCTATGTGGTAGTTTGTTGGTACTTTGTTTTTTTCCAAAGAGGATGACTATGCACTTTTTGGCATTTAGCTTGAGGCCATGATTTTGACACCAGGTATCCGTCTCAGTGAGACCCTTTTGGAGGATGTCTGTGTCAGCCGGAGAGTCAATTATAGCCCCTAGTTTGCAGTCGTCTGTGAACTTGGTCAGCCATAGTCCTCCTGTGCTTGCCTGTACCTCTGAGAAGTATATGCCGAACAGGAGGAGTCCTAGGGCTGAGCCCTGGGGAATGCCACTTGTAACCGGTTTAGTGTCGGACCTAGCTCCCGAAACTCTCACCATGTGGGTTCTGTCTGTGAGCCAGTTTGCAGACCATCTAGTGACGTAGGGGTTTATGTTCAGGCTGGTGAGATTATCTATAATACCAGAATGGGGAATGGTATCGAAGGGCTTAGCGAGGTCTAGGTAGGCTGTGTGTACCACCTTTCCCTTGTCTATAGCCTTGGTAACTGTCCGGAATTTAGATTTGGGCATGAAGTACCTGGGAACAGTTAAAGGAATGGAGACTAATAATGCCACAAAATTTTCCTTATTAACACAAAAATAAGACATTTAACTAGATTGTTTCAAACTATGAACCCATAAGTAACTATTTAGTTCACACAAGAGACTGGAGACCCTAACAAGTAACAGAATATTACATTTGAATTTTCTTCAGTGATGTTTGCTGGAAAATGTGCTTGAGTTGTACAAACAGAATGTTGTTTTACATTCATTGTCTATTTCTTTTGCATTTAACTTGCAATGTTGGTAGGTCCTGATTTTGCTTCTGGGAGATGTAACCTATTTATCGTATGTAACATTTGCTTAAAAATTCACAGCTTTGCGATAATTTCTCTGGCTTTATGGTTGGGAGGTAGCATAATGGTTAAAATGTTTATCTCAATGACACAAGGTACAGAGTTTGATTCTTACCTTTGAGGGAAATTGGCTAGGTTTAAAATGGTCTGCAAAGTAGCTAGCCTAGTACTTACCTATAAACCTATAAATCCTTAACATGTGCTATGCTATGATATCCAAAAGGAACACTGCTGTTGACAGATGTATACTACTGAAAAGCATTACACACTTTATCTTTTTCTCAGGTAATATGCTGTTACAATAATGTAAAATTGTTATTCCTACTGGCATACATTGCATGTAGTCAAGGTACAGATAACTCTAATTTGGTCATGTCTCTGATGTCATCGAATCGGATTCTGTTTTCCCACTCGGTCCTTTACAGTAATGCACTTAAGATCAAAGTTGCTGTAGATTAAACGTTAATATCCTGAAGGAGCTGACTGTAGAAATATGTGAACTTTTTAAGGTGAACTTATTTTCTTTATTTTAACATTGTTAACACCTGGAGTATAATTCCTATCTAGTGTGTTGTAAAGGACAAGGGTTCCTAAAAATCTTATTTTTCTTATTAATAGAAAATACATAAAATATCAAATGGCTGCATTAAAATATCTCTTAACATCCAATCTGTTAAACCAATTCTGTTCTTTTATGTCAGACAGATATGCTTTCCTAAAATGTTTAATCAGCTAAATCATCATTTTAACAGTGATTACATGGCCAGAGGAAAATGAATACTTTGACAGGAAGTAGCAGATCAGTTCATGGCAACATGTTAGTAATCTGATTTCTTTGGGCTGGATCTGACATGCACACACTGCTGTATAAGTATTAAAATGCAAGGCTTTAAGGTTAACACATTTTATTTTACAATTTTCTTTCTAATTTCTTGCTTACTTTCTTGCTTGTTTTACTTCTCAGATTTTTTATTCATTTTCTTCTTTCCACTATCCCTTGGCAGCAACAGCAACTGCTGAGACCTTCTCTTCTAAGACCAGAGGTACAGAGACGAAATATTTATTCTTATACATATAAATACTAAAATAATCAAGATCTGATTTTATTGCCAATTTGTTTAGCACAGATTCATTGAACATTTACTCAACGTCTTTCAGAAATAAGCACTGTTCACTCAACAGAATCTTTTTTTTTTTGTTAATAACAGGAATTATCCATGGAGTCTGGCATAGATCCTGGTCAGGAATACTACACACAAGATTACTATGGATATGACCATGGGTATGTATCACTGTTTTTAGACATTTACATATTTAATTTGTTTTTGGATAATAAATAATGTTTCTTTTGATCAAAAATGTTGCTACCTAGCTGACATACATTTGAAGACATATATTAAGAAACACAATTATTTGCAGATTTTACCATGGTAGAAATATAAGGATGTTAGGAGACCTTTGATGTGCTGGGAAATAAATGGAAGTAAGCATTGTTCTCATGAAACAAAATGGTGAGACAGACTATGAGAGTTATGCAATATATTTAGTTAGCTAAAAAAATGTCTTTTGATTATGATTGTAAATTTTCACAATCAGACTGTGCAATGTGAAGACATAAGCAATCAAAAATAATGCTTTGTTGACTTGAAAAGACTTGGGTAACTAGAAAGGTAAATATCTTGCAACTTGTCTATGGACAGTTGAGTAAAACAAACTGGAGTAATTTATTAAGTGTTTCTTTCATCTTAAAAATAATTCTTTATAGGTACATAAGTAAGTACTAGGCTATTGGCCCAAGGGCCTACGTAAGCATAGCCAACAAGATTCCATGGCTTGCGCCATCCAAGAAAGTTATTTTCCTGTGCCATTGTCGACGAGAGACACATAAGTGATCCCCGGGGTGTATTTCCTATTTCCCATCCATGCATCAAGATTTTTCTTGAAGAGTGCTAATGAAGAACTTTGCTTGACATAGGTGGGTAGCCTGTTCCAGAGTATGGGAAGTCTCTGGGACAGGAATCCTCTTTGTAAGATACATCTGTGGCCTTTCCAGCTGCTGCAGATGTCTTGTGAGGTACATTCCAAAATTCTACTCTATAATAGGTCTAATGAGTGTCGAGTAGAGAGGAACAATGGCCTCTTTTTTCCTGGATGTGAACCCTTTTATGATGAGGTGTGAAACGTAGAAGGACTTCCTGACTACTGTGGCAATGTGACTATCAAAGGAGAGACTACTGTCCACCTGGGTCTCAAGGTCTCTTATCACACATTCGGTTTTAAGTAGATTGCTGCCTATGTGGTAGTTCATCGGTACAGAGTTTTTACCAAAAGGGATGACACTGCAATTTTTGGCATTGAGCTTGAGGCCATGGCTCTGACACCAGGCATCTATCTGAGCGAGGCCCTTCTGTAGGATGTCCACATCATTTTGGGACTTGACTATGGCTCCTAATTTTCAGTCATCTGTGAACATCATTAGCCAGAGGCCTTCTGTGTTAGCCTGTACTTCAGAGAAGTAAATACCAAACAGGAGAGGTCCCAGGAAGGAACCCTGTGGTACTCCACTTGTCACTGCTTTGAGGTCAGATTTGGAGTCTGCAACTTTTACAGTGTAGGTTCTGTCAGTGAGCCAGTTGGCAACCCATCTTGTGATGTAGGAATTTATAGCTAGTTTGCTGAGTTTAGCTATAATTCCAGAATAGGGGATGATGTCGAAAGCCTTGGCAAGGTCAAGATAGGCTGTGTAAACCACCTTACCCTCATCTACGGCTTTGTTGACTGCCTCAAAGAAGTCGATCAGGTTCAGAAGGCATGATCTGACTTTCACAAACCTGAACTGGGTGGGATCCAGAGTTTGGAGGTTACCAATGTCTTTGTTAATGAATTACATGATGATACGTACCATGGCCTTGCAGACCAGGCTCGTGAGGCTAATAGGTTGATAGTTCCTGGGATCAGTGGTGGCTCCCCCTTTGTGGAGTGGGATAACTGTTGCTGTGTGCCATTCAGTGGGAACAAAACCTGATAAGAGGCTATTATTGAACATAGTGCTTAAGTGGGGAGCCAGTTCATTCTGAAGTTCATGTAAAACGCAGCCTGGGATGTTGTCCGGTCCCATGGATGCTGTGTTTTTGACTTTAGAGAGTGCAGCTTTAACCTGTGTAGTTGTGATTACAGGGACTCTGGCCCTGTAGAGGGTGGGGGGTGGGGGGGTAAAGTTAGCAATGAACATATCTGCCAGGATGTTGGCAGTATCAGTTGGTTCTGTAATTTTCATTCCGTTGTGCTGTAACTCAGAGCAGATCTGGGTGTTGCCATCGAGATTCATGACATAGCTATAGAATGCTTTGTGGTTGTCCTTAAAATTAGTGGCTATTTTGTTTTTGTAGCTAGCTTTGGAGGATCTTATAAGGGATCTCAGCTTCTTACTGAGGCTGAACAGGGAGTTCCTCCACTCATGGAATTTTACTCTCTTTTGCAACAGTTTCTTCCTTCTGTTGTACAGTTTGTTTATGGCAGGGGACCGCCAGATTGGGTTTCTTTTTTTTGGAGGATAGCGTCTTGGTTCTGTTTGGGATAGCAGAATCCATGCACTCGTGTAAGTGCTTATAGAGTGCATTTGTGTAGGATTCAGCAGTCGTAACTGTATTGTCCATCTGCATGGGTGTCACTAAGTTCACCACTTCTGTCTTAAGAAGCATGAAGTTGGCTTTGGAGAAAGTTTTTACTGTGGTTTCCGTAATGGGGGGTGGGGGCGGGATGTGGATATCAAGGGTGATTAGCTTATGGTTAGATCGGACCAACGAGGTGTTGACTTCAGGTGTGGAACACCAGTCACTCATGTTGGTAATGACTCTATCTTAGGATATTGTTGCCCCTGGTGGGGGTGTGGATAAGTTGATCCAGAGCGTTAGAGTTTATGAATTCCAGAAAGTGTTGAGCTAAGGAGTTGGTACACGAGTAGTTTTCCCAGTTAATGGTGGGATAGTTGAAGTTGCCCATTATTAGGGTGTTTGGTTCAACCCTAATATTTTCCAGTACATCAAGAAAGGAGGAGTGGGAATCCTGGGGCATGGCGGGGTATCTGTAGCAAGCTACAATTTGGACTGCAGTTTTGCCCAGAGTTATTTGCACTTGGATAACCTCGGATGCATTATGCTGAGCAGCTAGCCTGGAGGTGTGGATATCCTTAATGAATATGGACACACCTCCGCCTTTGGTGTTTCGGTCCAGGTTACATGGCGAAAAGTGTGGTATAAGTTATTGCCTGGTAGTGCAGGGGTGCTCTCTGGAGCCTTGAACCAGGTCTCAGTCACTGCACAGATATCAATGTTCTCCATGTTAAGGAGTGCCTCGAGTAAGTGCATTTTGAGATTTAGACTTCTAGCATTGAGTAGCATTACCCTCAGTTTTTGCTTGCCTGTGCCTGCTATGGTGGTGAATTTGTCATTTGAACCTTGCCTAAAAAAGTCACTGTAGGGGCAGGAAGAGCCTTAGCCAGTATCCAGAATCCCAGGGGTGACAGGTGCAGGCCAAATGTGGCAAAGCATCATGGTCTGTCGGCCATGTCATCCCAAGCAGACAGATACTGGATCCCCTTAGAATGACACCAGAAGCTTAGCCAATTGTTGAAGTCAATCATTTTGTCCTTTTACTGCAGTATCATGCTGGGCGATGGCAGAATGCTACTCAGGGCTAGGGTCATATCTGCCTGGGCTACAAGATCAGAGAGCTCTTCCATGTCTCTTTTCATGTAGTCCAGGGAGGTACGTCTCAGGTCATTCACACCAACATGGACAACGGCGGAGTCATGTTTGTACTTGTTGTGGCATGACCTGAGTGCATGGGTTATGTGGCGGATCCTGGCACCCAACAGGCAGCCGACAGTAAGCTTCTCCTTGCTTAGCCTAGTGAGTGGGACATCAGTGTGCTTGACTATAGAGTCACCTATGACTAGTGTGTTGGGTATGTTGTTTTGCCTTACTGGCTGTGGTTGAGTGGCACACTACTAAGTCTGTGAGCTATGTGTCATTTGGGTTGTGTTGGGGGATGGAGGTTGCTTGCGTTTCTGCTTTGGAGGTCTCTGTTGTTTAGACAGATTATTATTGAGAGCCTCTGTGAATGTTTTTGTGTTACTATGTGTGGATTTTTGTGGTGTGGATTTAGTGAGACTTTGTGATGAGTGCAGTGTGGTGCAAATGTTTACCTTCTCCTCATGACTGTCAAGTTCAGTCTTTGTTGGAGAGAGCTTTACCTCCAGTTTGGCTATAAAAGTGCATCTCTCACAGGTTGTAGTGTTGAGTGGTAGAAGGAGAGGGTTGTCTGCATTCATGAGGCAATTTCTACATTGCCTCAAGATGCCCAGATTCATCAGATAGACAGGAAAGAACACTGGGAGCTGACCCTTGGACATGCCTGAATAAAAACTATTTTCCTCTAGATAAGTGAGGAAAGTGAGTACAAGAGCTGTTTTTTCTCTAAGCAAGTGAAAAAGGTAAGTACAAAAACTGTTTTTCTCTAGGTAATGAGGAAGGTTGAGTGCAATAGTAATTAGTAGCTGAGCACGAATAAGCACATTTAAGTGCTAAAACTAAGAATCTGTATCTGCACTAGACAAGTTACAGGACAGAAACAAGTGCAAATGCAGACTTTCAAATCAGAAAGTTGAGAGAAATGAAAGAGATTGCCCAAACGGCCAATAACTACAATTTCTGGGCCAGAACCACTCCTTATGTGGTAGACAGGTTACCTAGTGCTTACCACTCCCACTGATAAGCTAGAAGGATTCCCTCCAACACAGAAAGTCTTGGGAGGGCTCAGAAGCTTACATACAGTCCTAGATAAAGCAAATCTGTATCTGGAACACTAGTTACAGGAAAGGTAGGAAGCAGTTTAGCTAGTCTGGACTAGATGCATAGATAAATATAGCCCAGATGAACCAACTTTGACAAGAAGCCTGATGCTTAATGGTGTAGGCAGGGATGACAACTATGCCTATCATGGTGGGAGGAAGCAGGCTAGACATTTCTCAAATAGAGCTTTGGCAGAGACCGAAGCTCAGAGAGATAGGAACAGCAGGCTGGAGATTGGGAGGAAAGTGCAGATGTGACTGCTGTATGAGTTCAGGGATGGGTGAATGTGCTCGGGCTACTCCATATTGTCTGCCTAGTCAGATGATGATGATGTCAGCACACAGGGGAGGGACACAGTGTATTGAAAAACTCTGCAAGCTTAAGTATAACAACTTCTTGCTGAGTTGTATTCCACTCATGGAGATTGGTGCACCACATGTCCAAAAACCTAGTGATAAGGTCGTAGCCAGCTATAGGTCCCCAACCCTTGTCGCAAGACTCTCACTCCACATTCCTAAGCACCCTGGAAACTATTAAGCTCCAACCCAATGCTCTCATACTAGGCAGCTTCAACTACCCTCCATCAGCTGGGAAAACTATTCCTACACTAATGCACTGGCCCAATGCTTCCTGGAATTCATCACTTCCAATGCCACGGACCAGCTCATTCTTAACCCTACTGGAGGAAGCAACATCCTTGACCTGGTTATTACTAACATGGGCAACCATTGCTCTACACCAGTAGTCAGTTACTCCCTGGTTAGATCCTACCACAAACTAATCACCATGGAAATCCACATCTCACCCACACACCCTGCAAAGGCCACCATGAAAAACTTCTCCAAAGCTGACTTTGGACTCCTAAAAACAGAGGTGGCTAACTTAATGGCACGCATATCAATGTAAAATAGATGCATGACTGCTGAATCAAACACCAATGCACCATACAAACAAGTACATAAATGCATGGAACTAGCCATACCCAACAGATTACCAAGATGCTCTCCTCCAAAACAAGCAAGCCAGTCTGGTGGTCACCTGCCATTAATAAACTCTAGAACAGAAAGAAGAAACTGTTGCAGAAAAAGGTGAAGTCCCAAGACTGGAAAAATTCCCTTATTAGCCTCAACAAAAAGTTGAAATCCCTCATCAAAACCTCCAAAGCCAGCTATGAAGGCAGAATCATGGCAGACACTAAAAACAACCACAAAAGCCTTCTGTAGTTATATTGAGGCTCTCTATGGCAATATCCAGATTTGCTCTGAATTACTGCACAATGGTACCTCCTATACTGAGCCAACAGATATTGCCAACATACTGGCTGACAGATTCAGTGCCAACTTTACCCCTCTCTCCCACTCCCTAAAAGATTAATCTTAGTACTGGAAGAATGCCAGGAACGCAACATTACTGCAGCACAGGTTAAAGCTGCATTGTCTAAGGCCAAGAATACAGCTTCCATGGGACCCGAAAATATCCCTGGCTGTGTTCTACATGAATTACAAAGTGAACTGGAACCACATCTGTGTGCTCTGTTCACTCACAGTATCACCTCAGGCTTTGTCCCTACCGAATGGTGCATTGCTAGAGTCATCCCTCTCCATAAAGGAGGAGTGACTACAGACCCTGGAAATTATTGCCCGATTAGCCTAACAAGTCTGATATGTAAGGCTATGAAGAGCATCATCATGGACCTAATTAACAAGGATATAGGGAATCTCCAAACTCTAGATCCCCCGCAATTTGGTTTTGTGAAATGTATATCAAGCCTGCTCAACCTGGTTGAGTTCTTTGAGTCAGTCACCAGAGATGTGGATGTAGGTAAGGCAGTTCATACAGCCTACCTCGATCTGGCCAAGACCTCTGATACCATTCCTCACTCAGGAATTACTGATAAACTCCGCAAACTAGGCATCAGCCCCTATATAATTAGATGGGTTGAAAACTGGCTCACAGATAGAACCAGAGCAAACCAAGTCCTATGCACGAGGGAATGCACGGTCCAAACCAAGTAGAAAGCACCAAATAGACCAGCAAGGCAGCACGGAGTTCAATATATTTATTTGAATACTTGAATAACAGACTAGTTTCGGCAAACAGCCTTCTTCAGTGTAAAACAGTATAGTCAAGTTCCTTTTACTCATCCATTTAAATACATAGCATGAGCCAATGAAAAATTGAGCTCATGAATATTCATGAAATTAAAACATATTTTTAAACTTAATGTTTTTCTCATACAAATATGCAGTGGGTAACATATATAATAATAAAGTCAATCCTGAACAGAGATGATAGCAACCCAAAATAAATGTGTACATATAATTTGACAAGTTGTTGGTATAATATAGCATATCTGTCTAGCCATATATTTATATTCATATTTATCTTTTTATTCTGTATTTTAATCACCACTGGCACTAGGTATTGAACATATATTCGTCAATAGCACCACTGGTATTGTATATCAAGTACTTAAGTTGAGATGGCTCAGACACACTGTATCAAAAAAGGGGGGGGGGAAGAGAAGGGGGGGTGTGGGTTTGCAGTTAAGCAAATTGGGTAATCGACATGTCCTGAGTATATAACTATAACCAACAATAGTGAAGTTCAAAACCAAAAACACAAAAGCATAACCTCCAAAACTGGAAATGTGATGATGAGTACAAATAATTTCAAGTGATAAATATAAGTGTGTTAAAAATAACATATATGAGTGCTAGTCAAAAAGACCAGCATATTCTGGGTACATATTGTTCATATAAACACCATAATTTTCCACCTGACAGTTTACTATACATAGACACCGCCCATATCATAATTGGTGTTACAAAACGGCCCATAAGGCTCAATATTCAAAACTCTGATCAATACGAACCAAAGTATATTTAGGTTCATTATCCACATATATAGAACCAGATGAGTTCAAAAGATGAATCTGACCCAAGGCTTAGTATCAGATTAATCAACATTATTGTTAAAAGATAACCATGTTCTCCTATAAGTGATCATTCAGTCCGGGATGAAATAGACCCCCCAATGTAGTAATCCAATATTTCTCTTTTTGATCCAGTAACCCATGCCAACCTTGTTTATTTGTTCTGTCTCCAGAAATACGATCAATAACCATAAAACTGAACTTGGCCTGAGGATGTTTCAGTGTATGTTGATAAAGGGCACTGGTCTCCTTATGATTTTTTATATCACTGCGGTGTTCATTCATTCTGAATCTCAAAGCTCTAGAGGTTTGTCCAACATAGAATGCCCCACAATAACAGGAGGCCAGGTACACCACCCAATCGCTACTGCAATTACCAAAGATCTTAATGTCAAATATTCTGCTGGTATTACGACTGGTAAACTCCTTGGATTTAAGCATGTGTGGGCAGGATCCACAATGGCCACAAGGAAATGAACCAATAAGTGCATCTCCATGAAGTGTCAGTTGTTTATGAGTAGTACCTCCACTTGCCATGTGTTTGAAATGTGAAAAGTACCTGGTTGTAGATTTTGGTGCTTTTCCTTTTGCACTTGGATAACCTCGGATGCATTATGCTGAGCAGCTAGCCTGGAGGTGTGGATATCCCACGAATATGGACACACCTCCGCCTTTGGTGTTTCGTCCAGGTTACATGGCGAAAAGTGTGGTATAAGTTATTGCCTGGTAGTGCAGGGGTGCTCTCTGGAGCCTTGAACCAGGTCTCAGTCACTGCACAGATATCAATGTTCTCCATGTTAAGGAGTGCCTCGAGTAAGTGCATTTTGAGATTTAGACTTCTAGCATTGAGTAGCATTACCCTCAGTTTTTGCTTGCCTGTGCCTGCTATGGTGGTGAATTTGTCATTTGAACCTTGCCTAAAAAAGTCACTGTAGGGGCAGGAAGAGCCTTAGCCAGTATCCAGAATCCCAGGGGTGACAGGTGCAGGCCAAATGTGGCAAAGCATCATGGTCTGTCGGCCATGTCATCCCAAGCAGACAGATACTGGATCCCCTTAGAATGACACCAGAAGCTTAGCCAATTGTTGAAGTCAATCATTTTGTCCTTTTACTGCAGTATCATGCTGGGCGATGGCAGAATGCTACTCAGGGCTAGGGTCATATCTGCCTGGGCTACAAGATCAGAGAGCTCTTCCATGTCTCTCTTTTCATGTAGTCCAGGGAGGTACGTCTCAGGTCATTCACACCAACATGGACAACGGCGGAGTCATGTTTGTACTTGTTGTGGCATGACCTGAGTGCATGGGTTATGTGGCGGATCCTGGCACCCAACAGGCAGCCGACAGTAAGCTTCTCCTTGCTTAGCCTAGTGAGTGGGACATCAGTGTGCTTGACTATAGAGTCACCTATGACTAGTGTGTTGGGTATGTTGTTTTGCCTTACTGGCTGTGGTTGAGTGGCACACTACTAAGTCTGTGAGCTATGTGTCATTTGGGTTGTGTTGGGGATGGAGGTTGCTTATGCTTCTGCTTTGGAGGTCTCTGTTGTTTAGACAGATTATTATTGAGAGCCTCTGTGAATGTTTTTGTGTTACTATGTGTGGATTTTTGTGGTGTGGATTTAGTGAGACTTTGTGATGAGTGCAGTGTGGTGCAAATGTTTACCTTCTCCTCATGACTGTCAAGTTCAGTCTTTGTTGGAGAGAGCTTTACCTCCAGTTTGGCTATAAAAGTGCATCTCTCACAGGTTGTAGTGTTGAGTGGTAGAAGGAGAGGGTTGTCTGCATTCATGAGGCAATTTCTACATTGCCTCAAGATGCCCAGATTCATCAGATAGACAGGAAAGAACACTGGGAGCTGACCCTTGGACATGCCTGAATAAAAAACTATTTTCCTCTAGATAAGTGAGGAAAGTGAGTACAAGAGCTGTTTTTTCTCTAAGCAAGTGAAAAAGGTAAGTACAAAAACTGTTTTTCTCTAGGTAATGAGGAAGGTTGAGTGCAATAGTAATTAGTAGCTGAGCACGAATAAGCACATTTAAGTGCTAAAACTAAGAATCTGTATCTGCACTAGACAAGTTACAGGACAGAAACAAGTGCAAATGCAGACTTTCAAATCAGAAAGTTGAGAGAAATGAAAGAGATTGCTCAAACGGCCAATAACTACAATTTCTGGGCCAGAACCACTCCTTATGTGGTAGACAGGTTACCTAGTGCTTACCACTCCCACTGATAAGCTAGAAGGATTCCCTCCAACACAGAAAGTCTTGGGAGGGCTCAGAAGCTTACATACAGTCCTAGATAAAGCAAATCTGTATCTGGAACACTAGTTACAGGAAAGGTAGGAAGCAGTTTAGCTAGTCTGGACTAGATGCATAGAGAAATATAGCCCAGATGAACCAACTTTGACAAGAAGCCTGATGCTTAATGGTGTAGGCAGGGATGACAACTATGCCTATCATGGTGGGAGGAAGCAGGCTAGACATTTCTCAAATAGATCTTTGGCAGAGACCGAAGCTCAGAGAGATAGGAACAGCAGGCTGAAGATTGGGAGGAAAGTGCAGATGTGACTGCTGTATGAGTTCAGGGATGGGTGAATGTGCTCGGGCTACTCCATATTGTCTGCCTAGTCAGATGATGATGATGTCAGCACACAGGGGAGGGACACAGTGTATTGAAAAACTCTGCAAGCTTAAGTATAACAACTTCTTGCTGAGTTGTATTCCACTCATGGAGATTGGTGCACCACATGTCCAAAAGCCTAGTGATAAGGTCGTAGCCAGCTATAGGTCCCCAATCCTTGTCGCAAGACTCTCACTCCACATTCCTAAGCACCCTGGAAACTATTAAGCTCCAACCCAATGCTCTCATACTAGGCAGCTTCAACTACCCTCCATCAGCTGGGAAAACTATTCCTACACTAATGCACTGGCCCAATGCTTCCTGGAATTCATCACTTCCAATGCCATGGACCAGCTCATTCTTAACCCTACTGGAGGAAGCAACATCCTTGACCTGGTTATTACTAACATGGGCAACCATTGCTCTACACCAGTAGTCAGTTACTCCCTGGTTAGATCCTACCACAAACTAATCACCATGGAAATCCACATTTCACCCACACACCCTGCAAAGGCCACCATGAAAAACTTCTCCAAAGCTGACTTTGGACTCCTAAAAACAGAGGTGGCTAACTTAATGGCACGCATATCAATGTAAAATAGATGCATGACTGCTGAATCAAACACCAATGCACCATACAAACAAGTACATAAATGCATGGAACTAGCCATACCCAACAGATTACCAAGATGCTCTCCTCCAAAAAAAGGAAGCCAGTCTGGTGGTCACCTGCCATTAATAAACTCTAGAACAGAAAGAAGAAACTGTTGCAGAAAAAGGTGAAGTCCCAAGACTGGAAAAATTCCCTTATTAGCCTCAACAAAAAGTTGAAATCCCTCATCAAAACCTCCAAAGCCAGCTATGAAGGCAGAATCGTGGCAGACACTAAAAACAACCACAAAAGCCTTCTGTAGTTATATTGAGGCTCTCTATGGCAATATCCAGATTTGCTCTAAATTACTGCACAATGGTACCTCCTATACTGAGCCAACAGATATTGCCAACATACTGGCTGACAGATTCAGTGCCAACTTTACCCCTCTCTCCCACTCCCTAAAAGATTAATCTTAGTACTGGAAGAATGCCAGGAACGCAACATTACTGCAGCACAGGTTAAAGCTGCATTGTCTAAGGCCAAGAATACAGCTTCCATGGGACCCGAAAATATCCCTGGCTGTGTTCTACATGAATTACAAAGTGAACTGGAACCACATCTGTGTGCTCTGTTCACTCACAGTATCACCTCAGGCTTTGTCCCTACCGAATGGTGCATTGCTAGAGTCATCCCTCTCCATAAAGGAGGAGTGACTACAGACCCTGGAAATTATTGCCCCATTAGCCTAACAAGTCTGATATGTAAGGCTATGAAGAGCATCATCATGGACCTAATTAACAAGGATATAGGGAATCTCCAAACTCTAGATCCCCCGCAATTTGGTTTTGTGAAATGTATATCAAGCCTGCTCAACCTGGTTGAGTTCTTTGAGTCAGTCACCAGAGATGTGGATGTAGGTAAGGCAGTTCATACAGCCTACCTTGATCTGGCCAAGACCTCTGATACCATTCCTCACTCAGGAATTACTGATAAACTCCACAAACTAGGCATCAGCCCCTATATAATTAGATGGGTTGAAAACTGGCTCACAGTTAGAACCCAACAGTGTGAATGCAATGGACTCCAAGTCAGACTGCTGACCAATTGCAAGTGGAGTCCCACAGGGATTGGTCCTGGGTCCTCTCCTCTTTGGCATTTATTTCTCAAAAGCCCAGGCCAACATGGAGAGATTCTGGCTGACCAAATTCCCAGACGACTGCAAGCTGGGAGCCATTATTAGCTCCCCAATTGATGTAGACATCGTACAGAAAGTCCTCACTGAGTCCAATGACTGGTGTCAAAACCATGGCCTTAAGCTTAATGCCATAAAATGCGCAGTCAACCTCTCTTTCAACCACCACATTGCCACTGTGGTCAAAAAGTCCTTCTATGTGGCACATCTCATTACCAAGCATTTTGCATCAGGAAGAAAGAGGTCATCATTTCTCTCTACTCTTCCCTCATTTGACCTATCATAGAGTATAATGCCCCATTTGGCGTGTATCTCACTAGATACCTGCAACAGTTGGAGAGGCCACAAATGTACCTCAAGAAGAGGATCATGGGCCTTAAACACATGTTCTATACAGACAGACTCAAAAAACTCCAACTCATCTCTATCTCATATCGCCTATTTAGAGGTGATCTCTGCTTGACTTACAAAGCCATGCTGACCCAGCTCTGTTAGAAATGCTACATCTAATGAAATCCCAATCCCTCCGCACCACGTGCTCCAGAGACCTCAACCTCATCACCACAATAAACAGAACATGCTTGAAGGACAGGTTCATAACCCAGAGACTTCCCATAAATGTCAAGCAGAGCACCTCACTAGCCCTCTTCAAGTGAAATCTTGATGAGTGGATGGGTAATAGAAAATTCAGCCCCAGGATCACTCCAGTGGCTCTGCTTGATAGAGCAGTGGGAACTAATGATGGGTGGCACAATGCCAGGGCACTTCTATGGGCTAGGCTTGAAAATACCCCAGGGCCATTAGCCTAGTACGCAGCTATGAACCTATGAAAAGTACCTGTAGGAAGACACTCACAATGTGGGGTCACAAAGTGAATGCTCAGTTTCATAACACTTAGTGTAGGTGCAATAGAGAGCCTAGTAATAGAAGAAGCCTGAAGTCTGTAGCAGCAGCCAAAAAAAAAGAGAAATTTTAAAAGGTTCTTAAGGATGCTATTTACATAAGATGAATGTGTATGCAGTATGTCTTTCCTGAGAAGAAATGTATATAACTGGACAGGAAGTCTGAGAACACATTATGAAATGTTTACTACAGTCTGAAGAAGCAATTTGTAAAAACTTGCTGTTGGTTGTTCAAATAAATGGATCTACATGTTTCCAGAGCTGGTATTTTCTTTTTGTATTAAAAATTTAAAAAAAAATTAAAATTAAAATGTGTGGTTTCAATGCAGGATTTACATCTGACTGACATTTGTTGTTAGTTATGTGATTTTATTGACTTATTCCCAAATGTATATGACAAAGAAATAAGCACTATAAGAATGTGAATTGAAATAAATATATTTAATTCTAATTATTGACCAAACACAGGACTTCTTTTTGATAAATACAATTAAAGCATTCTGAAAATGTAATAATTGTATTAGTTTTACTTTGTATCTCATATTATCTTAAAAATATTTCATAATTATCAAAATATTGACTTTATATAAAACTTGGTTTCTTTTCATATTAAGTACTGAATATGTATATAGTTATGACTCATATCTCTCATTTTCTGTAAATGTTTTCTTTTTCTTTTTAGTGAACAGTTTAGTTAATAAAATAGTACAACATGTTACTTTAACTTAGTAGTTGTTGTTTTGATGTGACAAAACACTGTGTTCTTGAAAAATAATTTCATTAACATTTCTACAGAAAACAAAAAAGAAACCATTGTAGGCAGTGCTACAATAGTTAAATTATAAAGAGAACATTGTACAGGTTTTAGTGACTTCTGAAAAAAATTGAGCAAAATAAATATATTTGGGGAGGTTTTTTTAATATTATTTTGGTACCAGACATATGTATGTATGTATACATGTTTTTTAATTAAGAAACTGAAACATGCTTAACTCTAATGAGGCTACAAAGCAAAATCAGAACAAATATCATCTAATTATTATTCTATTAAAATTTCAAGGTTATTGTGCTAAATACGTTAAATGGCAATATGTATTTATTTGATCATTTTGTTTATTGATAGTGAGCACACAAACTAACTTTGGGGATAAAATTATTCAGTTGCATTGGAAGTACTTCAAGACACAGGGATGCATGGATTACTTGCTCAAAGTGTATGTATAGATGGTAGGAAAAAGATAATATACTAAATGTCAAGGAGTGACACTGAGCCAGCTTTACCCTCTGGCAGAAATTATACTTGCTATTGCCCTTTGTAGAGACCTTGTGGTCAACACTTTAAAAATTAAGGCTTGTGCCCTTGCTGAGTATGACTATGGTCCTCAACCTCTGTTATACTAAGTACAGCTTAAGTCTGGATTAGTAGATATTAAGTATTTCATCTGTTCTTGTTTATAAGATAAAAAAGAAAAAAATAAATAAATATTTTGTTTTATGATCAGATACAAGGAGATGGACTGTTGACCAATATCCACAGTATTGTTAAGTGAAAGTTGTCTAATCCACCATGAGAATGAGGATTGTAGTTTGGAAGGAGAGATTTTTTTGCTTTTCTGACAACAAAAATGTTGATATCCACATGCACATAACTGCTTCTGAATGCACCTATATTAAAATCTGCAGCAGGGGTATTTGGTGTCCCAGGGTATGTAGTATTTTGGTATTCCCTTCCACCTATCTATAAGGGAAATCATGATCACTGAATGACAGCCTGTAAAAATGCATACTTCAGTTTAATGACAAGTTATTAGGTTTTTCATAGGTTGGTACTAGGCTATCAGCCCTAGGGCCTATGCAAGCCTATCCATAACAATTCCCTGGCTATTTCTTTCCACACTATTTACTTCTCTGGACCCCTGTCTAGCAGGGTAACTAACGTGATCCCCGGGGGGAATTTCCTTTCTCCCATCCAATCATCAAGGTTCCTTTTGAAGAGGGTCAAAGAGGCACTCTGCTTGACATGTATGGGCAGTCTATTCCAGAGTCTGGTGAGTCTCTGGGTCAGGAACCTATCCCTCCAGCATGTTTTGTTTATTGTGATTGCAAGGTTTAGATCCCTGGAATGTGTGGCTCTTAGGGATTGGGAGTAAATTGCCTTTCTTGGTACTTGAACCATGAACGCCTGCATGTAAAGTCAGGACTCTAACCACTACACAATCTCAGCTTAACTAAAGCAGCTTGTTAGGAGCTCATCATCTTAATCCTCTGAGCTAACTGCCAATTGTTGTCATGTTAATAAATGTATTTTTATAAACTTTATATGCTATTCTTAAACATGCCAGTACAAATAATATTTTTTTTTTATGTATCAACCTAATTTCTAACTGGTGCATATAAAATCATTTTGATAGTTTACAAGTTGTTTTTAAGAGACTGAGATTGCAATCAGCTTCTTAACTGCTACACTGTTCTGCTCATGCTGATAACAACCCCCTTCAAATTGGTGACTGGGTCAAATGTCCCATCCATCTCTTCCTTCCTTCCTGTGGCTCAGATAGAAATGCAGATATGGTGTAGGATGTAATATTTGATTTATTACATAGAACTTCAGATGCAGTTTTATGCAGAAACTGTAGTTGTGGTTTATTTTTACAGAAAGAAGTGCAAAAATGAGCAGTTAACATCAGTATATTTTTCTGCAGCAAAACAGAAATGTTATTAACCAGAAAAGTAAGTCGGCTACCTTACATTTACTCCGCAGTTAGAAAAGTTGTCTAATTATGTGCTGATTTTGCATTCATTTGTTTTGAGTTCAAATGAGTCGGTCACTATATAACTACTAACAAATATATCTTTCGCTGTAGGTCAGGTCAGGCAACAGATGTAGAAGCATGAATTAAAGCATATTGCAAAGATAAATATTGGTGTTTAGTTGTAATTGTGAACATTTCTACAACATAAATAAATACAGATGGGGAGTAACAGGGACACAGAGAAATAAAGACAAAGAAAGAGACGGTATAAGTACAGATAGAGATGCACAGATGTTTACAGTGAGAGAGAGAAAAAGACAGATAAGTTACTTATACAAATCAAGTCCCTTTTTAATATCTTCTGTGACAATAGAAGTTGTTTATAGTTATAACACCTTTCTACACTCTCTGTGACATTAATTCTAGGAGCAGAACCATTTACTATAATCTCCATCAACCTTTATCTTTTCTTGTTATAAAGCCACCAGTTGTATTTTTATAAATGTGCAATGGACCAGATGCATACATGCTCACAATGTGAATGTAATATACAAATTCTTACATTTGTATATATGACAGGAATTTAAAATGATCAGGGGGCACACCTACTGCATATCATTCAGTATAAGCTGCAGGCATTACAACTTGCTCTGAAATGCATGCTTTAATGAAATACCAAAAAAGTGGAATCTGACCTACTCATTGCCATTAAAATTAATATCCATAGTCTTCAGTAATAATGTACCCAATTTTTCTTCGGGCGTGGCAAATTAGCATTCATGAACAATATTGTTACATTCATTTTATTCCCTTTTTTTCAACAATGGAACCTTAATATCTTTCAGTTATATTGCTACCTCTGTTGGTAAAACAAAAGTTTGTCTATTATTTTAAAATAATAGCAACATTTAAATTTACAATCCACAAAGAATAACTGTATTTTATATTATACAATATTTGCATGTTGATATAATTATGAAATCATTGCCATACTATTGAGAAATAGAAATTTTCCCAGTTATACATGTACATGTAGTAATTGATGGCAGAATTCAAACACCATTATGTTTCCCTCGTTATGTGGAGTTCTTTGTACTTAAGTACCCCAGTCTGAATTAGTATAATGTCTCCTTTGATGTATTACAGTTTTCAGGCCAGAACAAGGATTGCAAGAACATCATGTTGAAAACTATAGAATGCAACATCTACTAAACACATATGTTTCAACTAAAACATAGCAAACAAGCATTTTTCCACAGTAACTTGAACTTGTATGACCCCCATCACCTGTACATCTCTAGATATGCTAATTCCAAGGTAACTCTGTGATGGACATAAAAGTGTACTGCATTTTCTCTAAGGTTCACTAATCTCAAACGTAATATTCATGCAATAGTAAACAAAAGTACAGTTGATATAAAGCCAACTGTTAAATAGAAAGCTATCAAAAATGGCTGTTAATGAAACTATATGTTACAAATTAAATCTCATTCTTTAGATGACTTGTCTAGATAACATGTTAAACCAATGTATCATTTGCCTGCATTGGTGTTTGCACAGATGGATGTTACAGATGGTACTGTATGTCTCAAAAAAGACTGAACATTATCTCCACTGCCCTGGTTACACTTCCTGAATCACAAATGATATTATCATAATTATCACCTGGAAAGAGGCCTTTGGCCAAGAAAGGACTAACTTTATCAAAAAACTAAAAATAAATAAAATGTAATAATAAATAAATCATTCCACCTTGACTTCTTGCTCTTTTTTTCCAAAATGAATATCTCATGTTATTTGGCAATTCTTTCTTTTTACATAAAAAGTATGCTATGGAGATATCATCACCTTTTGCAATAGCTCAATGACCACTATAGAGTCTAAGAATACATGAATTATTGCCTCTCTAAACTTCCACACTTCCACATTACGTAATAATTATTTTATTTTATATGTCCTCTTGTTTTTAATTGACAATTTATCTAATGTTAACTCTAAACTGTTAACTAAACGTACTGACCTTCGCCTCTCTACCCCCTGTATAACTTGGTTTTCTAGTTATTTATCTAATAAACAACAATCTACATGCTGGCAAACTGTCACCTCTGTATTTCTACCTGTCTACACTGGTGTCCCCCAAGGCTCTGTTTTGGTTCCCCCCTTGTTCAATACCTTCACTAACAACTTACACTCTGCTACTAACCTCTCACACTCTTACAATATGCTGATGATTCCACCCTTATTACTACTGCCCACAGTATCCCTGATCTCCTTTCTCTTACCCAAAACACTTTCTCTTCAATTGAAACCTGGATCACTGATAATCAACTAATCTTAAATCCCCCAAAAAACTAAACTTTTACTTTTCCTTCCTAAAACACTAGTACAACATAAATCCTCTTTCTCCATCACCTCCCTTGATAACACCATCATCACACCAGAATTACATACTAAATTACTTGGTGTCACCATCAATGATGAACTAAAATTTGATATACATATCAATCAATGCATAAAGAAAACCCACCAAAAACTTGGCCTCCTGTACCATAATCATAAATGTCATTCTCCCTCCTCCAAACCTCCCCAGCCACAACTCTCCTCCTACCCTGTGTTCTGTATGCTACTCTAGTCCTTACTAACCTCCATTCATTTCTTCTCATCAAACTAGAGCAAACCTACAATAAAATAGCTAAGTTTGCCTCCCATCTCCCCCCATAATTCCCACCATCGCATTGCCCTAAAGCCTTTGCAATGGCCTGAATTCCCCAAACAACTGCTCCTTCCTCAATTATATATAAACACACTTTGTTCTTTATAACCCCATCTCCTGCCCCTCTATCTATTATATTGTAGCATTATACAACCCCCGATGTCATCTCCATACATCTGACAAACATCTTCTGGACACCTACAAACCCACAAAAAATATTGGGAATTCACTATATAAATACCCAGTTGCCCACTTCTGGAACTCCCTCCCACACAACATAAGAAATATCCCTCATAAGTCCCCGTTCAAACATGAACTTAAACACCATCTTCAAAATACCTGGTCTTGTCACTGTCGAGGTCCAACTTAATACTAGTTACCCTCCTCACAAATCTATTTTCTTCTCTTATATCTTTCTCTTTTCCAATTTCTTTCCCCTATCCAGAGTGCTAATACTACTACAAACCAATGCCTTGTTTCTTCTAAATAATCTTCGCAGCCAGATTAACTTGCTGTTATTGTACATATTTACACTGAAACCCGTATGAAACTGTTAAATTCAATTATTTCACTTTGTTGTATATTTTTCTTGTTGTATGCCATTTGTGATGTAACTTTTTGTCTTGAATGACTGTAATTGTAACTGGAGTATTTCATCAGGTCTCCACTGAAAATGGGCCTTTGAGTCAGCTGGACCAACCTGGTTAAGAAATGACAATAAATAAATAAACAAACAAATAAATAAGTAATGTCATCCTCCACAGATAATCATCCTTATTTCCTTATAGACATGTCTTGCCTTGGTTCTGTATCAACTTATCCCCATTAATATAAAACATTTTTGAATCACCATTACGTCCTACTTTTTTAACTTACTTTTGTTAATTTTCTCCAAATACTTATAAACAAGAATATATTTTATATATTCATTGTTGTATGCTAGGGTAATGACCACTGTGGCATTTATATGCCTAGCCATGCTTTCCAAATGTATCCCACAATATTTTTGAACCATAGAAGTTATTCAGTGGAGGAAATGTAAGCTAGAGAATGATTTTCACATGACCTCTGTCCAGTACAGACATAGGTGCTAGACCTGGTGTGAATTTCCAGTTTCTCATCCATTGGCCCACATTACACTTGAACAGAGTTCCATAATAATTCTACCTCATGTGGAGGTAAAGTTCCAGAGGAGGAATTCTCAGAGACACATGCTTGTCCTTTGAAAATGTTCTCTTTATCTTTCAAGCAACATTCAAGTCCCTATATTGAATAGTTTTGATGTCACTGGTTTTTCAAATGTGCAAAAGTTACATCAGAGAGGGATCCAAATATAGATGGTATGCCAGGCACAGATTACCTCTCAACAGTGTATAGGAAATCGAGTATATAGGTAGGGCTTTGAGGCAATCTGCACAGAATATGTTGTTTACAAGCTGTATTTCTTGGAAGAAACCTCTGTGAACACTCCATTTGCTTCATGTGTATGGTTAGATGCATAACAAATGAATGATAATGGCATTAGATCTGAATGCCATGCCCTTGCTTATAAGTTGAGCATTATAGAATGATTTCCTTACTACTTTAGACACATGTTGCTCAAAAGCCAGGTTGCTATCCACATATGTACCCAAATCCCTGACTACTGTTAACTCTTATGGGTATGTTGTTAATTATTTTCAATCGGCCTCCTATAAGAATGTCGACACTCGAAGTGCCAAGTGATGACACACTGAAAAAAGATAGAAACTAGTAAAAAAGAGTGAATCTTGAAGATTGCTCTTTTCTTTTAGACTTTTTTTTGCAGGGGGGCAAGCCCCCCCCAACTTATATATACCAATTCCAAGATTATCATACCTCAAAGAAAAGAGAAGATCCTGGGAAATGGCCATCTCAGAGATGGTATTTGTAAGTCCATTCTTTCCTCTATTCAGTGTCTGTGTTTCAGGACTCACTCTAGCAGTCTTCAACTTTTCAAATGGTTACCTGTTAGTCTATTGGAGGGACGCTATGAATGCTTCTAGTTTCCAATCATCTAAAACTTGGTTATCAAGAGGTCTTTGACATTGTCTTTGACTTCTGAAAAGTAAATGACAAAAATGAGTGATCCCAGCACATAGCCCTCACAGTCTCCACTAGTGGCTGGCCTCTTGTGGAGTTGGTGTCCTCTATCTTGACTTAATGGGTCCTGAGATCCAGCTGGCTATCCAGCATGTAAAAAAAAGATTAATGCTAATTCCCTGATTTTGTTTACAATGCTTGGGTTGGGTATTGTATTAAATGCCTTAGCCAAATCAAAGTAGGAAAAATGCACAATTTTACCCTCATACATTGCCTTGGTGACCTTTTTGAAGATATTAACTCAGCTGAGTAAGCATGACATGCCTTTGATGAAACCAAAACTGGATTGTAGCCAGTGTATGAATTTTTCCTGTGTCATTATTAATCATATCCACTAGTCAGTCTTATGGGTCTGTAATTCTCAGTGTCCATTCATGGACAACCCCTGTGCGGAGTGATGAGAGATGTAGTCTTTTTATGTTTTATAAAACCTGTCTGGAGACTATTTTTAGGTAGTCTCTCCAGAGGTCCATATAAGGTTGCTTCAGCTATTTGGTAGGCATCCTGGGATATTATAGAGGCCCATCAGTGTGGTGTTTTTAACCTTATAGAGCAGATTTAGGACCTGCTCCCTAGTGATAGTTGGGGGATGTTATGATTAATGCTATTACTTTGGGGGCAGCTGGGAGTGGGAGCGGGAGATAGAGGATAAAATTGAAGCTGAATTTGTCATATCTTCCAACTCTGTGTCAATGGCTTTATTAACAAGCCATTCTAAATACTGTTATGTTCCACCTTGATTTAGACATAGCTAAATAAAGCCCTTTGGTTGTTTCTGGCCTTTGCCCTCTAACTTGTTTGTTTAAATTGATGATTTTTTTTATCTAGTTGGGTGTTGTACTTCCTAATTTTAATTATGATTTTTTTTTCTTTTGTCACACAATCTCTTTGTTTTTTTCCTCAATTATTTTTTATTTTTTTAAATACATTTGAATGAATTCCATAGTATTTGTGCATAACATCTTAAACAACTATGTACACTATTGACATTAGCCTGACACAATAACAGATCTTAATGTATACAGTTACTTTATAAACATGTCCAATCCATTATCAGAGTTTCTGATCAATTATTGTATAGTGTTAATCAACTATAAGACTTTTCCCAAAGGGTTATTGATAAATTGCTTTGGATAAATTCTTAGTTCTTTAATTTTAATTTCCAATAATGCTGTGGTCTTTAATAGGCTGTAGAAGTCTTCTAAAGTAGGTATTGTGTTTGTATTCCATCTTCTTGTTATACACTTCCTTGAAATGGCAAGTATAGTCCATACTAGATACTTGTTTGACCTATTCAAATGAGGACCTCCGTTCACATTTAATAATACAAAAGCTTTAGTTAAATAAAATGATTCATTAAATAAAGCTTATAGAAAGTTATTAATACCATTCCAAAATGGCTTAATTTTAACACAATCAAAGAAAATGTGGTTCCAGTCTGCATTGTGTACTTGCTCATATCTCCAACATATTCCTTTTATGGAAGAACTAATTTTACTGAGTCTGTCTGTGGTTAAGAATGCTCTGTGCAAGCATTTCCAATTAAAAACTTTCCAGTATTGTGTAATGGATGTATATTTTATCAATAATAATATATTTGTTTTAATATCTTCAGTTAACTGTATTGAGTGTCCTTTTGTTATATAGTTCCAATATGAGGGTTTGGGTGTTGTTTTATAGTTTATCAATGTTTTGTAAAATTTTGAAATACTGTTTCCCATGTCAAAGTCATTATATATGATTTCATATATGTATTTTGTAAATTTAGGTATTTCTTTAAATGAAAGAATTGCTAATTATTCTACTTAAATGTTGCGAATATGACAGATTACTCTGTAAAATTAGTCAGTCCTGTTGTGGAATTTTGTACGTTGTTTTTATTACTTGCATATCTAAAACTTTTAGTTCTTTGCTACATTGGAGCCATTAAACAAATCCTTTCTGTTCCTAGGAATTAATAATTTCTCTATATATTTTATGTGGAAAGTTCTTATTGACTATAAATGGTGTTAAAAGATCAAACTGGATTTTTAAATCTATATTTACATTAATAATTTTCCTAAATGAGTCAATGTAATAATTAATAATACAAGTTTTAGTGGCTTTAGTTATGTTATATTGCATACTAATACATAATATGTGTCATGGCAAATTGTTTTTATCTGTTATTTGAAATTGCTTTTGTAAATCAAATTAATTTAGTGATATAACAGTTAGTAATTCTTTCCAATTTGCAGATTAATTTGGACTTATCCAGTCTGAGATTGTTTTAGATATTGATTTTTTATATGTTTCTATATCAGAAAAGTTTAATCCTCCCTGTTTTCATGGTCTGATAAGATGTATTAAAGCTATTATGTTTCTTCTGGGAAAACATAAACATTTTATCAGGCATGAATTTATTTCTTTAAGTATATTTCTTTCTGGTAACAGTTGTATTGCCAAGCCTATATATAGGATCTTGGGCAGTAAAACCATTTTTATTAAATGTAGTCTATCTTTAAATGTTAATATTATTTTTTTCCATTTTTCAACAGAGATTTTAATTGTGTTGATGATATTATTGCAGTTTTTTCAGACTAATTCATTATTATCCTTGCATAACTCAATTGCTAGATATTTTAATGTAGATTCTTGTTTCCCTATGATGTGAACCCCTTAGTCTGCAGTTCTTTTTTTTTTATTTAAAAATAACAATTTTGATTTTGATTTATTGAAATGGTGTCCTGAAGTCATGTGAAATTGGTCAATTAATTTATCTAATTCTTCTAATGTCTCTTTTTGTATTAGATAATGTTAGTAATATGTCATCAGCAAATAGCATTGCTTTAGAATTGTATTTGTTCATAAACATCTATTCCTTTGATTTTTATATTGTTACGAATCTGCCAATATTTCAATAGCCAGAGCAAATAGAATCAGTAAAATGGGACATCCTTATTTAGTGCCTTTTGTTATATGTATAGATTTGAGGTAAAAGGACTTAATTTGACATGCACTAAATTATTTGTATATATATTCTTTAGGAGATGAATGAAGGATGCAGGAAATTCAAATAGCATTAGGATTTTGCATAAATAGCTCCAATTTAAGGAATCAAAGGCTTTCTCTATATCTAAGCCAATTATGGGTGTTTATTTTCTTTATTAACATAATCTATAAGAGAAATTATCCTTTTAATATTGTCATGTGTGTGTCTATGATATATAAATCTAGTTTGATCATTATTTATTGTTTTGGATAGTGGTATTTTCAGTATGTTAGCTAATATTGTCATAAATATCTTATAGTCATTATTTAATAATGATATAGGTCTATATGAGGTACAGAGGTTTGTAATTATTTTTCCTTTAGGATTGGTGTGATTAAGGAATATCTCCAAGAGGCTGGTATTAAAGCTTATGACTGAATTTCTAATAGAGTTTTATAGAAGAGGGATAGTATCTTTGAAGGAAAAACTTATATATTTCAACAATAATGCCATCTATACCTGGAGCTTTATTACTTTTACCCCCTTTTATTGTATCTGTAATTTCTTTGTAGGGTATGGGTGCTTGCAGATCTAGTTTTAATTTTTCTGGTATTTTTTTTATATCAGAACATTTTTCATCTAGATTTAATTGATCGATATGTATATTTTCTTTTTGGAAATGTTCCATATAGTGATTTCTATAGGCATCAAAAATGTCACCTATATCAGAGACTTTTCCTTTTCTTTTCATGGAAGATAGTTTTAATGCTATTAGCTCTTTATTGTATTTTGATTCTTGTGGATAAATTATGTAGATATTTGGGAGAAGTGGCCAAGGTATTAATTTTTAGTTTTTCTAAAGTTAAATTAGTTTTATGTGTTAGAATTTCATTGTATTTATTATCAGCTTTCTTTTTCATCTCCAAATGATTTTGGTTTTTTTTTTCAGCTTTTAGTGACAAAAGTTTGGATTGTAGATCTAATAATTCAGAATCCCATTCTCTGATTTTTTATACCAAGTTAGGGTTTTACAATATATGTAAGCTTTTAATGAGTCCCATATCATTGTTTTATTTCTGTGGTGTAATTAATATCTAAGAAGAACTATAATTCATATAATAACCAGGGTTTGAATTCTTTATTTTTAGTTATATATCCTGGAATTCTGGAGTTAAAGATTAATGGTTTGTACCCATTTTGAAGTTTTAGTATCAATGAATTGTGGTCTGAAAAGGGGCAGGGGAGTGGTTGAGAAAGTAAAGATTTTAGAGTGTAAGACATGGACAGCAAATATTTTATCTTTTCTAGTTTGGGTACCAAATCTGTGATCTTGATGGGAAAACAACAAAGATTTATCTTCTTTAAATTTGAAAGTATCTACAAGATGAAATGATTCTAACCACTTGTTTAAAGCGTTTGATACGGCAGATGTACACATCATTCTTTTATTTGTAGTTTCAGAAATATCAAATATACACTTAAAAGCTCCCCCTAATATTAAGTTGCCTTTGTAATTATTGGAAATGAAATCTAAGTGTTTTTTAACAGTTCCTGTTCCAATGCCTGGGAACTAGTATAGATTGGCTAGGGTCCAAATTCTGTTATTATATTTAACTATTACTAATGCCATAAGGCCTTCTTTATCTTCATACTTATAAATAATTTCTGGGTTAATCACATTTGACTTCCATAAAATTGTTACACCTTTTGTCTTTGTCTTATAAGTGGATTGCACCAATATCATATATTCCTTTAGGATTCCATTTGAAATTGTCATTTGTTTTGAAATGAGTTTCTTGAAGGAAGACAATTTGTGCTTTGTTCAGTTTTAAATATTTCAGTAGATTTGATCTCTTGCTAAGATTGTTTAAGCCATTGGTATTTAAAGACAATAAAGTTAAATCCATCTTAAGGTAATTAGAGTATGTATTTTTTGTTTTATTGTCACTATTAAACATTTTCCTCTGATAAATATAAAGCATGTGTCTGAGCTTTTAAAGGAAATTATCAGTTTTATACTCTGAGTGTTTACCAGTAAAGTAATGTTTTGATCAGGCATGATGTTTTTGTGAAGTAAATTTAAATTAAATGTTAACAAAACTAAGATCCGCACTAGCCATGGAATGAAAATGATTCCTAATCTGATGGATAAGCCTAAGTCTATTAGATTATCACTCATACCTTGACAATCCAGAACATCTGATCTCCATAAATTGAATTATCATATGGAGAATATTTGTAATGGGAATACAAAATATTTATATTATTTTGAACAGATGTAGTACTATTGTAGATTAGACAGAATTCTAATACAATATAAATGCCTACTTATCGTATATGCAATTAATATTTGCATGAAAGATAGATGACAAGCAATTCAATCATAGTAAAGTATGATATATCATATATAAAACATCAGTAAAAGATTATAGCACACAATTATTTAACATATTCACCCTTATTGATGAAGTCTTTCAAAACTTATTACTTGATATAAATAGATGGTAATAATATTTATACCTAATGTTTATAATACAGTGTATTTTACTGGATATATCAGAAGTTATATTTCATTGTGTGCCAGCATTTAAGTAATCACTTTGTTTGTTGCTAACTTACTTCAAGCATCAGGTTTGTTTTATGTGAACATTGATGAAATTTAGTGCATTTTAATTATCAGTGCATCCCTCTTAGCCCCTTTTCTTACACACAAGGATTTTCATCTCTGTCATTTCTTATTATAAAATGAGTGAAATTATAGGTTAAAAACAAAAAAAAAATCACTTACTGTGATTAACAATTACAAATTCCCTTTCCATATTTATAAATTGCCATTTTATGATGTATACTGAAAGTTTTTAGATTTAAATGGCAATGTTCTATTTTGTACAATAAGCAAAGGTTAAAATGAGTGATTATTTTAAATTTAATAGTATTTGTTCAGAATGCGATTGTTACATTCTGTGACATTCCTAGTTCAGCCTTCTGTTGTTTCCCTTGAACAATTTTGTCAGTTTGATGTCATGTGTAAAACATTAGTTACCTTGATAACAGGTTAAGTGTTATGTATGGTCAACATGGGTTAAAAAAAACACAATTCAAGTTAAATCAGTTATATGACTTGTTATGCACATTTATCTATATGAGAAAATCATCATGCTTCCCCTTGATGTTCAATATAGTGTATGTAATTTATGACAAATTAGTAGTGTTATTATACACAAGCAAATGTTATTAAACCGAGTGTATATTAGCAATTTAACACTATTTGTTCAGAATATGATTGTTACATTCTGTGACATATCAAGTTCAGGTTTCTCTTGTTTATCTTGAGCAACTTTGTCAGTTTGATGTCATGTATAAAACATTGGTTACCTTGATAACAGCTTGGGAAGAAATATCCAGGGAATTGTTATGGCTAGGCTTACATAGGCCCTAGGGCTGATAGCCTAGTACCAACCTATGAACCTAAGTATTATGTATGGTCAAGATGGGTTACAAAAAACTACAATTCAAGTTAAAGCAATTACACAACTTGTTATGCATATTTACTTTTATAAGAAAATCATCATGCTTCCCCTTGTTCAATGTAGTGTATGTCATTTATGACAAGACAGTAGTGTTATTATACACAAGCCCATGTTATTAAATCCTGCCTTTAATATCTAAATTCAGCAAACTGCTTCATCTTATACGATGATTATATATTTTATGTTTAGATTTACTAAAATCATACATTACATAACTATTGTGTTTTTTTTTTTGTTTTTTTGGCTGTTGCTAAGTTATTTGAGAGATCATAAGCTGTAATGTCTATTCTTATTATCTCCTTCCAAGCATGTTTATACACTCCATAGACTTTAAATTATGAGACCCTTCTAGTTTCTTATTTGTTATAAGTATATTTCCATCCATACATACACACATATCAGTACTTCAAGCATGGGCAACAATGCCCATCCAGTTTTGCCAGAATACCATTTTGCTAGTTCATGCAGTGTGTTTCCAGGCTGTTCTTAAAATATCCTAACCAATATTTGTCTTGTTCCATTTTACCAGCCTGTTCCCTGCAGTGGCCACTGCGCCAGTGAATCACTCAACACACCTTCCATTCTCACAGATATTTACATGAAGGAAATCTGATGACATTTTAGCACTTTCCGGCAACCCCAAACATCCCTAGAATCAGCTATCCCCATATGCCCAACACATCCGAGCAAGCTCACCTCCCAGACCACTGCATAGGGTACTGCACAAGACCAAGTGCTCTTAGTCTTTCACGATAAATCAGACTTCCACTCTTATGTAAGTCCTTAATGTGTTTGTACCAAAATACATTTTAAATATAAAATTGTGCTTATTATTTATTTTTTATTATTATGGGAGACCATCAGTATGTGTACATGTGGTTTAAAACAGCCCTTTTATATATATTTTTAAACCAAAAACTTCATTGCCGAGAATAATCTCGGAGGCTTCTCAGAGCCTTTAAGCATTATCGTCACTCTGTCTCCATTACCATAGAAAACTGGAAGCATCTGTTTCTCTTAGTGTGTCTGTGTACTGCATACCAGAGGCTCACGATGCACCTGAACTAAAGCTTCACTTCACTGCAACTTCAAGCCTAAATTCCCTCCCTTTCAGTGAGGCAGCAACCAGGAAAAGAACCGAGAGCAAACAGATCAAAAAAAAAAACTCCCAACAAGCCACCACAACTGCAGAGAACACATTCTTCCAGCCTTCCCACCTCTCACTCAGCAGATGTATAAACAAACTGTTCTCTTCCAAAATATTCCAAATCACAGTTTTATCCACCCCCTTCCCCTGGATCCAGGCTAAAACACCAAATATCTCTTCCTAATACACAAGCATCAGTAAACATTGATCATAAGCTGCAACCCACAGCTTCCCAGAGATGAAAACAGCAACATACAAGAGCTGCCAGACACAGCTGCATCCACACATACCATATCAGGCTTAATCAAACATCACTCAAAGCTATGATACCTGCCATAATTGATATTAACTATGTTTTGACAGAATAATGACATTTGTACTAGCTGTCAGACACGGCTGCATCCATGCATACAAGATCAGGATTGATGAAACAGCACTCAAGGCTATGATACCTCCCATAGTTGATAATAACTATACTTAGAAAGAGTAATAATTTATTTTATTTTTATTTATTTATTTATTTAACATTTGTTGATTGGGAATGTCTGACTAGGTTCCACAGAGCCTGTTTTCAGCGGAGGCCCGGGGAGAAACGCTCCAGATGCATGTCTTTGGAATGGAATAATGACATTTGTACTAGCTGCCAGACACAACTGCATCCATGCGCACCATATCAGGATTGATCAGACAGCACTCATAGCTGTGATACCTGCCATAATTGACATTAACTATATTTAGACAGAATAATGATAGCATTTATACTAAGAGCTTGCTACTGTTATTTAACCAGGATATACATGACATTACTAAATCATACTTTAACTGAAGAAGGCATTAGTCTCCGTGACAGCATTTTTTTCCCAAAAAAACTCTACTGTTACTGCTATTATATATGATTTTAATTTGTTAGTTTGAGTCTGAACTCTGATGAATGGTACCTTGTTGAATTAGTTAATTAATTACTTAAATTATTCTAAGTAAAATCAATGAAAAATTAACAAGATAAGTGTTCATTGAGTTCAAGTAGGGAAATAGAAACGTCTATGCTTGTATTATATGTTGCTTTGTTTGGCTTATATATAATGTAAATAGCAACCCATCTTGACCTACCTTTGTTTGTGAAGAATTATTGGACTCTTTGAACACTCTGAATAAATCATTACTGTTTCTCATTTGTTTAAGAAACCCTCCTTTTTTTAAAATACATACAGATGAAAAGTGATGTGCCATATCAGTTGATGCTTTTAGAGATGTAGTTGTAAGAGTTATTTTTTGGGGCAGCTATCTTAGATCAGTTTTTTGTTTCTTCTTTCTAGCATCAGTCCAAGGATTTGTTTCTTTTATTCTTTTAAGACTAGGGGCCATCCATTCCATTTATTCTGAGTTAGACACTATGTTGTTGTTTTTGATGAATATAGTAGCTTTTTCCAAGTCATTAAAGGTTCTCATCTCATTGACAAAAAGCATTTTTATCTTGGCTGGAAAGGCCAGCTGTGCTTTAATATTGTTTTGTTTCAACAGTTTTATTATTGGCCAGACTTTTTTCCTTTGTTCTAGTATTCTGGAAGAATAATCATTGTCAAACCTTATTAGGCTTGGATTGTATTTTAAGGGTGATTTTCTCCAAGCAGATTTCAATATTAGTTCCTTGTCCAGAAATGAAAGCAATTTTATAACTATGGATCTAGGTGGAGTATCTGTTGAGTTAAAGCAGGTTTCTTCAGTGCTCTATGTGCCCTTTCAATTCCAAATGAAAGTCCCTCTTTCAAGTCTAAAAAGTTAGGAATCTAGGTTAAGAATGAAATAATGTCTTCACCTTCAGTATTTTTAGGTTGACCAAAGATCCTTATATTGTTTCTTCTTTCCCTGTTTTTTAAGTCATCTATTTTGTTAAGCAGCCATGTATTCTGTTTAAGCAGAAATTCTTTTTGGAATTCTTCCTCTTTGAGTCTCCCTTCAATGGTATTTAGAGAACTCTCTATATTTGTTATTTTTGTATGTTATTGCTGTAATAGTTCCTTAAGAGTATCAGTCTGTTTTTGAGAATTTAACTTGAGGCTTTCTATGTGATTTTTATAGCCACCCATCTTCAAAGATAGTTCCTGTAAGGTAGATGTCATCAATTGTAGTTTTTTTTTTTTCAAAGCAGCACATGGATGAGAATTCCTTGAGTTGTTCATATTCAGTTACTCAATATATCTCCAAGTTACTTGACAGGAACTTTTTTGTATATCTCCACCAAAATTGATATTTTTGTAGTTTATCTATAGATTTCTGATGTTTTAAACTTGAAAATAATAATATTTTCCTGTATTATTGTACTAGTTTATGGACCTCTCAAAGTTCACTGCTCTCAGTTGGCCATCTAGGCTCCGCTCCCCCAATCTTTTTATGTTTTGATTCCACTAGGGTGTTTTGAGTTTGCACTGGGCTTTTTTCTGGTAAGGATAGCTGTCTCTGTGCCTCTATTAACATGATTGTATGGTGTTTTTTGTGTGTATAATTCTGCATAGGCAGTTCTGCTCTCTGGTTTTGGAAGGGCTTAAACATTTGTCAAGTAATCTCATAATATTAGGTAGTTTGCCTTGGAATAGTTCCGAACTGTTACAGGGTTTGTTGTGGGTAACAGCATTGATTTTAATTTCAAAGAAGACAGCTTTATGGTCTGACCTTACCAGAGAGGGCACTATATATTTGTGATCCAGTATGTTTGCATTGCTAGTGGGCAAATGGACTAACTTGTCTAAGGTGTTTGTCTATACAAAGTCCAGGAATTTCTGTGCCTGTACGTTTGGGGTCAAGAAGGATTCCCAGTTTATAAAGGGGTTGTTGAAGTTCTCCCATGAGTATGATATTGGGTTGAATGGCAAGTGTCTCCAGTAGGTTTAAGTCTGAGCTATGAGTCTTATAGGTCATAGAGGGTGATCTGTAGCCATACATCTCAACCATACCGAATCACTCGGTTTTTACCGAGTTTTGGGTCCAAATGAAGGGGTGCCACAATTTCTGAGTGGCACCCCTTCATTTCCGATTTTTTTGCTTTATTTTTTTTAATTTTCACGCTGTTGGAACTGACGTCATCACGTGCACGATGATGTCAGCTCCATCAGGCTCCCAGCCAGTCAGAATTGAGCTGAAGGAGCTCACGTCATCATTTCCGGCTGGCCGAAATTGAATTGCAAACAGGCGGGAATGGGGAAACAGCAGCACTTGTTTACGGCAGAGAAGAGGAACTTGTTTGCGTGTGATAATGGCAGAATTGCAAAGCTGGAACAGCAGAGGGAGAGGAACTACTCATTTCAGGGAAAACAAGACTCAAGTAAGGAAAGGTGTGTGTGTGCCTTTTATTACAACTGCTGAATATGTTTTGATTCTGAGCGATGTTCTTGCACACTATCCATCTGACTACACTTCACCATACATTATCTCTGAAACTGATGGAATGTTGAGGTTTGCTGGACCAGGACTTTTAATTCCTCGGATTGCATAGGAAACCGGGCTGGACCATAGTAGTAGGGCCACCCAGTGATCCAAACGTAAGAAATCAACTTAATTCCAGCCCCTACCTAAGAAACCAAATGAGGAAAATGTGCTTTAAGGGCAAGAGGGGAGGTCCTTGTCAAAAACACATTTGCTGTAGCCTTATTAACATTGTAGGTGTCATGTAACTAATTTGCTTTACTCAGGCAGTAATATAGGAGAAACTAGGGGGTGTTTTTATGCTGCATCCACCAAGGATTGTACTTTTCATGTACAGTACGGCTTTAAAATGAAATAATTGTTTCTTAGTACTGCTCCCACCCCCACAAACTGCCCAGTTTATTTGCACAAATTGGAGTAAGGAGCCGACTCTTTCTCTTACTCGCTCCGAGTTTTATAAATTACAGCCAACAAACCCCTCCCATCATGAGTTCAATTCTCTGAGTCAGATCTTAACATTTTACACACAGAGGAATGTAAAGTGGGCTGTTTTATTGGAGAGAAGGAGCGGAGCTGTTCTTGTTTAGAAAGGGAACAGATACAAGTTGTTTCCAAAAGCAGAAAGCTTTCATTGTGTGTGTTTATTGTCATTTCAATATCTGAAAGCTGTATTTTTCTTTTTCTGTCCACTGGATCTATAAAACAGTTCAAGTTATGGCTAGAATCATCTGTTGTAGCCAAAAAACTGCCCACCGGACTCTGGTTCTGTCATGGAAATCATTTGTGTCTATGGCCCTGATACTGGTAGTTCCATTTTCGGATGGGTTTAATTTGGACGTGGATAATCCTACCCATTTTCGGGGTTCTCCGGAGTCTAGTCTTGGAGTGACTTAGTGAACATAACATTTCATTTCAGCTTGAATAGGAAGCCATAGTTTCATATATAAACCTGTGTTATTCATGTATTTATGGAAGATATAAAGTAAAGATTTTCAATAAAGGAAGTTAGACTCTGTCAATATTAAGGATTAAACTATGCATATGATATTGGATGTGGTTAATGTTGCTAAGTAGAAGAACAAGATAAAACAGCATTAACTGGATATAACTTAATGCACTTTTTGGATGGGTGACTGATAATTCCCAAGAAGGTTATGTAAAATTGTAAATACGTAGCATTCTGTGGCCTTGGTAAGGGAATAGAGAGTGAACTGGTTGGGTGACGATGTGAGAGGAAAAGTAACTGAGAACTAGTAAAGTGAATATGTGAAACTGAGTTGTTTTAATTGCTATAAATGTCAAGCTGAGAATGGAAAAATAAAATAGAAATTGAGTCGCACTGTATGTTAATGGTCTTTTCAAATCTTTGTTGCAAACATGGCTTGTTGAGTTTCTAATGAGCAGACTAGATGAAATGGCTGAGGATAGCAAGGGCAGGATAGTGAGGCAAATGTAATATTTCACAATATTGTAAGAATAACAGATATATGGCTCATTGGAAGCATGCAAGAGCTGCACTCGATGTTCTCATTTACGGAGAACAATGTCTTATGATTATAAAGGCCATCACATACACTGAGCACATTTCTGGGAAGCAGATGATTTAAATAATCTTTGGAAATGCAACACAAACCTAAAGAATGGCAAAGATGAGAAGATTTGCAGCGATGTATTTTTTAAAGAGAATGTGTCAGCCATGCGGGTTTGTACACTGATATAGGGTCTAGAGGAAATTGAATGGCATCATCTATTAAAGGTGAACATCACAAAATGAGAAGGTTGCTGGAAAGAGAATAGTAACAATGTATCAGTTTAGGAAATGAGCTAAGTGTATTTAACATGCTTATGGGCAGTATGGAATGAATGGGGATGAATGAAGGTTAGAGGTTAGAAGATGATGTCTTCATTTTACTGTCTTTGATAAGATGCTTCCATTTACTTCTGTTGTCATTGGTAGATGAGGTACTTGATATAAGCAAGATAAACATATGAACTTAGTTTATGGGAAATGCTCTGATAAAGAAAAACTACAAGAACATAATGCTCTGTGTTACATTAGCACCAAATTAAGAACAATGTGTTATCAAGATGAAATGTGATTTTTTATTGATTAGGGTAATAGGAATAGTAAGAGAATGTTATTGATATTTGTTTTCAGAAGATTTTACATATGTTTCTTTTTAACACTGATCGGTAAAGTTTTTTTTTTTAAATGTTGACCTTGCAGTGAATAATCAATTCAGTATAACATTTTTTGTAGTGTTAGTTTATCTATCAGGACATAAGTATTTCCTGGTGAGTTTCCTAAACATACATACCTCATGCATGAATGACCACTAAACAACATTTTTCAATGGATTATTTCTCTGAGTCGCACTAAGGAATCGACTTCTTTGTTAATCATCTCAAATTTAAAGTACAATATTTCTAAAGTTAGATGCTTCCTCCATTTTTGGATTCAGGAACTAATGAATTCTTTCCCTCCACCCACCGTTAAGTCAAATAAAGGCAGAAACCTCTTCTGCAGCTCCTAACAGAAGGCTTGTACGTTTCTTGTTTTGTGTGCAAGGGGCCAATTATTTGAAAACAGCCCAAAGGTAATCTTTATCCACCACTGGCCAGATGCATTTTCTTTGGATGTGGTGTTGGTTTCAATGCTGTTTCAATTAATGTGAGTTTCAAAGGCAGAGAAATTTTAATGTCAAGCCTATCTTCATTGTGAGACAGTATTGCTTTGTTTACCAGATGATGTCTGTTAGCGTTTCTGCATTGTTGTGCTGTAATATATAAAAATAAAATACAAATCTATCGCCCCATAAGCCTGACTAGCTTGGTCTGCAAAGCTATGGAAAGGATCATCATGGACCTCATAAATAAAGATATTGGGGACCTACAGACACTGGATCCTACCCAGTTCGGCTTTGTTAAGGGCAGATCCTGCCTCTTAAACCTGGTTGATTTCTTTGAAACAGTCACCAAAGCCATTGACGAGGGGAAGGTGGTCCACACAGCCTACCTGGACCTCGCAAAAGCCTTCAATACAATACCCCACTCAGGCATTATAGATAAGCTCACCAGCTTAAATATAAACCCCTATGTCACTAGATGGATTGCAAACTGGCTCAAGGACAGAACCCACATGGTTAGAATTGCTGGAGCCATGTCAGACTCCAAACCAGTTACAAGTGGTGTCCCACAAGGCTCAGTCCTGGGACCTCTCTTGTTCAGTATATATTTCTCGGAGGTACAGGCCAACACGGAAGGACTGTGGCTGACCAAGTTTGCAGATGACTGCAAACTGGGTACCATAATCGACTCTCCAGCTGACACAAGCATCCTCCAAAAGGGCCTCATAGAAACAGACAACTGGTGCCAGAGCCATGGCCTCAAACTAAACGCCAAAAAGTGTATAGTCATCCCGTTTGGCAAAAACAAAGTGCCCACAAATTACGACATAGGTGGTAATCCATTAAGTACAGAAGAAGTAATTAGGGACCTGGGGACCCAAGTTGATAGCAATCTCTCATTTGACAACCACGTGGCCAAAGTGGTTAGAAAAACATTTTATATAGCCTACCTAATCATGAAGGGATTCACATCTAGATCAGGGGAGGTAATCATGCCTCTTTACTCATCCCTCATCAGGCCCATAATTGAGTACAATGCCCCTTTTGGGATGTACCTTACCAGATACCTGCAGCAACTGGAAAGACCCCAAAAGTACCTCACCGAGAGGATCAAAGGGCTCAAAAAGATGCCATATGCTTCCCGGTTACAGAAACTCCAGCTCTACTCAGTGGCATACCGCCTGCTCAGAGACGATCTGTGCCTGACGTATAAAGCCATGTCCAACCCGGAATTAATGGACATGCTGCACCTCAGAAAATCCAAATCCCATCAAGCTACGCGCTCAAGAGACTTGAACCTCAGCACTGAAATAAATAGGACATGCTGGAGGGACAGATTCATAAACCAGAGGCTCCCTTCACTCTGGAATAAAATCCCAGTCCAGGTAAGGCAGAGTCCCTCATTGACTCTCTTCAAGAGGAATCTTGATGAGTGGATGGGAGATCATAGGTTTACCCTGGGTATCACTTCTGTGTCACTGTTAGACAGAGGCACAGTATACTAACCTCGAAAAAGGGCATAGCACAATTAATTTAAAATGGGTGGCGAAAGCCAAACACACTCTGGCTAGGCTTATAAATGCCCTAGGGCAGATAGCCTAGTATGAACCTATGAACCAAATAATCATTGTAGAAGTAAAGCAGTATGCTTACATTAGTGTTCATGGTAAATGGAGCGAAATAGCCAGGTAATGGGACATTGGAATGGCTGCAGGTGGACTCTGATGCCATATTTTGGTTGTCTGTTCTTCAGTTTGCATTTGAAAGTTGGCATCCCACAATTCCATTGGAGTGGGTGGGGTTATGTAATTATGTATGCAAATTAGATGTTAATCAGCGTACAGATTTGTACCTATTTTTCATGGGCCTTGTCCAGATTTTTGATGTTTCCAGGCTGAGAGGTATGTCTGTAGCTTACAAGGGTGTGATATGAGATTGTACTTAATTGTAGTTTGGGCATGGAGAAGATCCTGTTTGACCAATCTTGAGATATGTCTTTTTTATGTTAATGATGCCACTTGCACTTTTAGTCCTTGGCTCTGCAGTAGTTGGGCTAAATGTGTGGACGGCATTGTATCCCCACACTGCAGGGATGCTCTCTGGACTTAGATGCCATGCCTTTCCTTTCTAGTCACTCAGAAAGATTACACTGTGTATACATGTAGTCTATACTTTGTGGAAACCTTTATGAAGCTTCCTCGACATTTAAGGCTGTAAGAAAATCAGTTGGGAAATTAAAATTAGGAGGAAGAAGGTATGAGTTTTGCTTGTATTATCTGTTCACACAATGGTGTACACTTAGTGTAAGCATTAGTGAATCCCAGGGCTTAATTGTTTGTCAAATTCTTCATTTTTTCCTTATGAATTTCTTTAGTTAATCTTATACCATCTTCATCTACCTCTTTTACAGCTGTCATAAATTCCCTACCCTGTGGGATATTTTAACAATCAAATTTCATCAACTCTATAAATTCACCATATCTGTCACTTTGACTCCTAGAAATGTTTTTCATTTATCTTATTTTATTTCTGGTTTAACCACATTGTTGTATTCATTAATACAAATACAAATGAAATACCACTTACAGAAAATCTATAATCGAACACATTTTTTTTGTCTGTCTACATATCCATTTACTAAAGCAGCATATTATCAGTCATAAGTTCTTTTTCCAAATCCATGTTCTTTCAAAATCCTCAACATCAATTATCAGATTCTGTCACATGTTTTTTCTATCAGACAACACAGTTCTTCCTCTGGTATACATCCTCTCACTTTTGCAACTGTTACCTGTAATATTTTCACATAAAATATAATCTGTATATGAGCCATACCCCCATTTTCCTTTCTTTTTTTTATATTTTTATTTTTACTATACCCCTAGTTTCTTATTTAGATTACAACCAGTTTAACATTTTCACAAATTGTTTGCTCATACCTAGCTTCTTATCAGTTAAAAAGTCATATTCATTTCTATCTATGCCTAGTGCAGTGTTTACTTTTTCTATTTTTAAAATATTATCAAGTTCTTGATTTGCAATACCTTTCCTAATAAGTTATTTTTTTATGCAACTTTTTCATACCACTCTTTTGCATAATTATTTCCTTACTAGTATAGATTGTTTTCATCAATTTCTCCTTTAATACCACATGACTCAGACTTGAAATTTTATGGACATATCAGTCTTTCATAAACAGTGGACACCATAGTAGTTTGGTTTTAAGAAGAATTTTAAGAAAGATGTTATTGTCCTGGTCCGCTTCAATAAACACACAATACCGAATGACATCAGATGACCTTTATTAAAATTCCATACATATGATTGTTAACCAATAGTTATAAATTTCAATCAAAAACATGACACCAGTGATAACATCCATGAAAGGAAACATAAAATAACCATAAGGGCAGCGCAACAGCTCACCCTTGATAAGCAGTGTCCCCCACTTGCTCACTTATCTTTTGCACTAACAAGGCAGCGTTACCCGCTCACCTTCAATTTATTGTATTACACCACCATCCATGTAAGCAGTTCAGCTTGATTATTAACTTGTCCACCAGAGCAACCTCTCACTTTCCTCCCAAACTTTTTGAACTGCACATACATCACCAGAGGGGAAACAGAAGAGGGCAAGCCTGCCCCTCTTCTCCGCCTTCCCAAACTGAAATAACCACAATCCCCACTAATAAAAGAAGAAAAATGGGAGGGTAGCAAGTTCATGCCAAAATGTGACTCTTACCTCAGTTACACTTGACAAAACCCTCTAAACACCTACCTCATTTCCTCCTAAACATCCCTCCATCCCATTTAACTATATCCTCCCCTTATTCTCCTTATTCCTGCTAGCCTATGTAACTGACCCCATTTGAAGATGTCCCAGGACAAAATGGTCTATTTCAAACCTCATTTGTCTGGTCCACTTTAATAAACAGACAACACCGAATGACATTTGATGACCTTTATTAAAATTCCATAAATATGATTGTTAACCAATAGTTATAAATTTCAACCAAAAACATGACACCAGTGATAATAAGATACAATAAAGAAAACATAAAATAACCATAAGGGCAGCGCAACCACTCACCATTGATAAGCAGCATCCCCCACTTGCTCACTTATCTTTTACACTAACAAGGCAGCATTCCCCACTCCCCTTCAATTTATTGTATTACACCACCATCCATGTAAGCAGCTCAGCTTACTTATTAACTTGTCCACCAGAGCAACTGCTCACTTTCCTCCCAAACTTATTGAATTGCACATCCATCACCAGAGGGTGAACAGAAGAGGGCAAGCCTGCCCCTCTTCTCCACCCACCAGCCTGACCAGGCTGTTCCCCCTCTTTTTACCAAAGTTTCCATTCTAAGGCCAAACATCATTCGGTGTACTCATTTTCTAAACTCCGGCTAAATTATTAAGACCACCCCTCATCTGCAAAGAGCCACAATAAACCATGCCTTTCTTAAGTCTCCCTCATAGACACAGTGCCCAAATCCTTAACTATCCCTTAAAACTCCAGCATACCTGCAATAATCAAAAACCCCACTATCCCAGACCAGTTTAAATCCAACTGTGCCTCAATGAACCTGAATAAAAGAATATGTACCACACCAGAACAACCACTGCGACAAAATTAAATTATCCTACCTCTCAGCAATTTTTCAAGATTTGCTCATTCTAACTGCCCTCTACAACCTCATTGCACACCACTCTGATGACCAAAACATCCCCTGCGACCAATGTATTCAAAACAGCAGGACCAGCCACCACGACAAAACCATCACCTTCCAACTCCACATCCTTCCAGCCCCGGCTGCTTACATCTGTAAGAACACTGTAAATTCATGATGCTCACCCAACAAACATTCTTAGACATAAAACTATATCAAAAGTGCCCTTTTGCTCGAACTGCCCCCATTACACTGATCTATCTCCCCTTGTCTCAGCCGAACCCCTCCTTGCCTACATAAAATCCTTTCCCAGCCAAAACAAGAACATACAAAAGCAGTCCCACAGTACCACCCTTGGCATAGAAACCCCCTTTTACTTGCCCAATGACATGCAAAAACAACCAGAAAACTTTCAAATACCATTTAACAGCCACCTTGCTAACACCAACTACCTATTATAAACAGTAAGTCACCTAAACCCCATGATAGCTTTAGCAATCTGACCCCTCTTAGCTCTATCAATACCCTTGAATGCCACCAGCAATATATCAAACTTGAAAATGCACTATGCCACCTGGTCGAAACAAGATTAGTGACATGCCAACTCCGTCCAGATGTAGAAAATAAACCATACCCTTTATCACCTTCAAGTATGGTAAATCAAAGCCACCCTTCCCATGCAAGGACACCCCATCTAGCTCACCACCTGAACCCACTTACTCAATGCAAGCCACTAATCCCCTACCCGAGCGAATCCAAGAAAACCCCCAGCTATCAATAATACAGTTAAAATTCACTCCTGATGCTCCCCACCCAAAACAAGCAAAACAAACCATTATGTTGTAACTGTTGGGAAGAAAATATAACAATTCCCTATGTGGCTGCCTTGCTGGAAGACCATGACCTCTTTTCACACCACTCCATCAACCAACATCAACCTCGACCCCCTCTCTCACTTGACAAAGCCACTTTCCTTCCACCTACCAAGTAATGCCCAGTCAGCCCATCTCCATTTTCAACCTCCAAGGGATCTGTAAAAGAAAAAACTGTAAATACTTCATTCACACATAATCACAACTTCTTAATGACATTATGCACCACCACTGGCATATTTCCTTCATCAACTGCTTAAAATGCATTTACTACTGCATACAAAATACCAATGAAAGTTAATATGTGTTAACAGAACTACCCGTAAGATTTCCTCCACACCTCACAGATTCACGATACAACTAATACCCATGAAGAATAAACAAATGATTGCATTAAAAGTCCTATTCTATAAATAATATAACACTCTTTTCACAACCAAGTATTTCTCAACAACATTTATAGTTATGCTATTATATCCTATTACCAAACCTGAAGTGTAAATTCCCCCCATGGCTCTACCTATATTCCTTTTGGACATGAGCAACAATCACCCATGTCCCTCTTAAATAAGAGCAACATGTGATGCACTCTGAATTAAGGAATCTTACTTACCTGAAGCTGTCTAGCTCATCAAACCATTAGAGCCATTAACCTAGTAACTACCCCCACTCCTGAAATTGGTGCCACTCCTCCCTTCAGTAAGAACCCAAAACTACCCCTAAGCAAATATCAAACCCTGCTATAACTTGCCCTCAACATACCTTATCCTTCCTTGGCCTTACACTATCCAGCTGCACCAACCTTGAAATGACTTAATTAATGAGTACAGCACAAACACTTGTTAATATACCAAATACCAAACATCAACCCGGCCTCCCCCAGAAGAATACCTTTCCTCCAAATACAAGTGCAGAATAACCATAAATAAAATGAATATAGATAAACTGACTTTTAAGGGCCCTAGCACCAGTAACCTAGTGATCTCCTGTGCCTGTAATCACTGCACATCCACCCCACCTGTAGAAACCCCCCAGACCCCCTACAGCAGATATGCAACCCTGCTTTACCCATTCCCCAACATACTCCTTTACTTGTTGATATGCTACCCAAACCACATCAAGTTCAACATATCTTGCTAAACTGTGAATAAAATAAAATTCCCTGTGACTCCTTTGTACACAACTCCAACAAACATAACATCCAGTCCCTCAACATCAACTACCTTAACTATTTCCTGCAGGACAGCGACTGTTTACATTACACTCCCCCAATCAAGCACATTTATGCATCATTCCATCAATGACAACATCCACTGGTACCTGCACCATCACAACCCTAGTCCTACATTACTTTGATCCAAACATTCCTTCTTACATAACCCCCTGTGCACAACTCCAAAACCAAAATTAACAATTCCATTATACACTAGTCCAACCATCAAAATCCACATAAAGCATCCATTACCTTTTAGAAATAGACCCTCTTAATTTCCTAATGAATCACCGTAAACCAAAATATTAAGATAAATGGTTCAAAAACATGGGAAAAAAGACATTCAAGGATAAGCTGGCCCCACTGCTGCCCTGTGTGCCTGTTCCAGAAAAGGCATGCCCAGGCAAACAAAGGAAGCAACATGGTGGTCAAAGTCAGATTACTATCAACCTAGGTGCTCAAATCACTTGCTACTGATTGTGTACTTTAAACATAGTTGTTAATTCCTAATCTGAAAGATGGTTGAAACCACATAAATTCCCACACTCAACATCAATCTCCCTTGATAAAAACACTTGGCCAAGATTCCCAATAATATCCCCCTCGCCCGATAACTGAAACTCAGATATAGCCTCTAGCAAATCATTCTATAAAATGATGACTGTTAATAAAATATAATTAGTTTAGAGGCACCAGTGAATTAAACTGTAGCCAAAGAACACCAAAATCTATGGCTGTGAAACACCACTGGCTGAGAATGACGTACAGGTCTGTTTCCAGTCAACTAAATGTAAGGAAACATCTTGTTACTATATATTGCATTGGATCTGATGCTTAAGCAAAACAAGTCATGTCTGGGAAATGTAAGCCCTGTATCTTGGTGAAGCTAGCAGTTAATGAAGGCAAACATTAGATTTGACTGAGCCTTCAGTGAAGTGCCCAAGTTGTGGAACACCTCTCTCAGATTTTAGTGACCATATGTAAAGAGAATTTATAAGAAACATCCCAAATATGTCTGAGAATTTTGAACTTGTGCAAAGTTACATGGATGTAGTAACATCATGAAACATCAGTAGCCATGGGTAATGTGCTGTCAAACATTATATCTGTTATATCCCTTTTTATTTATTCATTTATTTTTATTTTTAACTGAATGAAAAAAACAGCCTCCAGCTATTGAAGGACATGATGGCCACAATCCTCTGACCATCACTACCACTGCACATGCCGCCTTACTCTGAGCCCACGAAAGCCATTTGGTGTTTCACTGAGGAAAACCTCACTGATCATGGCCGACTGGCCTTGCAAGGAATATCAAACCCAAGCAACATACACAAAACCACCAAACAAACAAGAAACCCATCACAAACACAACGACAAGCAACAGGCTTTATTATTCTCTCTCTTGCTTTATTGTACTACTTCCACAGGAGTAATCAACCCTGGCCTTAAGTCTGCAGCTCCCAAACTCTGACCGCTGCATGCCGCTTGAACTGGCAAAAGCAACCTGCCCATCTGTTCAAAACAGGAGAAGCTGAGAAATAAAAGATAATAAGCATCCCAAACAGAACCAATGACTAACCCCCACAATCCTGGAATGACTTCCCCATTATGGACAGACAAGAACACTGACGGCATGCACCAATGATAAAGAACCAATATGGCAACCGCACCAAAGCAGATAAACAGTAAGGCAGACCCCATACAACATTTTGAGTTTCATAAGGCAAACTGAGCCCCAGGAATCCCTACGCAAGCAGCAACAACACACAGACAATGAGGAATGCTAGTCACACCCAACACCATAAGAAGCACTGCGAATCAATATAAGGCAAAATTGGGACAGCTAGTGAAATCTATGCAGTTGAAAAGTCTGATATCCACCTTCCATGCTCCGGTTCATCACGTTCATGCTCACACACCATAAAACTTTAAGCAACCAGTCATTTACACCATTCACAGTTTACCACACACTACACAATACACACAAAATATTCAGCCACGACCATTAACACCAGTTATGACCAGCACTGGAAAACACAACCGTGCTTCACAGCCCAAGACCCACTGCTCGCTGCCAACGAGAGATAAAACAACTAAAATAGGCACTGAATGAACGGAGGCAGCAAGCAATGACAGAAAATTCAACAACCCTTCAGATAAGAGATAATGAGCATTCAGCACTACCACATATATGCATACCAAAATAGCGAAAGACCCCCTGCTAGCCACCACCAAGTAGCCAACAACTGGGCCCCAGAGATGAAGTATCACTCTAAACCACCACTGACAAGAAGAAAACCTCAACACTTACCCAACCAACTGCCCCGCCAATGCCTAATATTACAGGAGAGAAAGCAGCACATGAATTGCCTCTTAGCCTGCAAAATGATTCATCAGAAGGCTAATCTATAATTAACCTGCAACTACGCTTTACCTTCTCCCTCACCCCCCCCTTTTTTTTTGAGGAAGAGCAACAGAAGCCAAATCACTGCCATGACAGAGCCGAATGGAACAGCCCAACTACTATCGTAGCTCTTTAGTTAGTTGTTTTTTTTTTTTTTTTTTTTTAAGTGAAGCCATCCATAAGCAGTGCATGCACCCTGTCCCTCCTGTTACCAGGGTGACCTCAAGCCCACAAAGCAGTTAACACACTGGAAAGAACCTGCACAGCTCCTGGAAACGTTTCCACCATGAAACTCACCTCCAACAGAGGTGGAAATCAAACAGAAGCACAGCGACAACAACCCAAACCAGCTCACCTGCTACTCATACCTTAAAACCAAGTAACTAATTTAAGTACCAGCCATCATCCTTGCCAACTAGAAAACAGCACCCCCCACACACTGCAAAGTACCATTGAAAAGAGCTCATGTCAGAGACTATACAGAAAGAGTCAATGGGGGAAGAAAAAAACAAAGAAGAGAAAACACACAAAACAACTACTTTTGGTTGCCCCCCCCCCCCCCACTGAAAGCACTGTAACTTGTTAATACTGCCTGTTACCTACACATTGCTTTGTCTTCCTGCCATTCACTAATATCTCAAAGCAAGCTAAAAGTGCAATATTTTTCCCAACCAGTAGCTAAGTAGGTCAAAATGAGAAACCTTTTCTTTCATTATAAGAGTACCACCACTAAACCACTCCACTGCCCAAACTACTCCACCCTCCAGCCTTAACAGAAACATAAATAACTTACCCAACTCATCCTTTTACATAATTAATCCAAGGCCTACCTGATCCCTTACTACCATCAGGTCGTCTTGGACGTAATCCTGCACTATAGCAAGTTCACTCCAAAATGTGACTCTTACTTCGGTTACAATTGACAAAACCCTCTAAACCCCTCCCTACCCTTACCTAATTTCCTCCTAAACATCCCTCCATCCCATTTAACCCTATCCTCCCCTTATTCTCCTAATTCCCGATAGCCTATGTAACTGGCCTCATTTGAAGATGTCCCAGGACAAAATGGTCTGTTCCAAACCTCATTTCAGCTACCAAGATTATGACATAGACAAAGAAGGGATTGATGATAATAGGAAAGCAGATAAATATATAAAGTTGTGAGAAGGCCATGTACTAGAAGAAAGAATAAAAAGTATTGTCTAAAAGTGTAAAAAAATTGACATGTTAAATTTAAACTTCACCTAAAAATATCTCTTTCTGAATGAGTGTAAGGCCAACTTTACTATATTACTGGTTTTATGTTAAAGAAATAAAAGGAGCATCTGCATCTTTTTATAGAAATAAAATGTGATATACCAGGACTATAGTGACATATGTAGAAAATACATGGTATGAAAGAACATTTTTTTTAAATTAGATAAAACAATGCATCACCATCTCCCTTACTCTGAGGAAAAACATTTTTAGATTTATCTCACTGTTGTGGTTAGTGGGGTACTTAGAGATACAGGGAATAACACCTATGCAGAAATGAACTAAAGATTGAAATTTGGCATTTTTCTGCAGTGAAGATTTTCTTGAACTGGCAGGACTTTTAATACTGGCACTTCAGATTCTGATAGGGAGCATTAATTAGTACATAACTGCACCATAGGGAATTACACTAAAATGAAAAATATAACCACTTTGACAACTGATGTTAATTCTGAAAAACATATATACACACAACACTTTTTTGGTAATATTTTAATTATATTGCAAGATCTGATTCATTTTGCTGACAGAAGCCTACAGTAATTAAAAAAAGCCTTCACCAGCATTATTAATTAATTGCCATCATGCCTGCTTGAGATTGGAATGCATTAACTAAACCATGAATAAACTGTCACAAACAGACTATCTCAGGGTTACAGTAGGTTCACAAGACTAATTTAAGAAGACTGAGATTTTTTCTTTGAACTCAGTGCATTAATCTTTGTTTATAAAAAGTCACTAATAAGTCAGGAATATCATTGTTAGAAATTAAGTCTGTAGGATTATACCCTTTGCTTATTATAGTATTGCTTCACAAGGCTGAAGAGTGAAAAACTGAACTATTAATTAAGAAGCAGAAAATGCCAAAAATGTTTTCCCTGAAAACAGGAGCTTCTTTTTGTAAAACTGTTATAATTATTTTATTACTTTACTGATGCTATAAATTGCTCTTTTATTCAGGAAGTGTTGAATTTCAGCATATCTTGTCAGATTTCTCCGCATCAGAGTTTTGGGCTTCAGTCATTTAAAGCAGATCCCTTTTGAATATAGTACAGTTCTGTACACTTACCATAAATGTAGATGTTCAAGTGTGTTCACTGTTGCAGTCATTACATTTGGGGTAATCTGCTAGCAGGTTGCCCTCAGTCGGCCTGATTAACAAAGTCTTGGGTCCTGCGTCGGTTGCTGTCCCTTCTTCCATGACCTCAGGTCATTAGGGGTATAAAACATGCAGCTGACACCATTTTCATCAGTTTTTCTTGCCCCAGATGTCAGGTGTCCCCCAAATGGGGAGCAAAAAATAAAAATAAATATATATATATATATATATATATATATATATATATATATACATGCAATTTAGAACACAAAAAATATACCTCCAAATAAAATCAAATACACCAAAAAGGCTTTTGAGCATAATAAAAGAGAGAAGAGGTATAGTAAGAGAAAAATAGGGGGCTGGCGGGTGGGTAACCCGGACTGCAACAGTGAATACACTTGAACATCTATATTTATGGTAAGTGTACACAACTGTACTATGTTCTTTGTGTTTCACTGTTACAGTCATTACATTTGAGTAGAATCCCAAAGCTATGGTTGGGAGGATGGAATTATACAGCATTAGGAGCAGCTATAAGGCCCTGCAGGACAGTAGTGGCAAAGCCTGCTCTGGATTTAGATGAGAGGTAAATGGTAATGTTCGGTGAACGTATGAACTGAGCTCCAGGTAGCAGCTTCTAGAATGTATCTGGTAGGAACCCCTCTGATAAAGGCTGCAGAAGTAGATGCAGCCCTGGTGGAATAGGATCTGATCCCCTTGGGGACAGGTTTACCATGGTGCATGTAGCAGAAACAAATACAATGGCTTATCTATTTTGAAATAGTCTGCTTTGAAATAGCCTTTCCCTCTGCCCCTGCAGCAAATGCCACCAGTAATTGCTCAGATTTTCTTAGAGATTTTGTCCGGTTTAAGTAGAATCTTAGTTGTCTATGTACATCCAATGAATGCAGAATCCGCTCCCCCTTGTTCTTTGGATTTGGGAAAAAGGTTGGCACATGAATAGTCTGATTAAGAGCCACACTAGATACCACTTTAGGCATAAATGATGGATTGGTCCTGAGAGCCACCCTGTTGAGGTAAAAGATAATAAAAGGCTCCACTGCCATGAGAGCCTGTAGTTCTGAAATTCTTCTAGTTGAAGTGACTGCTAAAAGAAAAGCTGTCTTCCAAGAGAGAAATTTTATATCTGCAGTAGCAGCTGGTTCAAAAGGAGGTAGGGTGAGTTTTTCCAACCCAAAATTGAGGTCCCATGCAGGAGTTGGTGCACTCTTGGGAGGTCTTAAATTTTTGGCCCCTCTGAGGTACTGCTTTAGCAGGGGATGAGAAAGGAGAGGAGGCTCTGTTTTGTAATGAGCCAAAATGGCAGAGGCATGGATTTTTATGGAAGAAAAAGATAGGCCCTTGTGAAGTATCTCAGTTAAATATTACAGAATCTGAGGAATATTGGGCATTGCTGTGTTTACTCTTTGTGCTTGGTTCCAGGCACAGAATCTTTTCCATTTATCAGCATAAGATTTTCTAGTACTAGGCCTTCTAGCCTCCAAAATGACGTCCATCACAGGTTTGCTGAGAGATGTAACTGGTGAAATTAGTTGATTAGCCATGCTGCAAGATTCAGAGTTTGGATCTGAGTGTGCAGAATTTGATAGTTCTGCTGAGACAGTAGATAAGGTGTCTGAGGCAGGTACCACGGAAGAAGGTGTGACATATTGCGTAGGAGCAGGTACCAGTGTTGGCGAGGTCAGCCTGGAGCAATCAGAATCATTTTAGGTTTTTCCTGTCTGACTTTTAGTAAGACCTTGGAGAGCAGAGTCAGAGGGAGGAAGGCATAGACTGATAGGTTTTTCCAGTTGAAGGATAGAGCATCCACTTTCCAAGCTTTTTTGTGATGAATTCTTCTGCAGAATTTGTCCAACTGATAGTTTTGGGGTAAAGCAAAAAGATCTATGTCTGGGCTCCCCCATTTGCGTGTCAACATGCTGAAGTATTGTGGATCCAGTTTCCATTCATGTGGTTCCATAAGATTTCTGCTTAGTTCGTCTGTTAGAGTAAATACTCTGGCAGGAATTGAGCTTGTAGATGTAATTGGTAAGACAAGGCTGTGTTCCACAAAGCCATGGCTAGTCTGCAAAGGGGGTAGGAATGGGTACCCCCCTGCTTGTTTATGTACAACATCACTGTGGTGTTGTCAGTCTTTATCAGTAGTTGTCCTGGATGAAGATAGTCCTTGAAGGCTGTCCGAGCATTCTGTACAGCTAGCATCTCTTTTTGGTTGATATGTAGGAGCATTTGATTTGGGCTCCATTCACCCTGAATGCATCTCCCTGCCAGATGTGCCCGCCCCAAGCATAATCTGATGCATCTGTAGTCAGGGTTTGGGTGCCAGGGGGTGGAATGAATGACAGTCCCTTGTTTTGGTGACAGGCCTTGGCCCACCACAGGAACTCTTGCTGCAGGCAAGGAGAATGATAGGAATCATTGTTTCCAGGCTGTGACAATGTTGACTCCATAAACTTTTTAGGTACCATTGAAGTTTCCTCATATGCAGCCTTGCATATGTAATTAGTAGAATGCAGGAAGCCATGAACCCCAGAGACAAAATGCAGAGGCAGAAATGTTTAGCATTTACATCATATGTAGAACAAAAATGGTTTATGAGTATAGATTTGCGATACTTTGGAGACTTATTTATCAACTCTCCTTACAACTTTGGGTGTATATTTAAAACTTTCACAAATTAGCATGTAACTGGTGATTATTTACAACAGGTATGTGTACTGCATGTAAGACACTAAATCCATGCTCCAGAAAAGAGGTCAGATACATGTCATTTAAATGTCCAACTTAATTGCTGCTGAAACATATGTACACTTCAGACTATTTTAACAGTATACAGTGAAATATGTAAAGCAGCTGGGGAAACAATATGGTGAACTAAATACAGTATAAGACACAGTTTTTAAAGAACTTCTCACCCAGTAGAAATATCGTTTTTTTTTTTTTTTGCTAGTATTTGCCTGGTTGTCTGAAACTTCTTAATCTCAAGGACTTTAGCACACTGTGTGTATATCTTTCAACAGCTGTTTTTTAAATTCTTGCAGATTCTTATCGTTACATCAGTTCTGCTTTATACCCACGATTGGATCTGCTGCCCATTCCTCATATTATTGCTACCCATATTCTTCGTATGAGTCCTAACCCTAAAAAATGGTATATCCCAGTCCCATTTAATTATTTCTAATATCTCTACAATTCTAGTGATGCCTATATGTCGTTCTACACAAAAGGTATTTTAGTGGGCTGCCATATTTCCATCACTTTAGCAGTTAAGTCTCACTAACATTTTTTTTCTAAATTCACATTAGCGTAAGCTACTTTCATTAATGCATCCTCAAATATAACAACATAGCATCATCTATATGCGGGCATCATGTGTGCACTGCTGGTGTTCCCAAAATTATAAATGTTGATAATCCCAAGTAGCACAACTGTGCCAGTCAGCAGAAATCATTGCTTCTGTCAAAAGACCCTCACCCTTCCTTTGTTCTTTTTTCTAATGTTAATTATTTTTCCTCCTCCAGTCCTAGTTATACTCACCATCCACCTCTTTGTCTTCTATCTTCTGTGGACTCTCATTTTGCATATGTTATCCACAGACTTTTTATTCAGCAACCACATGTTCACAATGATTTACTTCTGGACTGCCATTATTTTCCTTTCTGCATACAACGTACCTTTTCTTTTCTTTACTTATACTAACAAAACACACAGAAGTGGATCCAGCAATAGGCAACCTAAGCAGTCACCTAGGATCTGCTTGGCTGAGAGGCTGCCACAACATTTTCTTTTTTTTTTTTTTTCAAAAAAAAAAATAATTACACTTGTTCTTCAAGGGCATTCATCTTTAAGAATGCTCTCTATGTCTATGCATCCCTGTGTGCAAATGCTCTCTGCTTCTGAGTGTCCCTGCATGTGTTAAAGCATATACTGGTTGCGTGCTTTTTGTTTTCTGCATTCCGCGTGCAGAATTTAAAGATAAGATGTTCCTGTTGCTGCCTGGAAACACACTTTCTGCCTCCTTCCTTGAAATTAAGCACAGACGAATGTGAACAGTGTTCCACTGGTAAGGGTGGATGTGTGTGTGTGTGTGTGTGTGTGTGTGTGTGTGTGTGTGTGTGTGTGTGTGTGTGTGTGTACACACCTAGTTAGGGATGTCAGGTTAGTTAATTTGCTCAGATTCAAACCCTGGTCCTTGTTTACAGGAGAAAAAAGCCCAAATCCTCTGCACCAACTACTAACCGAATCAAAAATGAGTTTCAGCGTATTGTCAAGGAATTGAGTTTAATGCATTTTCAAGGAATTGTGAACTTCAAAGGAAGAGAAGTTTACCGATACCTGCTCCATGTCTATTTTCAGTGAGCAACTGTTTTGTTTAGCAAATGGTCATTGCTATGGTGCTATAGAATTTGAAAGAAGTATTAGTAGCACAACAGGTAGCATACTTGCTTTTGATGCAGAAGGTTGGGCATGATGCAATTCTTAATATGTCCTCCTTTGGATGAGATGCTTAGTATCTGTGAAACTGTTGTTAGTTTGCCATCTATTCTCTATTGCAATATTAACAGCTTAACAATTTTTTAATATAACAGGCAATTAATTTGTAAATGAAATACTGAAATATAAAGGTGCTTGCTAGCAGCAACCTCTTCATTAGTTACATATCTCTTTAATGTGGAATTATTCCGATAACTTTTGCTTCTGCAAAGAGTGCATATTTTTAAATTGTTTTTATTGACTTTAATACTTATATTTCACATTTCACATTAAATGCAAAGACTGTGCATACTGACTGATATTGGTGGATTTTAATGACAGAAGTCTATTTGGCCTTTCATGGTTGAATTGTTCTGAAATGAGCAGTTTTGTCATTATTGTTTCATATGTTTTGTTTCATTGCTTCCTGAAAAAAATGATCAAAGCTACAAATTGAAAGCATAATCTAACAAGTGGTGCTGTATTGTACAAGGAATATAATTCAGTGCAATCAGGAAGGTGAATCAAAGAACATATGCATGCATGCCTGGTCCTAAAGATGTGTGCAAGAGGCCTATGGTTTCAAAACAGCCCAAAGTTAAACTTTATCCACCGCTAGCCAGATGCATTTTCTTTAAATGTGGGTTTCAGTGCTCTTTCAAAGAATGTGAGTTTCAAGGGCAGAAAAGTTTACTGTTAATGGTAAATCAGTTTTCTTTGTGAGACTGTATTATTTTGTTTAGCAAATGCCTTTCGGTGTTTGTGCAATAAAATTTGAAATAAAAGTTTCAAATTAAATCCAAATATCTGTAATCATTGTAAAAGTAAAGAAGAAAACAGTATGTACACTAAAAGGTTTGAGCAGTGTTTATGGTAACTGGTGAGAAATTGCCAATTAATGGAACCTTGGAATGGCTGCAGTGGAGCTGGGGATAGGGTACTGCTCTATGTGAGGGGGGCCCTGATCCATTAGAGCCCCATTGACCATGATCTGGGTCTGATAACACACTGTTTATTTTCCTTGTCTCATTTCCAGTCACTCATGGCTAATTTAACTGCGTCTTACTTCCATAAAATAGCATACAACAAAGTCAAACCTGTTTCCTATTACCTACAGTACATTTTGAAAAACTGCTTCCTTCGTTGTAAATGCACATGTAGTCTCACACTCATTGCTAACTTTAGAACCCAACAAAGTATGCTGTTCTCAAACATTGTTCAACTGAGTTGTTTTAGCAGTATTTCCTGACTATATGCATTTTGCCTACTCCCCCTGTTGTGTAATTTTGTTATGCTGCTTTACCCTTTTATATTGCGTGATCCCAAGTCATGCATTATTTCTTTAACACATTTCTCCATTATTAAAATAAATGTAATAACTAACCAGCACATCTCCTGATCACTCTTTCTTATCTCTCAAGCTGGCTTAGATATTTTTTGTTACTGTTGTGATCTTTGTGTAATGGTTTACTAGATTTATGACAAATTATGTTCAGTTAGTTTACTTTTATTCAGGCTAGATAATTTTATTGGCAGTGCTAATTTCTCTTTCAACAGTTGTAGTCAGTGCAATGCTTTTCTTTTAGTTTAACTAAATAGTGATTCTGAGGGCTGTGAATGAATACTGCTTTGTATTTTTAAGAGTATTATCTGTGAAATTATTTACTGATTTATGCATTTGAAATGTTTTCTTTTTAATGTGGCAATAGATTCCACGTTTTATTTTATTTATTTTGTAATTATCTTACCATTTTTTAATTATATGGGAATTTAAGCCAGTACTGTTGTGTAGCGGGATAAAGCCCTAATTACATCCTAGGTTACTGGGGTTCAACGAGTGTGTCAGGCATCTTAGGCATGGACAAGAAGATGCCTAGGAGTACACATCCTGAAGGAAGAGGAAGGGAGCTATGCATGATCAGGTCACACTCTACTGGTCTGACTTCCCCAGTGGAGTCTAGGAAAACAACTGAGCCGTACTGCTTGAAGGTAGGAGGTCATTCTACTCCTTGCAGAAGTGAGGAAAAGCTTAATGCTGATACCCATTTCATGTCCCAGCCTCAGGTGGGTATCAACAGCACAGTAAAGAAATGGGATAACCCTCTGTCTGGGAACAGTGTGATGTTGCCCAGGATCTTCATCCTCCTCACTGGCCCCAAGTATGCGTCAGATATAGTTTGTTGGAGCCAAAGCATGGTAGACCATGAGGATAGGAACTGTCATTATCCAATGATCAGTATCTGACAGCCGAAACAGAGGTAAAAAGTTATATATTAATTTCATTGTCATACTTTAAGCTGAAAAAGGTTGTCTGAGGTTTGTGGGTCTGTATGTGTATGTGTCAATGTTTTGATTTTTCAGTGTTTGAACGTCTGCTATCATTTGAAGTATGTATACAAAATCTGGCATGTTTAGGAGGACTTTAATGGGAATGATCACATGCTCATGCTATAGATACAGACAAAGTTTTAATGAAGTGACAAGGAAAGAAGCACAATTTTGATGATTCAAAAGGTTCTGAAGTTTTTTACACCTTTTCTTTTCTGAAATAGTAATATCTCTGGTAGCAGCAAGACTTAATGAAGGGATACTCATTTACTGTGTCTAGTTTTACTGAGACACTTCCATTTGTTAAAGGGTTTATTTCTGTGATGCTTTATTGTTTGACTTTTTTTTTTTATTTGTAGATATTGTTTTAAGGGAGGATTTTTTTGGGGTTGTGTCACTGCAGATTTGAATATCGAGGAAGGGTAGGGGAAGTTCTGTTTCTTTTGAGGAAATGGTTTATTTTGTACTATGTGGTTAATGGTTTGGTACTTGATAACTTTAGAAATTATGTTGGAATTTCATTTTCAGAGTAGTTAGACATTCATGTGTTTAGACAGAAAATGCCAGTCTTCTCAGAATATGTTCTGGAAAACTGTCAATGCAGGGGATTATGGCATAGTCACACAAGAAACTTGGGGCCTTCAAACAAGATGATACCTGCTACAGTGATAAAGTTTATTTCCCTGACTTGATTTCATAATTATAGAGGTATTTTTCTTTTATGGGGTGATTATTGTAATATTTGGCTCTGGAGTCACTAGTACTAAGGTAAGGGCTAACTAGGACAAGTATTGCATTTTAATGTCACTATAATTTTCTTATGATGCTAATTTATCCTTCTTTTCAGTTTTAGGATCAGGTTTATTTGTATTAGGACTGAACGTAGCTTCTATTTTGTTTTCTTTTTTTTTCTGTACCATTGTTGCTACCATTTTATGACTTTCTATGGAAAATAGGTGGATATTTCTTATGTTTATTATTTCTAGTGTTGGGATTATGTTTTGCATGTTTTACTGTATTCTGCTGACTTGTATTATGTGCATTTTGTTGCATTTTTGTAGGTTGTGGTAATTATAGTGTTATTTTTGATATTGTTTTGTATTTATTTCTATTTTACTAGATTTATTGTTACTTTTCCTGGTTCAGATATTTATCAAATGCATGGGTGTCATTTCAGTGATATATAAAATATCAAATATGAGAGGTTTAGACAGTATGTTTTAGGATGAGTGTTGAATTCATTAGTGACAGATGAGTTTTCTAATCCAACTCAACAGGATACTCCATGTATCACATAAATCAGCCATCTCCAAGTTCAATTTATCCATCACTTTTTCTTTTTCTGTGCCAGAGTCGTATTTCCTATTGACTTCAGTAGATTTCATTAGTTGTCTAAATTTGTAGTAGATACAACTTTGAATAATTTCAATATATATTTATACACAGAATATCTCATGAGTGATATTCTAGTGCATTTTCAGATTCATTGTTAGTATCCAGTGGATACAAAAAGTGTACACATCCCTGTTAAAATGTCAGGTTTTTGTGATATAAAAAATAAGACCACAATAAATCATTTCAAAATGTTTCCTACCTTTAATGTGACCTATAACCTATACAATTCAATTGAAAAACAAACAAATCTGTTAGGGGAAAAAATATAAAAAATAAAAAACGTACAATAAGCTGGTTGCATAAGTGTACACCCTTAAAATTATACTTTGTTGAAGCACCTTTTGATTTAATTACAGCATTCAGTCTTCTTGGGTAGGAGTTTATTAGCATAGCACATCTTGACTTGGCAATATTTGCCCACTCTTCCTTGCAAAAGTGCTCCAAATCTGTCAGATAGTGAAGGCATCTCTTGTGCACAGCCCTCTTCAGATCACCCCATAGATTTTCTATTGGAATTAGGTCTGGGCACTGTCTGGGCCATTCCAAAACTTTAATTTTCTTCTGGTGAAGCCATTCTTTTGTTGATTTGGGTATATGCTTGGGGTTATTGTCGTGTTGAAAGGTGAAATTCCTCTTCATCTTCAGCTTTTTAGCAGATGCCTGTAGGTTTTGGGCCAAAAGTGGCTGGAATTTGGAACTGTTCATAATTCCCTCAACCTCGACAAAAGCCCCAGTTCCAGCTGAAGAAAAGCAAACCCGAAGCCAACACCATGCTTCACCATGGAGATGGTGTTCTTTTGGTGATGCAAAGTGTTGTTTTTGCGCCAAACGTACCTTTTGGAATTGTGGCCAAAAAAGTTCAACCTTAGTCTCATCAGACCATAACACATTTTCCCACATGCTTTTAGGAGACTTGATGCACACTCTCTTACTAGGCAACTTCAACTACCCTCCCATTAACTGGTTAAACTACTCATGTACCAATACACTTGCCCAACGTTTCCTAGAGTTCATTCATTCCAATGCCCTGGACCTGCTCGGTCTTACCCCCATTAGAGGTAGCAACATCCTTGACCTGGTCATTACTAACATGGGTGACCGTTGCTCTACACTAATGGTCAGCTCCTCCCTGGTTAGATCCGACCACAAACTAATCACTTTGGAAATCCACATCCCTCCCACCCACCCCCCACAAAGGTAACTACCATGAAAAACTTCTCCAAAGCTAACTTTGGGCTCCTAAAAACAGAGGTGGTTAACTTCCCAGCACCCATGCAAATGGAGAATAGTTGTGTGACGGCAGAATCATACACCAACGCACTGTACAAACACGTACACAAATGCATTGATCTCACCATACCCAATAGAACCAAGACACTCTCCTCCAAAAAAAGGAAGCCGATCTGGTGGTCCCCTGCCATAATCAAACTCTACAACAGAAGGAGGAAACTGATGCGGAATAAGGTGAAGTCCCAGAACTGGAAAAACTCCTTTATCAGCCTCAACAAAAAGCTGAGATCCCTCATCAAATCCTCTAAAGCTAGCTATGAAAACAGAATTGCAGCAGACAGTAAAGACAACCACAAGGCCTTCAATAGTTATGTAATGAATCTCCACGGCAATACCCAGATTTGCTCAGAGCTACTGCACAATGGTACCTCCTATACAGAGACAACAGATATTGCGTGTTTACTGGTCAATAGATTCAGTGCCATCTTTACCCCCCCCAAAGGACCAATCACAATACTAGTAGATTGCCAGGCACCCTGTATTACTGCTGGACAGGTTAAAATAGCACTGTCCAAGGCCAAGAATACAGCTTCTATGGGACCTGACAATATCCCTGGTTGTGTTCTATATGAATTACAGAGTGAACTGGCACCTCACCTGTGTGCCCTGTTCAGTCACAGCCTCACCTCAGGCTTTGTCCCTACCAAATGGCGTACTGCTAGAGTCATCCCTCTCCACAAAGGAGGAGCAACTACAGACCCTGAGAACTATTGCCCCATTAGCCTGATGAGTCTGATATGCAAAGCTGTGGAACGCCTCTTCATGGACCTAATAAACAAGGATATAGGGAATCTCCAAACTCTGGATCCCACACAGCTTGGTTTTGTGAAGGGTAGATCATGCCTGATCAACTTGGTCGACTTCTTTGAGTCAGTCACCAGAGCTGTGGATGAAGGCAAGGTGGTTCATACAGCCTACCTTGATCTGGCCAAGGCTTTTGATACCATTCCTCACTCAAGAATCATAGAAAAACTCACTAAGCTTGGCATAAACCCCTATATCACTAGGTGGGTTGCAGACTGGCTCACAGATAGAAACCACAGTGTGAAAGTAGCTGACTCCAAGTCAGACTGCCAACTAGTCATGTGTGGAGTCCCACAGGGTTCGGTCCTGGGTCCTCTCCTGTTTGGTATCTACTTCTCTGAAGTCCGGACCAACACAAATGGACTGGCTGACAAAGTTGATAGACGATTGCAAGTTGGGAGCTATTACTAACTCCCCAACTGCTGATGACATCCTACAGAATGGTCTCATTGAGACCAATGACTGGTGTCAGAACCATGGCCTTAAGCTCAGTGCCAAAAAATGTGTTGTCATCCCCTGTGGGAGAAACCCAGTTCCCATGAATTACCACATTGATGGTAGTCCACTGATGACAGAAGGCATTATAAGAAAGCTGGGAACGCAGGTTGACAGCAACCGCTGTTTTGATCACCACATTGCCACTGTTGTCAGAAAGTTCTTCTATGTGGCACATCTCCAGGAAGAAAGAGGTCATTGTCTCCCTCTACTCTTCCCTCATTAGGCCAGTCATCAAGTACAATGCCCATTTGGCATGTACCTCACCAGACACCTGCAACAACTGGAGGGGCCACAAAAGTACCTCACAAAGAGGATCCTAGGCCTTAAACACTTGTCCTTTATGGAGAGGCTCAAAAAACTCCAACTATTTTCTGTCTCATATCGCCTACTTATAGGCGATCTCTGCTTGACTTACAAAGCCATGTCTGACCCAGTTCTGTTAGAAAAGCTACATCTAAAGAAATCCCAGTCCCTCCGCACCACATGCTCCAGAGACCTTAACCTCATTACCACAATTAACAGAACATGCTGGTGGGGCAGGTTCATAATCCAGAGACTGCCCATGCTATGGAACAGACTTCCCATACATGTCAAGCAGAGCACCTCGCTGACCCTCTTCAAGAGAAATCAGACAGAAAATTCACCCCAGGGATCACTCCAGTGGCTCTACTCGACAGTGGCACTGGGAACTAAGGTTGGGTGGCAATAGGCCAGAGTAATCCTATGGCTAGGCTTGTAAAGGCTTCAGGGCCATTAGCCTAGTACACACCTATGAACCTAAATATTGTTTTTGCAAATTTTATCTGGGCCTGGATATCATTCTGTGTAAGAAAAGGCTTCTGTCTTGCAATTCTACCCCATAGCCCAGACATATGGAGAATATGGGAGATTGTTGTCACATGTAGCACATAACCAGTACTTGCCAGTAATTCCTACAGCTCCTTCAGTGTTGCTGTAGGTCTCTTGGCAGCCTCCCTGACCAGTTTTCATCTTGTCTTTTCATGAATTCTGGAGGGATGTCCAGTTCCTTGCAACATCACTGTTGTCCCATATTTTCTCCACTTTTTGATGACTTGTCTTGACTGTGTTCCATGGTATAGCCAATGCTGTGGACATTTATTTGTACCCTTCTCCTAATACTTTTCAACAATGAGATCCATTTGATGCTTTGTAAGCTCTCTGCGAACCATGGTGTTTGCTGTACAGGCAACTGAGTAAATGTCAGGAAAATCCTACTAGGACAGTTGAACTTTATTAGGGGTTATAGAGATGTCCTTCAACGTATGAAACACTTTGTACCCTGATGGCTCCTTTGTCTTAGGACCTTTGTCCTTAGATTCTAGTATTTTTTCCTGTATTGCTTGGGCGCAGGGTGGTGTCTCCCCCCTTGAAAATTTGAATGTTCATCTGTCCTTTCACTCCTTTTGATGTAATTCCTGTCAGGGTCTTCATTAAATCTTTTACTATCCCTACCTATTGTGGAACGTGGCCAAACATATGCTTTGTGTCCTCTGTATAGCTCCAAATCCCTGTCTAACTTCTTGAGCTTTCTACTGTAGACACTCTTGGCTTTATTTTCAGCATAAGTAAACTGCTTATGGTACAAATCTTGCCAATCATCAAAGCTAGTGTTGTGCACAATCTCCTCATTCATTATTTCTACCTCATTTAATAATGCTGAAATTTTTCCATCATTGAATTTGATTAATTTCTTAATGAAATAAAAACCAAAGTCATCAAACATTTCATTAAATTCACAAATAACTTCATCTGTGTATTTTAAACCTAATGGTAGTTTAAAAAATCGAATTCCTTTTGGAACTATACCTAACTTCAAACACTTTTCTAAGTAGGCATTATCAATTCTTGCACATTTTAAAATAATTAATTTTTTGCCCATTAAACAAATCTTTTCTTTAATGGGCTCAGTGTTATTGTCATGTGAATCCCTATTGAAATCAGAGTTAGTTCCTTCCGAAAAATCATCAACATCATCACTTAAAAAATTATTTAAAGCATCATTTGCAATATTAACTACATTATGGTTTTTGTTAGCATCACCAAACATATGTCCCTGTTTGTAAGCATACTTGATTTTAGAAACAGGACTAGATATAATGTCTCTTGAGTCTGTACCTTTATTGCGCTCCTGTCCTATGGAAAGTGTAGCGGAATAGGATTTGGCTTGTACCTTCCTTTTAGATTTAGCCCCCAGTCTGTGTGTCTCTTCTTGCTGTAAGAGACTAAAATCAAAGGTAAAGTCACCAGTTTGCGATAAATTGATATCCGCTTCCCTTGATTCTAAATCCAAGTCTGTTCTGGGTGTTCCCATGGATTTTGCTGCTCCTTGTCCGTTCGGGATGTCTTCTTCACTCTCAGAAGCCTTTAAATTGTTACGGCATCGTGGTGGTGATTCCCTAGGCACTGTCCTTTGCCCTAGATCTATAGATACTCCGTGTTGTATCGACTCGGAAAGCTTTCCCACGAGCTCCAATAACCTGCTGACGTCACTTTGAAGCGACGTTACTTCCACAAGGAGTGTTGAGTATTCGTCCCTGCCCAATAAAGCAGGAAGAGACCCCGGTGTCTGCCATAATCACGACAAAGTAAAAAGCACACAACCTCCAACAACTAAAATAATTATAGCAGATCCCAAGTCCTCAGCTCGAACAGGACGATGTTTGTCACAGTCCACTTCCAGTACACAGTTGTGAAAAAAAATTCAAGTATCGAAAAAACACAGGTTTATTGTCACTAAATATACACTCCAAAAAATTCAAGTAGATGTCAGGTTAAGCGCTTTCATCTGAATAAATCAGACTTCTTCAGAACCAAGTTTGCCAAATAAACCAGCCCTTTTAAAGTTAATTAGGCGCCAAAAAACTTGTTTAAAATACTGAATTTTAAAGAAACATGTAAATTTTGTTGAACACAAAAACTTGTAAAATACTCATATTACATATACAAAGAATACTAATAGTATTTGGAAATGATATACTAATTAAATGGATTAAAAATAATAATAATAATAATAATTGTATACATAATATACATAAAATCCTTGTCAAAAAATGACAAGACAAAAAAATAATAAATATATAATTATTATTCCCTAATTAAAAATCTTTATTGTATAAAAAATTGTTGTATGTACACAAGATGAATAAAGAGATAAAGACATAAAGTTTCTGTCATACCCGGTCTAAAAGTAAAAAAGGCTTAATACTAATACTATCATTAAGACCAGGGGGAGTTGTTGCATCACAAAAGATTTGCCACTCACTTTCTTTGTATGACAAATAGGTCTTCCAATTACCACCATACACAGACAGTTCTACTTGGTCTATTATGGTGAATGTAAATGTGTGGTCCTCACCCTTGTCCAAAACATGTATACTTAATGCATTTTTAACATCTTTTTTCTTTATTCTATATAGATGTTCATAGACCCTTGTTTTAAGTTTCCTTTCTGTCTTGCCTATGTACTAGGCAGGGCAGATTGTACAGGTAGCAAGATACACTACCCTCTGGCTTTTACAGTTCCCTTTTATACTCCAACACCGAGTGTTCAATAAATTATCTAGTTTGACACTACTATTTTCATTAATATTATTACACTGGTTACAGGAACCACATCTTTTTGTTCCACTCCTGTTCTTGATAGACTTGATGTTGGAACTAACCTCTAATAACTTTTTCAAATTAAACGAAGTCTTACATACACATATGGGGTTATTCCCCAAACAAGATGTAATATTATCAGAAGTGTTTAACAGTTCCCAATGTCTTTTCAAAATTTCTTTCACCAGGTTAGTGTATGGGTTAAACATAATAATACAAACTATTCTGTTGAAACCAGAGTTCATCTTCTTGCTAGTCACTAATGGTTCTCCTAATAAGGGTCGATATTTCGTGCCCCAGTTGTTTTTGACAAATCGGGCCACTTTGTCCACCATTCTTTTAGGATATTTTCTATCCAAGAACATTTGAGAAATTCCATCTATTTCTTTTTCCATGATGTCTTTGGTGGAGGACATCCTCGCTGCATGAATGCATTGTCCCTTGAATACATTCCTAAAAATGTGTTGGGGGTGGCAGCTACCAATTTCAATGTAATCATTCGAGAAGGTTGATTTTCTAAATATCTTTGAAACAAAGCCATCAGGGGAAGTACTAATAAAAGTGTCTAAATAAGCAACACCTAGTTTTTCCATCTTAAAAGTAAAAGGAAATCTGTACTGGTATTGATATAATCAATGAATCTCTTAATGTCATCAGTCGGACCCTTCCAGATAATAAACAAGTCATCCAAATATCGAGAATATAGTGAAATATGTTTAAAGTATTCACTTGGAAAAAGAAATTGATTTTCCCACTCTAGCATGACCAGGTTGGCGAAAATGGGGGCACAAGAAGCCCCCATAGCCACCCCCCTGGTCTGCCTGAAATATTCTCCTTCAAATTGAATGTAATTATGGTCAAGTATTAACCCCATCATGTCCAGGATTAAACTAATTCTGTCCCAACTAAGTCCAGAGTACTTTTTTAAGCTATATCCTGGGCATCCAGAAGCTTTATTGCTCACACAATTTTCAACGAAAAATAAAAAATAACAGCTTAAAATAACAGCTTAAAATACATACAATCAGTGTGAATACTGAGCGCTTTCACCCGTTCAAATCAATGCGGGTTTCATCAGAGTACATTTGACATATCTTTACACCAGCCTTATATACTAAATAAATTGTTAATTAATTAATTAAATGTGCTAATTGGAATATCATTTGAGTAGTTATTTGATTGATAAGCTACGCTGAAATACGAACTACTGATTGTTTTTATTTTGTGTTTGTGTTTATGTTTGGAATGTTAGACCATGAACCGAACTAATAATTATAAATTAATCTTAAATAGTTTTTAGAGAAGTTTATAAAGTGTGTTATTCTTAAAAAGACATAATGAAATATAATGAGGGCATAACCTTAAAATCTTATATATTTCTATAAATATTTACAAGTATATCAATTTAATAAATGACTATAAATCTAATTTTTATAAATACAATGTGTTAAAATAAATATGATAATAAAATAATATGTTTAATAAACAGATACTTATGTATATATAAATAATAATGTTAAGTATTTAATATATAATAAATAATTATAGTGTTGTGTATATTAAAATCCATTCAATTTCTAGATGGGATATTTCATTATGTCTTTTTAAGAATAACACACTTTATAAACTTCTCTAAAAACTATTTAAGATTAATTTATAATTATTAGTTCGGTTCATGGTCTAACATTCCAAACATAAACACAAACACAAAATAAAAACAATCAGTAGTTCGTATTTCAGCGTAGCTTATCAATCAAATAACTACTCAAATGACATTCCAATTAGCACATTTAAATAATTAATTAACAATTTATTTAGTATATAAGGCTGCTGTAAAGATATGTCAAATGTACTCTGATGAAACCCGCATTGATTTGAACGGGTGAAAGCGCTCAATATTCTCGCTGATTGTATGTATTTTAAGCTGTTATTTTAAGCTGTTATTTTTTATTTTTCATTGAAAATTGTGTGAGCAATAAAGCTTCTGGACGCCCAGGATATCGCTTTTGTTTTACTGGTTCTTTACGGAGCTTACTTTTTTAAGCTGTTTTCAAAATATTCTAAGCCTGTGGAACAGGGAATGCAAGAGAATAAATCCTGGACATCTATTGTCAAATAGATCATTTCCTCAGCCCATACTTCAGGGGTTAGCTTGCTCAAAAACTCCCAAGAGTCTTTTATTAAATGGGGGACAATATTGTAAATGTGTTTGGTCCATTGATCAATCGTAACTCCTATATTGTAAGTCTTGGAAAAGGAACCAGCAATAATAGATCTAAATGGTGGGGTGTCTAAAGATTTATGGATTTTTGGAATTCCAAATATGTGAGCCATTCTTGGAAATTCAGTTCTCAAAAAGTCATAGACCTCGTTAGTGATACGGTTATCCAACAAATATTCTTCTATGACCAAATCTATCCTGCGGTAACCGATGTTAATTTGGTTCAGTGAAACTTCTTCATAGTTTCCTGATGTAAAAAGAATTTCATGTATCACTTTATTATAATTGACTGTGTCAAAAATAATAATACCCCCACCCTTGTCTGGTTTCATTAATCAATGTGTTTATTGTTCACAATTTCTTGCAAACAGTCTCTCTCCCCCTTAGTCAGATTGTCTTCAAAAGGTGGAATAAAGGCATTTCTCTTGTGTATGTTTTTGTGTAGTCTATAGACATCCTTACAAATCATTTTCTCAAATAACACCACTTGAGGGTGGGAAGTAGGAATATATGCACTCTTTTTACACAGCCGATGGTCATGCTGATGGTTACTAGGATTAATGTCTATTTTATCTCTGAATTGTAGGGCTAAATTAAGTCTCCGACAATAGAGTTTTATTTCCTTGACCATATCAACAAAGTTAAATTTAACTGTGGGGATATATTTCATTCCTTTGCTGAAAAGATTAAAAAAATCATGTGAAACAAACAGGTCAGTATAATTATAGACCTTAAACCCAGCAAAGGTTGAAACAAATGGTACCTGTCTGTTTCTAGTATCATATGTATTGTGAAAAGGTCTGTCTGTATTGTTTAACCCTTTTCCTTTTTCCTGTAAAATACAACTCAGACTGTCTAAACTAGGTGTTGTAGAGATGTCCTTCAATGTATGAAACACTTTGTACCCCGATGGCTCCTTTGTCTTAGGACCATTGTCCTTAGATTCTAGCATTTTTTCCTGTATTGCTTGGGCGCAGGGTGGTGTCTCCCCCCTTGAAAATTTGAATGTTCATCTGTCCTTTCACACTTTCACATGTGGAGTCCCACAGGGTTCGGTCCTGGGTCCTCTCCTGTTTGGTATCTACTTCTCTGAAGTCCAGACCAACACAAATGGACTGGCTGACAAAGTTGATAGACGATTGCAAGTTGGGAGTTATTATTAACTCCCCAACTGCTGATGACATCCTACAGAATGGTCTCATTGAGACCAACGACTGGTGTCAGAACCATGGCCTTAAGCTCAGTGCCAAAAAATGTGTTGTCATCCCCTGTAGGAGAAACCCAGTTCCCATGAATTACCACATTGAGGGTAGTCCAGTGATGACAGAAGGCATTATAAGAAAGCTGGGAACACAGGTTGACAGCAACCTCTGTTTTGATCACCACATTGCCACTGTTGTCAGAAAGTTCTTCTATGTGGCACATCTCATTACTAAGGGTTTTACATCCAGGAAGAAAGAGGTCATTGTCTCCCTCTACTCTTCCCTCATTAGGCCAGTCATCAAGTACAATGCCCATTTGGCATGTACCTCACCAGACACCTGCAACAACTGGAGGGGCCGCAAAAGTACCTCACAAAGAGGATCCTAGGCCTTAAACACTTGTCCTTTATGGAGAGGCTCAAAAAGTTCCAACTATTTTCTGTCTCATATCGCCTACTTATAGGCGATCTCTGCTTGACTTACAAAGCCATGTCTGACCCAGTTCTGTTAGAAAAGCTACATCTAAAGAAATCCCAGTCCCTCCGCACCACATGCTCCAGAGACCTTAACCTCATTACCACAATTAACAGAACATGCTGGTGGGACAGGTTCATAATCCAGAGACTGCCCATGCTATGGAACAGACTTCCCATACATGTCAAGCAGAGCACCTCGCTGACCCTCTTCAAGAGAAATCAGACAGAAAATTCACCCCAGGGATCACTCCAGTGGCTCTACTCGACAGCGGCACTGGGAACTAAGGTCGGGTGGCACTAGGCCAGAGTAATCCTATGGCTAGGCTTGTAAAGGCTTCAGGGCCATTAGCCTAGTACACACCTATGAACCTAAATATTGTTTTTGCAAATTTTATCTGGGCCTGGATATCATTCTGTGTAAGAAAAGGCTTCTGTCTTGCAATTCTACCCCATAGCCCAGACATATGGAGAATATGGGAGATTGTTGTCACATGTAGCACATAACCAGTACTTGCCAGTAATTCCTACAGCTCCTTCAGTGTTGCTGTAGGTCTCTTGGCAGCCTCCCTGACCAGTTTTCATCTTGTCTTTTCATGAATTCTGGAGGGATGTCCAGTTCCTTGCAACATCACTGTTGTCCCATATTTTCTCCACTTTTTGATGACTTGTCTTGACTGTGTTCCATGGTATAGCCAATGCTGTGGACATTTATTTGTACCCTTCTCCTAATACTTTTCAACAATGAGATCCATTTGATGCTTTGTAAGCTCTCTGCGAACCATGGTGTTTGCTGTACAGGCAACTGAGTAAATGTCAGGAAAATCCTACTAGGACAGTTGAACTTTATTAGGGGTTAATCAGAGTCTCTTTAATTGATGGCAGGTGTGTACCCAAGAAGACTTGAATGCTGTAATTAAATCAAAAGGTGATTCAACAAAGTTTTAATTTAAGGGTGTGCGCACTTATGCAACCAGCTTATTGCACGTTTTTTATTTTTTATATTTCTTCCCCTAACCGATTTGTTTGTTTTTCAATTGAATTGAACAGGTTATAGTTCACATTAAGGGTAGGAAATCTTTGAAAGTATTTATTGTGGACTCATTTTTTATATCACAAAAACCTGGCATTTTAACAGAGGTGTGTACACTTTTTATATCCACTATATTTTTATATCACTTCATTTTTATATATGTTTACTAGTTTATTGAGTTAATTTTAATGCATAATTATGCCTTTCTTTATTTTAGTTACAGTTTAATGAATTGTTTTGTTTATTTTAGATAGCTACAGTTGAATTATGTTTTTGTAGGCGCTGATTACATGGAGTTTTTTGGTGTACTGCAGGTACTTTGCTATTGCAGTGTATAACATTTCTTTTAATGCACTGCAGTAAAAGGTAAGGGCAAGGGGAACCCTTTTTTACTTCGTTTTTATACTTTTTAAGTATAGAAGATTTAGGTTTTCAATATTTTTGATCTTTTTTGTATTTTTAAGGTGGTCCCTGATATATAGGGTGCATATATGTTTCTGTTTTTGTATGCATTATGCAAGTTTTTGTTTCTTCTTCTTTAGTAAATCCCATTAATATGTCTGAACTGATTTATATTAGTTGCTTTGATAACTTTCTGAAGATGTAGATAAACTATTAATGATGTAGAAAGATTGTGTTATTTTGAGATTGTGCCGTAAGTGCAGTAGATAAACAAATATTTCTCCATAGTTTACCTGATGCTGGACTGTATTTGTTCACTGAGCATCAAACTTTTTTTTCACAACTTTGAAAAGAGCCATGAAAATGACTTTCAACAATTTTTATACAGAGGCAACATGGCCATTTTTACAATTTAATCCAGGACAAAAAAAGTGTTATAGAGTTTTGCCTCTTAAAACACTGAGAGTTTTGAAACCAGATAAAGGTGGTGGCATAATCATCTCATCGTGGATTTTATTGATTATGTCAGTAAAACATTTCAGGGTTATATGATGATGACAAATACCAGATTGTGATGAAAAATTAACTGAATATAGTGTATTACAATACTGATGTTTTTATGTGACTCCTTACTCAGGGGACTATTACTAATGAAGACTATTGTTTTTCTAAGCAACAAGCACACCAGGATTATAACCATTTTTGAGAATCCCTAAAGCACATAAGGATAATAGCGATCTACCCCTAAGACTGAAAGTAGCTTCACAAGGCTTCAAAACTTATACTTCAGTGGTCTATGTTGTTAAAACCTTTTCATGGTGTTTGGAGCTACATATTAAAGGATTCTTAATATTTGTAAAGCTGTACTACTGCTGATTCTATGAATCAAGACCTTTCTTTTTTGGCTATTGATATAATAGATCTATTTTCTTATATATCTCACAAAGGAGGGCTACAGATGTTCTATGAAATACTATGCCAAGTTAGCTTCCTGGAGACTACAAGGCTCAAGTTTTAATTACACCTCATAGAACTGGTTTTGGAAAACAATTTTTTTTGTTCTCTTGAAGAGGAGTTTTTCTAGATAAGCCAAAGGTGTGGCAGTGAGTGCAGCACGTGCCCCAGTATTTACAAAATGGTAATGTTAAAATGGGAGTTAGATTTTGTTTTTAACTCTTAACTATATTACTTGTTAGACTGACTGTTTTAAAATTTTGGATGACATCTGTATTTTTAGGTAGATTTGGAAAAGGGGGAAGAATTCACTCAATATATAAATTTTACTTTGACTTCCTGTAGTTTACTTAGACCTGTGGTTTTGATAGAATCAGCTTTATAGATGTTACTTTGGTAAAAGAAACTATAGGGTTTTCCATCTAATTGTAGAAAGCCCACTTTTTCAAATCATTACCTACATTTTAATAGCAATCACACCTAAAACAGAAGCAATAGGTAAAACAAAAGCAGTCCTGGATAAAGTGCCTCTTAGAAATAACAATATAGATCCACTTCTGTTATTTTTCTTGGATTTAAAACAGAAGCAATGTTTGGATGTGACAACATGTCTGATCATAGATAATGGTATCAAATGATGAAGTGTTTAAAGGAGAAGTACATGCCTTGTTTAATATGTTTATTGAGAGAGGTTACCCAAAGAAGCTGATATAAAAATTAATTTTGGAAGTGAGTTAGGGTAGGTTGGATAGGTTTAGACCACTTTAAGGATTGGAAATAAATCCTGTTAAGGTGAGTAAAATGACCCTTGTCAATTTAAGTTATGAGAGAAACATGATATTATAATATTGCAACATCTCTCTAAGTACAAAGAAAATTATTCAAAAAAACTGGCCTGTATTTAAAACTGATTTGGAACAGTTTAAGATAGTAAAACATTGAGTGAGAAGGTCACTGAAAAACCAATCAGTAAAAACAAAATGAAAACTCCAGCAAAGCTAGAACTTCCACTGAGTGACCTCCTGTGGATATGCAGATTTCAGTTTTGTTATGACCTCATCACACTGCAAAAATATCCCAAACAACAAACTAAAACAATGAGTGAGAAGGTCACTGAAAACCAATCATTTTGTTTTTACTGATTGGTTTTTCAGTGACCTACCCACTCATTGTTTTAGTTTGTTTGGGATATTTTTGCAGTGACCCTAATGATAATGGACATCAGCTGGGTATAACAGTCCTGTGTTTCTCATGCTTAGTCACACACTCTGCTTGTGCTGTGCCGATGAAGTCATAACAAGGCCGAAATATGCATATCCACAGCTAGAGGGGTCTGGCTTTATTGGCCTGAAATTATCCATTAAAAAGATGAAACAAGTTATGTTCATTCAGAATCACCAATTAGCTGAAACACCTGATGTTCATAAGGATCATTTGCTTATATCCCATGTGCCTCTGATACAAGAGGTTTGGGAGGTCACTCAGTGGAAGTTCTAGCATTGCTAGAGTTTTCATTTTGTTTTTACTGATTGGTTTTTCAGTGACCTTCTCACTCATTGTTTTAGTTTGTTGTTTGGGATATTTTTGAAGTGACCCTAATGCTAATGGACATCAGCTGGGTATAACAGACCTGTGTTTCTAATGTTTAGTCAAACACTTTCTTTTGCTGTGCTGATGATGTCATAACAAGGCCGAAATATGCATATCCACAGCTAGGCTTGAAATTGTCCATTAAAATGATGAAACAAGTCATTGGCATTCAGAATCGCCAATTAGTCTCATAAGTTCATAGGTAGGTACTGGACTATCTGCCCAAGGGCATTTATAAGCCTAGCCAGAATGTGTTGGTTTTCACCTCCCTTTTAGATTAGTTTCCTGAGCCTCTGTCCAACAGGGTCATTGAAGTGATCCCAGGGATAAATTTATGATTTCCCATTCACTCGTCAAGATTTCTCTTGAAGAGAGTCAGTGAGGGGCTTTGCCTAACATACATTGGGATTCTATTCCAGAGCGAGGGAAGTCTCTGGGACAGGAATCTATCCCTCCAGCATGTCCTATTTATTGTTGTGCTGAGGTTTAAATCCCAAGAGCGTGTGGCTCTAAGAGATTTGTTTTTCTTGAGGTGGAGCATGTCCATTAATTCCGGGTTAGTCATGACCTTCTACATCAGGAAGAGATCACCTCTGAGTAGGCGGTAAGCAATCAAGTAGAGCTGGAGTTTCTTTAGTTGAGCTGCATATGGCAGCTGTTTGAGGCCCATGATCCTCTTGGTGAGGTACTTCTGTGGTCTTTCCAGCTGTTGCAGGTGTCGAGTAAGGTACATCCCAAATGGGGCATTGTACTCTATTATGGGCCTGATGAGTGATGAGTAGAGGGGCACAATGATCTCTCTTGATCTTGATGTGAACCCTTTCATGATTAGGTGGGCTACATAGAAGGATTTTCTAACCACTTTGGCAATGTGATTATCAAAGGAGAGGTTGCTATCTACTTGGGTCCCCAGATCCCTAATTACATCTTCCGTACTTAGTGGATACCTGATGTTCATAAGTATCATTTGCATATATCCCATGTGCCTCTGATACAACAGGTTCGGGAGGTCACTCAGTGGAAGTTCTAGCTTTACTGAACTTTTTAAGACAGGGTAGAAACCTTTGTTTGTACGTAAAAGATGTAGAAAGTTAAAGAATCTTTTTAAAAATGACGCCAATTAAATGGTTAAATCAGGTAATTTGCATTGCATCAAAAAAGGTGGCATGTGTAACCAGATCAGGTACATTTATGAAGACACTCTACTGCATCTTGTATGACAAGTGGAGTGGTGTACATGGCATTGTGCCAGGACTGTGAAGGAGGTGACGTAGGAAAAACAGAGTAACCCATTAAAAAGAGAATGTATGAACATATTTATGATATAGCTAAGGTTTATAAGAACAGTGCAATTTCCTGTCTAAGGAAGATTAAAAAAAAAAAAAAAAAACACCAACACTTTTAAATATTTTGCTCTTGAGAATGTCACAAAAGATGAGAGGGGTAGGTGGTCATGTGAATCAAGGACTGAGTTCAAAGAATTAACCTGGCTAATAAGGTTGAATGATGGATGGTCAGGTTTAAATGACTGCATGTTCATCTCAAGTGTTTTCGAATTACATTCAGCAAAACTGTATTTATTAATTTGCATGATTATTATGAAATGTTTTCAGTTGATGCGTATATTTTGTATTATATAACATCTTTTAAGAGAGTGAAGAGTTAATAATTACAGTACATATTTAAAATGATCAGTTGACATCTTTGTAGTAAATTGATTGGTTGTTTAAGAATTTAAATATGCTTTATGATGACTGGCACTTTAGCTCTGAAGAAGTGTAATTTACTATAGGCAAAAGGATTAAACTAAGTGTAGTAACGTTTTTTTTAATTGTAACATTTAATGTAAGTGGTATTTTTCAGTCTGGTTACTCCATAGAACCAGATGGAGCCATCTTTCTAATTTCCAGTTACATTGGAAGTAAACTTGTTTAAACATAACACTGAGCTTGATTTGTGATGCTTTGATATTTTATGTTACATTGGAAGTAAACTTGTTTAATTCTCTCACGATGTAGAGTGACATGGAGCCATCTTGTCTAATTTCCATGTTACATTGGAAGTAAACTTGTTTAATTCTCTCACGATGTAGAGTGACATGGAGCCATCTTGTCTAATTTCCTGATTAGAAGGATGGTAAGTGTGCCCAGTATCTTTTCTTCCAATGTCTAGGGCTCCACATAGTCTTCAATATTATAAACCCTTCTCTCTTGATTTCAACTGCTGACTGCAGTTTAACTTTTCTCTGGCTAGCTTGTTCTTTGTCTCTCTCCAACAGAAGGCACTGCCCATCTTCCTGCCTTAAACAGCTTCCGATTAGCCATATTGAATTTCAGCTATCCCTTCTGCTTATCGCCTATTCTTGTAGACTATAACTCTGTAAAGGCTTCCTTTTTATTTTATCCAAGTGAGCAAGTACAGCCTAGCTCTGTTTTGTCTGCCCTAGTAATGGAACGACCCCACATGGAAAATATATGTCCTTTAGTGAGGTATCATATACAGTCTCCAACTAAACATCCACATTATATTTAACTACCAAAGTTCTATTTTCTATCAGCATGATTAGTAAAGTTGGAGAGTGTCGAGAATGGAACGAGGCAGCCATCAGGCTGTTCATGTGTGAGTGGGTGATTAACCAAACTGAAGAAGACCTGGGCTTAAACATTAATATGAGTGATACTAGGGCATCCTTTGGTGAGGTTAGTAACCTTGGTGCTTCACCTTTTCTGTGGGTTGGAATGAGAGCTTTCCTGCTAGTATATAATCCACTCTCAGTGTCTTGGGAAACCGTAGGCATGCATGCAAATAAGGGTATAACCTGATACTAGGTGTGTATTTAAGATGCTATTAGCACAGTGAAAAGATCTGACCTCTTTTCCTGTATGCACTCTCTCATTTTCTTATACATATTGTTTCTTCTTTTACAGTTTCTACTTCACCTATTTCACCCTTTCACCATTATCTTTTTTTCCTTCCTCATGCATGTTTTCTTCCCTTCCACCTTCATTTCCTTTATTTACTGTTTGCTCGTGACAGTCTGTTAAAAAGTGTCACCTTTTTACAACCTACATTCAGGCACACACACACTTGCAGCATGTCCTTTCTCCCCACATTGGTTACATTGTACCTTGTCACAATCATTAATTAAATGAGAAAAGTCCCCATAAAAGAAACGTTTTAGGCTGGTCACCATATCTTTAATGTCCTTCTATGACTAGCTACAAAAACAGCATTTGGTAAGCATTTCACTTTTTTCTTTTTTTTCACATTTCAAAACAAGTTCCATCCTCTGCTCTCTAACTTTAACAATAATATCAGCAGTTTCATTTAGACCCTGCATGCATTTTTTTTAACATCGACTTCTCCCAGTTCAGCCATTCTAAACTGCAAAGTAACATTTTTTAATGTTTAAGTTACTACCAGAAAATGAATACTTGTTCCATGGATAAATGTTCTTTTTGTTACACAGTTCCAGAAATTTCATTATCAGTTCATCAGTTTCAAATGTTACGTCACAAAAAGTATACATCCCAATATGTATAAAATATCATATTTCTTGTGTTTTAAAACATAGAACAGTTACTGAATTGTCCCATACATAATATATGTAGTTTGGGACAAACTAAGTTGCCCCGGTCCCTCGAGTAAGGGGATAAAGGGGGGTGGGGAGGGTATAGAGGTAGAAAGTAAGGTTAGGATAGTAGTTGGATAGGATAGTGGGATTGTGGTGGTGAAAGGGTTAAGGAGAGAGGGAGATGTAAGGGAAGGAGAGACTTCTGACAGGATTAAGTGTTAGGGATTAAAGGAAGTAGGCACATTTGGCATGAGTTGGTGGCCCTCCCACCCTCCCTTTTTTGCATATGGATGGAAGAAGTGGGCAATTTGAGGTGGAGAAGAGGGACAGGATTGTCCTCTTCTGTTCCCCCTCATCCAGGGTGAGTGGTGACGCTGCCCTGAGATCATCGTTGCTGAGGAAGATAACTAATGTTGGTTTTATGTGTATATAGTTCATTGTATAATACAGTTTAATAAAGGTCGTCAAATGTCTTTATGTGTTCGGGTGTGGTTACTTAAAGGGGGGACGGGACAACTGTCTATTACAGTGCCATTCTCTTTTCTTCTTTTTAAAAACAGTTTTACTTCCACTGGTTCTGCTGTCCGTTTTTGCCTGTTATTACTGCAGCATATATTTTAGTCACATCATTATCTGCTGCCACAAAATCAGCCATCTTCTCCATTTGTTGCCGCTTTCCTCTTTCACTTTCTGTCACTGCTGCTTAAGTTTTAACGGCTGCATTCTCTGGTGCCATATCAGCTGATTTCTTTTTCCACATCACTTTTTCAGAAATTCTGAGGATAGTAGTCTGCCATCTCACCCCATGAACCCGCAGAACTGTTGCCTGGATCATCCAATTATTCTTAGCAGAGCATCATCTGCAAGCCCTGCGAACACCAGCACCACTTTAACAGATTCACTTATTTCCTTCATGTAGACAAGTAAATGCTACTCATTTTTATCACTGACGACACAGGAATCTTTGTTAATATTCTGCAGCTCCAGATCAAACATATTTTTCCTGCAAATTCTCGCTAAACACAAACAAACTCTCCATGGATTTGCTCTCCTCCTCCTTGCTATGTTTGAGCCCTTCAGTGCCATCTAGCAGCTCGAAAGGGAAGGGGAACATTCACTGGAGCACTGGCCGAGTATTCTCTAGTCAGATCGAATATCCTGTCTACTCTGAAAAAGTGGGAGTAACCTTGTCAAGAAAGTATAAATAAGTTCACTCATCTAAAGTATAAAGATAAGAGGCTGTAGACTCATTACATTATGGGATACGTTATTTCTTCAAATGGCAATGCCTTATATTCATCTTAAAGTGGCAATGCAGCCATATATATTTACAGTATGTACAGGTTCGTAGCAGTACTTTATTCCTTTTCATTGCTGCAATGAACTAAAAAAAAAAATGGAAAAATTATATGCAGAGTACCTGAAAGAATGCATTTCAGCATATAGGAAATAAGCAACATTTTACTGGATCAGCAAAGAAAGGGTTTTATAGTACAACAGTTTCAATTTACAGAGTAACTTTGAGTTTATTTCCTTACAAAGCACTAATATTTTTTGAAATGCCATAAAATGTATGTTACTCTAATGAAATTATTATTTCTCCATGCATCCATTTTTCATTCCCAGGTTAGGAATAATAAAACTTGTAACTAGATTTCAGAAATCCTGGGATCATATATTGATTATAAAAGTCAACGCACATAATTAGAATTAACTGGTTCATAGTTCTGTACTACGCTAATGACTAGTAGGACCTTTATAAACCTAGCTATGTAATCCAACCCAGTTGTGTCTCTATGTATCATGGGCATTTATTAGGAGCAGGTATGTCTGGAAATTTCTAGAGGTTATGGGGGGGGGGGTATGTTAGTTTGGAAATTACTGTCTGCCTCTGTCTATCAAAGACATGTGGACCGGACCTAGGATTAATTTCTGATTTTCCATTCATTGTTCAAGGTTTTGGTTAAATAAGGTAAGGGATGGACTCTGCTTCACATTTATGGGGAATCCTGTTCCAGAGCATTGGATCCTCTGAGAAACATGTCTGTCTTGCCAACATGTCTTAAGTCACATTACACATTAAACGTTTTAACAAAAACTTTCTGCTTGACAAGTTTCTTAACCTTATATTCTACATAGAATAATATTTTATTACTTCTGAAATGTCAGGAATCAAAAATGCTGGCTCTGTCTCCCACTCACTGTCTGTTGTTGTATATATATTTAATTATGTAGCTCAGAAAACAGGAAGCACTTGTTTCACAGCAAAGGTACGAGTATTTAATCATTAATGCTGTAGTTCCTGAAATATCAGTGATGCTAAAGTTATTGTATATTAGACATCTAGACATATTAGTGTATTCTCTATTATTATGAATTTAGTCTTCATGCCTACTAATTGGGTTATAATGAAGTTAGACAGCACTTTACAATATTGTCATTATATCTAACTTTGCATGGCCTCAGCACAGATAATCATATTTTGTATTTTTTTTCTGTGTTGTTTTGCAAATCTCAGTCCTAGCTATATGCCTCTGTCTTTATTTCATTACTCTTTATATGAATGCTGGAACTTACCTTGAACTACTTTTTTCAGTGCAAGTCCAATTTTCTCTAAGTAGCTTTTGAAAAGAAGTACTTTAATATGCTCTCTAAGCTGCAGGGTATTGCATTTTTGGTAATAGATGGCAGTTCATTTTCTTCTACTTCATATCTTTACTTTTATCTCATAATACATTATTTATTCATGTTTGTTAAAATACTCAGTCACAATGTAAGCCATTAATGTTCCTAGATACTGAAAGTTACTATTATTTAAATTAAAAATCAACAAATGCAATATCAGCTTGCATAATTTGTAAAGTGAAATGACAGAAATATTATTAAATAGTTTGCAAACCTATTATTTTTTTCACTATGTAAAAAAAATCAATAGTAGGTAAACAGCAAATACATTTCTGTTGAGTCTTTATTTAAAATAAAGTTTGTCTATAAACATGTGCCTGGACACAATGACTACATGAAGCTGATACTCTGTCTTTATTTGAAATAATAATACTTTTTTAGACTTAATATATATACATTTTTATGCACAGCTTCAGAGGATTTAGTATATGTCTTCAGTCAAGATATGTTTTTTAAATATGAGTACTTTTTTATAATATATGTGTATTTTTTATTTGCAGTTAATTGACTCGAAATTAGTAGCTAATTAACTAATCATGTGATGGGGAAGGACTTATTTAACGTCGCTGTTAGCAATTGTTAATTCATTTTTAACTTGAGAAAGCTCGGTATTCGGCCGAGCGAAAGCGCTTGTTCTTTTTGATTTATTAAAGTCTACTTGTAACAACTTACTGGCATCTTCCAGTTTTTGGATTACGTTGGTTTGGTCTCAGCTTGAAGCTTGTTGTTTTTTGGCTTGGTTTCCTGTCATCCTTTGCTTCTTGATTTTGAAACGTTTGTGCTACCGCTTCATGGCTGAGGAGACCGAATCTATCAATTTCGCTGATACACCTCAGCTGTTAAGGGATGATCATGAAGACGGTCCAGTAACACGGAGAGAATTTAATCAAGTCTTTTCCCTGCTGATGCAACTAACCAATTTGCTAAAAAGCAATAGTGACCATGATGTTTTATTGCCTGGGAATCAACAACAAATTCCTGATTTTAGGAGGAAGACTCCACCGGGCTTGGTACGGGGTGGTACCACTGTTTTGGAAACTCCTCTTCCGTCAAACTCCACATTCACTAGAGTAGTCGACCCTAAGCACACTGGGACTTTGTCTTCTGCTGTTAACAACATGCATGAAAGGCAGCCCAAAGATTTTAATTTTAACGCCTGGACAGATCAACAATTTGTCTTCAACCAAGGTACTGTAACTACCAATACTATCAATAATATCGAGTTCATCTTTAACGAACTAAGAGACAAATTGTATGCGTACAAGAGCAACCAGCTTGAAATTAATTATTTAAAAGAATGTGTGACTGTACAACATGTACCGAAGGGTTTACGTTGTTTTAAGTTCCCCAACAATGTACAGATGGGAACTTTATACTACAAGAACTTATGTGACATTTTTGACAGGGCTGGCATTGAAATTCTGAATGCTATGGTCTTTGAATATGAGGCGAAAGCCGATATTCTTTTAACTGAACTAAATGCTTTAAACAATTCTTTGGTGAATGACAGAAATTTTCAGAGTGTTAAGTTCAATTATGATAAGGTGTTTGACGAAGTAGATCAGTTTTGTGTCAGAATTTTGAACCGAAAAATACGTAAACTGGAACGTGATCTTATTGAATACCGTGAAGGGGTGGTATATCCACTCCCTGGTAAATCACGGTGGGTTAACAAACTGAATGTTGGTAATTATACTAACAACAGCAACCAGGGTAGCACTTCTGACGAACGTAATTTAAAATATAGTGAACCACTTCGTAGGAGTGAAAGGCTGGCTGAGAAAGGAAGGAAAAGTTCCTTCCAGGATTTTCAGCAACCCCCCGGGAGAGCGGGGGGAGGGGACAGAGACAGACACCACAAGGGTGGAACAAGAGATAGTAGCAAGTCAAGCTGGTACTGAGATTCAGACTGAACAAAACTTGTCTATTAAACAAGGTAGCAATTATGTTGTAATTAAGAAGGACAATTTCACTATTTTCAACTACACAGACGTTGATATTAAACAGGATGGTTTTGACTTACTGACTAGAGGTCTTCAGTTTGTACCCTTACACCCCCTTAATATTGTGAACACCCTTATAGACTTGAAACTCTTTGTAAGGAATTTAAATCTCACACTTTATTTCAAAGGACAACCTTTTGTCAATAACAAATTGAGCAGGAGTAGCACTTTTAACCCCCCCACTCACCCATCTATTAAGGTTTTTGAGGAACTTGTTGACAGGTACCTTAGATTTTTTCGGTCCAAAGTAGTTAAAACATCTTCAACTAATTTAGACCAACAAACATCCAGACTCATTAACCATCTTAAGAAAGAGAATGTCAGAGTCATGAAACCTGATAAAGGGGGTGGGGTGGTGTTGATGTACAACCCCGATTATGATACTTACATCTATAGTATGTTACAGGATTCCAACCAGTATGAGTTAGTATCCAGAAATGAAGCTAACATTGCCTACTCGAAAATTAGTTTCATGTTAACTGACCATTTACTTCAAGGAGCTATCAACGAAAAGCTTTACAACTATTTGTATGTCAACAAACCAAAAATTCCTGTTATTTTTGGAATCCCCAAGATACACAAAGGTCTTGACCCTCTAAAGTTTCGACCTATTGTATCTGGGGCAGGAGGCATTACAGAACCTTTAGGGAAATTTATCGACCAGGTAACTAAACAGTTTGGTACATCATTAGAACATGTTTGCAAGGATTCCTGGGATTTTCTTAAAGGAATAAAACCTGCTCTCTACAAACCAGAACTTCTTTTGATCACTATAGACATAGTTGATCTATTCCCAAGTATTCCACACTCAGTGGGCTTGGAGTGGTTTAATGAAGTATTAAGCACTGAAACCAATTTGGGTAACACTGTAACCAACTTGTTAGCTGAATACATGGAAACAATTCTAGAAAATAACTATATACTCTTTAACGGTGAAATATACAAGCAGAAAAAAGGAGTAGCTATGGGTACCCCCTGTGCATCCTTCTATGCTAACGTTGTTTTACACAGATGGGAGCAAAGGTTTATTTTTTCTACCACTTGGGCACAGTACCTGGTGCACTACAAGAGGTACCTAGATGATATATGTATTTTCTGGGCAGGGACTCATGATCAATTTTTGGATTTTTTTAAGTATCTTAATTCAGCTACCCATTTTTTATCTTTCACTTATACGATCAGTAACGATGAACTACACTATCTTGATGTAACCTTATACAAGGATCGAGTTAACCATGTATTTCAATCCAAACTATATAGTAAACAACGTTTTCCAATACATATTTACATTTTCAGAGTGGACACCCCTTTTACCAGAAAAAGGGTATTGTCAAAGGACAGTTTATAAGAGCTTCTAGAATGTCCAGCACTTTACATGATTTTTTAGAAGAGATTGACTTTTTAAAATCTCTGTTTTTAGAGAGAGGGTATCCTTTTACACTTCTAACTACCCTGGCCCAACAAGTTATGGACAGTAGGGAAACATGCTACCCCCCTCTTTTGGGTACAGAGGCGACAGTTCACCACACTGACACCAAAAAACTTGATTATGTCCATGGTAGTTTTATTTATACTTACTGTCTCAATTCTTCTGAAGTTGAAGAAATATTTTATAGACATTGGCCAGTTCTTTCACTTCACGATGAATTAAAAAATATAATACCACCACATCCGAAGTTTATTAGAAAGAGGGACACTAATCTCAAAGAAATTTTTGAAGGAAATCACCTTACTAGAACGAGCACACAGTTGTCTAGAACAGGCACTTTTAAATGTGGTGCCTGCAAACAATGTAACACTATTTTTGATACTCCAAGTGTATACATTGTTTCTAGGAACTTTCTTTTTAAGCCCAAAATCTTCACAAACTGTGGCAGCAAAGGGGTGGTATACTTAGGACTCTGTACCACCTGCACTAGTTTCTACATTGGTAAAACAGAAAGGCCCCTTAGGAGGAGAATCTACGAGCATTTGTATGACATCACTAAACAAAAAGAATCAAATGCCTTGTATAAGCATTCTCTTGTATGCAACAACTTTAAATTTAAATTCTTAGTCTTGGAACAAGTACTCCCCGATGCCAGGGGCGGCGATTGGGAAACAAGTTTAGAATACAGAGAGCTCCTTTGGCAACTCAGGTTGGAGGCAAGTAGAACCCCGGGTTTAAATGAGAGTGTTAACATCAGTAGTGTTCTTAAAATTAGAAGAGCACGTCTATAGATTTATATGTAAACACACTGTGTAAGGTAGATTATTGATTGTTGTATGAGTTTGTTGTTGCAATATGATTTTATACAGCATTAGTACTTATGTTATTAAGGTTTTTCAAAATCTTTATTAGGGTTCCACTTTTAAATAAATGTATTTCAACAGACACATTAAATATATTAAAAATATTAAAAATAATAAAAAATATAGTTTATATTACAGTTTTTATATACATACTTTTTTAGACTTAATATATATACATTTTTATGCACAGCTTCAGAGGATTTTGTATATGTCTTCAGTCAAGATATGTTTTTTAAATATGAGTACTTTTTTATAATATATGAGTATGTTTTATTTGCAGTTAATTGACTCAAAATTAGTAGCTAATTAACTAATCATGTGATGGGGAAGGACTTATTTAATGTCGCTGTTAGCAATTGTTAATTCATTTTTAACTTGAGAAAGCTCGGTATTCGGCCGAGTGAAAGCGCTTGTTCTTTTTGATTTATTAAAGTCTACTTGTAACAACTTACTGGCATCTTCTAGTTTTTGGATTACGTTGGTTTGGTCTCAGCTTGAAGCTTGTTGTTTTTTGGCTTGGTTTCCTGTCATCCTTTGCTTCTTTATTTGAAATAAAAAAAAAATGCAATATAACATTTCATAGAACAATGCAGTTTAATAAATAAACACTCTAAGCACTATACTGCCTGACATGGATAAGGCAAAGAGTGTGTTTGTTGGGGGGGATTCTCTTTACATATAATCACCGCTTTATCAAAATGCATTTATGCCTTTATACCTAACTCCAGCTTCAGAAAGTGGAGGGCAACAGGGCTGATACAAATGACCTTGCCAAAGATACAGAAAACTGGAACTTCTGTTCCTTAATTGCACACTCTTGCCTCCCTCTCTCCCCTACTTTTCATTCTAAATCTACACCTCGTTTCCTTTCCCTACCTATCTTCGCACTCTAATTCAGACTATTTACTAAGCAGTAAGCACACACGAGCATTACTATTTGCCAGTAATACATCCTACACACAATCAGTACATATATATATATATATATATATATATATATATATATATATATATATATATATATATACACAAATTAATTTCATACAGCTAATCAACATTCACTGATAGCTCATAAAATTAAAACCTAAATAGATAGATACTAAATTGCACAGACATTGCATACTTGCTTATTGACTGCCACGACTAACTGAACAAGCCCGTGTTCAATAGTTAGCTGGCAAATTAATTATTGAAAATAGACTCAAATGAACACACCCCACCCTATAAGCAAAGCCGTCATCAATACAGATCTTAAAAAGTAGGTTGTGCCAGTCCTGTAATGAAGCAATTTTTGAATAAAATGAATAACTAAAGTTGTTTACTTATAAATAAAATGTCTGATATTGAGGAGTCTCTTACTAGTGAAAAAACACCACCCCCCACTGCACAGCATAATAAAAAGAAGAGGGTATCCAAAAGACTTGGCACTTTGTTATAAAATACCTTGAATAAAAGGGGACAGAGATTTAAAATGCAAATATCTTACAACTGATACTGTGTCATCTGATGCTATCATTACATGTTATCCTAAACATTAGTGCAGTGCTAAGAATCCTGATTGACTTTCTGTTGCCTAAGACTTTAGTTTACAATATCAACAGTGGAATGGCTGAAGCTGAAAAGTATAAAACTTAAAATCAGTGATCTGGTTCAGTGGAAACTAACCATCCATAAGGGAAATGTCTGACCTAATTATAATTGCACATTTCAAGAATACTAACCTAGAATAAAGAAGAATATGGGATACCTTGCTTTATTTATTTATATTTTGTTTTTTGTTTAGTCCCAATAGGCTAGTGATCTCTCTTCATGGGATAATCAAGATGGTATTTATTCTCCTACTGGAACATTGGCCATGGAATAGGGAACTTCCCTTACTCTTTTCGATTAGTGCTGTGGCATCGGTTACATCTATTTGAGCCACCACCATCTTAGCCAGAAGGGTCCTTCATTTAATGTCTCATCTGAAGGATAACACACTTAGGAATGAAGCACCTCTTTTATGCTTCACTGCAGCAGTGTCACTATTGGAAATGAATCCATACTCGTAGCATGGGAATATAATCCACATCTTTCTATGTATCCAGCATTATACGATCATAGTAGATTACTAGGCTAACAGCCCTAGGGCCTTGTCAAGCCTAGCAAAGTTCAACCTGTGTTCCCAAGGGAGTCTGGCTCAAGCAGACACTAAAATCAGCACCTATTGCTCCCACCCAAGTAGGACACAGATGGAACCCCCCAGGGTGAATTTCCAGTTACCCAACCAATTGTCCAAATTACACTTAAACAGGTTCAATGAGGGGCACTGTTTAACGTGAATAGGAAGCTTGTTTTAAAGGTGGGGCAACCTCCATGAGACAAATCTGTCCCTTCAGCAAGTTCTCTTGATGTCACATACCAGGTTAAGGTCCTTTAAGTGAATGACCCATGTGCTATTTGACTTGCGAATGCACAACATTTCCATTACAGCTGGGACAAAGATTGCTCTATATGCATGGCACAGGTTGCCTCTGAACAGTCTGTATGACACAAAGTAAAGTAATAATGATTTCAGTCTGTCCACATAAGATAGATCTTGAAGACCCTGAATTTTCTTTGTAAGGAACCTCTGTGGTCTCTCCAAGTGCTGCAGATGTTTGGAAAGAAACATACCAAAGGGGGCATTGTACTCTATTTTTGGCCTGAGGAAGGAAATGTATGGGGCGGCTATAACCTCTTGTTTTTGGAGGCAATGCGCTCACTTATGAGATGAGCAATATAAAATGCCCTTCTTACCATTGTGGAAACATGGTTTTCGAAGTTAAGGTTTCTATCCACCTGTGTGCCCAGATCTCTCACCACTGACTGTGTGTTTTGTGTATTGCTATTGATGTGGTAGATTGCAGGAACATCACCCTTGCCAAAGGGGGGAGGGATAATGCATTTTTTGCATTAAGTTTAAGACAATGACAACATTACTAGGGGTTTTAATGATTTAAACTGTGTATGAAGGAGTGTTGAAGGAATTTTTAACTGGTTATTCTGCTCTTCAGTAACTTGAACTAAAAGCTAGTGTTGGCTGAATTTTGTTATTTGCTAGTAATTACAGGTGTGGGGGTAGCCACATTCATTGATTTCCTGTCCTTGCATATTTAAACTGGTGCATGTGAAATAATTCCTGCTTTAAAACTTCAGCTTGGCAAGCTAAGAACTTGGTTATATTCAACTGGACGTATAAGAGAATTTAAGTACCTTTTTATGCACTTTTTTTTTAAAAATACAGTATTTAAATTGATTTAAACTGTGTATGAAGGAGTGTTGAAGGAATTTTTAACTGGTTATTCTGCTCTTCAGTTATTCCCACCCACCCGTGTTTTGTTTTGGTGTTAATCTTAGTGGCATTGAAACTGCCGCCTCAGCCTGCCTCTAGGCCCATCTCATTTGCTCACTCAACTGAGTGCAGTGAGATCATATTCTGATTTCAGGCACTCCTACTGTGTACAAAGAGAGCATCTGGGAAATAGAAAAAAAAAAAAAATTAAGCTTATTTCCTGCCTTTCTTGTTAAGTGGTACAGACTATTTGTAGGCTTCTGAGCCCCCAAGCCCTTCTGTGTTTGAGGAAGCCTTCTAGCTTGTTTTTTTTCTTGTAACTAGCCAGTTTTCTAGTTTCAGCACTCAAATCTGTTTCTTTGATCTCAGCACTTGTTCAGAAAAAAAAAAAAAAAAAAATTTCATCTGCTTTTACTGTACTTGTGTTTTACCTACTTCTTTTTACTTTTGCATCATCTTAAAATACTCAATTGTATTTATTACTGCTTGGTGTAACTCATTCTAAGCCTTTTGGTTTAAACACTTGGGCTTCGGACCAGTTAGTTGTTTTGCACTGAGAGGTTTGTGGTCTGCACTGTTGTGGCAGAACAGGTAGCTTACATCCTTCTAGGTTGAGAACTGCTGATTGAGGGCTCAGTGTCTGTTATTCTAAAAGTGTATTAATTCTGGTTTAAGCACTTGGGCTTTCAAGCCAGTTATTTTACATTAAGAGGGTTCGTGGTCTGCACTCTTGTGGGAGGAGAGGCTGGACTCTGCCCTTCTGAGCTGGGAATTTCTGGTTAAAGGCTTATAGTGCATGCATATCTGAACTGTTTCTTACTGAAGTTGGTGCCTTGTTTGCTGTGGCATAGACTGGATTCGGGCCTGCTGGATCTAGCTTTGTTTGTGTAACTTGAGCACTAATCCAGACATTCTCTAAAGTATTCAATGGTATTTATTACTGCTTGGTTGTAACTTGATTAAAGTGTAGCTATCATTCAAGTCTTTTGGATTAAGCACTTGGGCTTCAGACCAGTTGTTTTACATTAGGAAGGTTTGTGGCAAGCACTGTGGTGGCAGGACAGGTAGCTTTCATCCTTCTAAGTTGGGAACTGCTGATTGAGAGCCCAGTGTCCAAGTGTATTAGTTCTGGTTTAGGCACTTGGGCTTCAGGCCAGTTATTTTACATTAAGAAGGTTCGTGGTCTGCACTCTTGTGGGAGAAGAGGCTGGACTCTGCCCTTCTGAGCTGGGAATTTTCTGGTTAAAGGTTTATAGTGCCTGAATATTTTTTTTAGGCAAGGCTCAAATTCTAAACCTACCACCCTAGAAAACAAAAATGGGAAGAAATTGAGGGTAATGCTGCTCAATGCCAGAAGTCTAAATCTCAAAATGCACGCACTCGAGGCCCTTCTCAGTATGGAGAACATTGATGTCTGTGCTGTAACTGAAACCTGGTTCAAGGCTCCTGAGAGCACCCCGGCACTATTAGGTTTTACCTCATATCATGCGTTCCGGCCAAAACCGGGACCTCCACAAAAAGGAGGGGGTGTATCCATATTCATAAAGGATACTCACACCTCCAGGTTGGTATCTTACTGAAATTGGTTCACCTTGTTTGCTCTAGCATAGACTAGATCCAGGCCTACTGAATCTAGCTTTGTTTATATACTTGTTGTTTGTTTGCTTGTTATTTCCTGGAAGCTAATTCACCTAATGCAACTTCTCAGCGCTTCTGTGGATCACTAGTGATATCTGCATTGCTTACTGTACTTATTTCCTTGTTTCACTTGAAAGAAAGTTACTGTTTGTTGTTTTTGCATTTAGTTACTTGTATCACATTGCACTCAAGTTACCTGGCACTTGCTCACTAAAGCAATTATATAAGTCAGCACTAAAAATTAAAAGCACTACACCCTCACTCCCCACTGGCCCTTGTTTTCAATTAAGGATTTCCCAATATTATTCTAGCATGTCCAAAGGTCAGTTGTCAATCTCCTCTCCGGTCCAGCTGGTGAATCTGGGAATCTTGAGGCAATGTTATAACTGCCTCATGTACACAGACAACCCTCTCCTCCTCCCACATAACACAAATACTTGCGAGAGATGCAGCTATTTAGCCAAACTGGAGGCTGAGCTCTCTCAACTCAGGACTGGCAAGACCAGACAGGAGGAGAAGGCAACTACACACACCACAAAACCAGCCTCACATAATGCTACCACTCCACTGAATCAAACACATAAACACACAAAGACATACTCGGAGGCTCTGAGTAAAATTTACCTAAACAGCAGAGGCCTCCAAAGCAGACACCCAAACAACTGCTACCTCAAGACACCCCACAAGCAACACATAAACCACAAAAGCAGTGTGCAAAGCAGTCACAGCCCTTAAGGCCAAATACAACACCAAACATACTTGTCATAGGTGACTCCATAGTCAGACACACTGGCGTCCCACTCACCAGGCTGGACAGGGAGAGGGTCACAGTAAGCTGCCTATCGGGCGCTAGAATCCGCCACATAACACAGGCACTCGGGTCACTCCACAGCAAGTACAAATATGACACAGTCATTGTCCATGCTGGTGTGAACGACCTGAGACGTACCTCCCTGGACTGCATGAAAAGAGACATAGAGGAGCTCTCTGATTATGTAGCCCAGGCAGGTATGACCCTAACCCTGAGCAGTATCCTTCCTTCACCAAGAATGATGCCACAATATAGAGACAAGATGATCAGCTTTAACAATTGGCTTAATGTCTGGTGTCATTCAAAGGGGATCCAGTGTCTGTCTGCCTGGGATGACATGCTTGACAAGCCACGCTGTCAAGGGACGGCTTGCACCTGCCACCCTGGGATTCCGGATATTGGCTAAGGCTCTTGCCACCCCATAGTGCCTTTTTAGGCAAGGCTCAAATTCTAAACCTACCACCCTAGAAAACAAAAATGGGAAGAAATTGAGGGTAATGCTGCTCAATGCCAGAAGTCTAAATCTCAAAATGCACGCACTGAGGCCCTTCTCAGTATGGAGAACATTGATGTCTGTGCTGTAACTGAAACCTGGTTCAAGGCTCCTGAGAGCACCCGGCACTATTAGGTTTTACCTCATATCATGCGTTCCGGCCCCAAAACCCGGACCACTCCACAAAAGGAGGGGGTGTATCCATATTCATAAAGGATACTCACACCTCCAGGTTGGTGGTAATGCATGAAGCTGAAACCATCCAGGTGCAACTAACAATAGGCAAAACTGCTCTACAAATTGTAGCATGCTACAGGCCACCCTCTCAAACTCAGGAACCCCACACAGCCTTCCTGAAGACACTGGAGGGTATAAATGTATCTCCAAACACCATCATATTGGGTGACTTCAACTACCCGAATATAGACTGGGAACATTACTCAAGCCCTAACTTTCTAGCCCAACGGTTCCTGGAGTTCATAAATTCAAATGCCATGGAACAGCTAGTCACTGTTCCCATGAGAGGAGAAAATATACTAGATCTCATTGTCACAAACATGGGGACAAATTGCTCCACACCGGAAGTATATCCCTCATTGGTGAGATCTGATCATAAACTAATCTCACTGGAAATCCACATCCCGCCCCCACCCCAAACAAAAAAGACCATAGTGAAGAACTTCTCTAAAGCAAACTTCACACTACTCAAGACTGGTGTGGTATCCTTCAAGGCCCCTGAGTCAGAGGAAACCACAACCCAAGCTGTGGAAGCCCTTACAAATGCCTTCTATGAACACCTCCAGGACTGCATGGATCAGGCAATCCCAAATAAAACCAAGACTCTTTCCACACACAAAGGGCAAACGTCCAGTCTGGTGGACCCCAGCCATTAACAAACTTTACAATAAGAGGAGAAAGCTATTACATGATAGAACAAAATCCATAAAAAGTCACCCTGATCATTATTAGTAAAAAAATACGAGCACTCATAAAATCAACTAAGGCCAATTTTGAGAGAAAAATTGCCATGGATTCAAAGGACAATCATAAGGCCTTTTTCAGCTATGTTAGGAACCTGGGTGGAAACTCACAGATATGCTCAGAATTAGTCCAAAATGATACAAAAATCACTGAACCCACAGACATTGCCAACATACTGGCAGACAGGTTCAGTGCAAACTTCACCCCTCTCCCCTAAAGGAGAGATAACTATCCCAGCCGAGTGTAGCCTCCCGGACATCTCAAATGCGCAGGTGAAAGCTGCTCTCTCTAAAGCTAAAAACACAGCATCAATGGGACCGGATGGTGTCCCCGGCTGTGTGCTACGAGCTAAATGAGGAATTAAACCCGCACATAAGGCAGCTGTTTAATCTCAGCCTTACCACAGGATACGTGCCCAAGGAGTGGCGACGGCAACTGTGGTCCCACTCCACAAAGGGCGCCTCACGGACCCTGGTAATTACCGCCCATAAGCTTAACAAGTCTAGTCTGCAAAGCTATGGAGAGGATCATAATGGAGCTCATAAACAAAGATATAGGGGACTTGCAGACATTGGACCCGACCCAGTTTGGCTTTGTCAAGGGAAGATCATGCCTTTTGAACTTGGTGACTTCTTGAAATAGTCACCAAGGCCATTGATGAGGAAAGGCAGTCCATACAGCCTACCTTGACCTTGCAAAGGCTTTCGACACAATACCCCACTCGGGTATTGTAGAAAAACTACCAGCTTAAATGTAAACCCATATGTCACAAGATGGGTTGCAAACTGGCTTAAGGACAGAACCCACAGGGTTAGAGTTGCTGGCGCTGTGTCAGACTCCAAGCCGGTCACAAGTGGTGTCCCACAGGGCTCGGTCCTTGGCCCCTATTGTTTGGCATCTACTTCTCAGAAGTACAGGCCAACATGGGAGGACTTTGGCTGACAAAGTTTGCAGATGACTGCAAACTGGGCACCATAGTGGAAAGTGCATCGGACACGGATATCCTTCAGAAGGGACTCACGGAAACAGATAGCTGGTGCCAGAGCCATGGCCTGAAGTTAAACGCCAAAAAATGTATAGTCATACCCTTCGGGAAAAACAAGGTAACCCCAAGCTACCATATAGGTGGCATTCCACTAAGCACAGAAGAGGTTATCAGGGACCTGGGGACCCAGGTTGACAGTGGCCTTTCTTTTGACACTCACATTGCTAAAGTGGTTAGAAAGACCTTCTACATTGCCCACCTGATCATGAAGGGATTCACATCCAGATCTAGTGAGGTCATTGTTCCCTGTACTCTTCACTTATCAGACCAATGATCGAGTACAATGCCCCATTCGGGATGTATCTCACCTGACATCTGCAGCAATTGGAGAGACCCCAAAAGTTCCTCACCAAAAGGATAAAGGGACTCCAAAATCTGTCATATGCTGCCAGATTGAAGAAACTCCAGCTCTATTCAGTCGCATACCGTCTGCTCAGAGGTGACATGTGCCTGACATACAAGGCCATGTCCAACCCGGAATTAATGGACATGCTCCACCTCAAAAATCCAAATCCACCAAAACCGCTAGAGCAAGCGACTTAAACCTTAGCACGGATATAAATAGGACGTGCTGGAGGGATAGATTTATCACTCAGAGACTCCCTATGCTGTGGAATAAAATCCCGGTCCATGTGAGGCAGAGCACCTCGCTGACTCTGTTCAAGAGAAATCTAGACCTGTGGATGGGAGATCGTAGGTTTACCCCGGGAATCATCTCTGGGTCACTGCTGGACAGAGGCACAACAAACTAATGGGCACAGTATTTTTTCATATAAGGGGTGGCGTAAGCCACAATAATTTGGGCTAGGCTTATAAATGCCTTAGGGCAGATAGCCTAGTATAAACCTATGAACCTATGAACCTATGAACTCCCAGTTTGCAGTCATCAGCAAACTTTGTCAACCACAGTCCTTTAGTTTTAGCCTGTACTTTGGAGAAGGAGATTGTGAACAGTAGGGGTTCCAGAACTGATCCCTGTGGAGCACCACTGGTTACAGGTCTGCTGGAGGAGATGGAGTCCCCTATTTTGACCGTATGAGTTCTATCAGTGAGCCAGTTTGTAACTCACCTAACAGTATGTGGATTGATACCCAGCTGGATGAGTTTATCAATAATGCCTGAGTGAGGTATTGTGTCAAAAGCCTTGGCTAAGTCAAGTTAGGCTGTATGCACAGATTTGCCCTTGTCTATGGCTTTGGTGACTGTCTTGATGAAGTCCACCAAGTTTAACAGGCATGATCTCCCCTTGACAAAGCCAAACTGGATGTGGTCTAGCATTTGGAGATTTACTATATCTTTGTTAATAATGTCCATGATGATTCGTTCCATGGCCTTGCAGGTAAGGCTAGTCAAGCTAATGGATCTCTAGTTTTTTGGAGTCTGTGGATACACCCCCCTTGTCAAAGGAATTACTATAGCTGCTTTTCATTCCAGTAGGGCAAAGTCAGTGCTTAGGCTGTACTTGAGAACAGATTAGGGCATGGTTGCAATTTGGGTCCTCAGAGATACTAAGTGGGGGACAGGTGTTAGTGATGTTCTTGGGTATATGTGGCATGGACAGGGGAATGATGTTTTCATTGAACCTGTCAGCCATTAGGTTTGCTATATCCACAGGTTCTGTATATGTAGTACCATTAACTATGAATTCAGGACAAATCTGGTCCTTACCTTTGAGGTTACGGATATAGCTAAAAAAAAACTATGAGGTTATCCTTACTTAAGGAAGCTAATTTGCATTCGTAGTTAGCTTTGGAGGACTTCACTAGAAGTCTTATTTGCTTGTTTAAGTTGAGGAGGGAGTGTTTACGGTTTTGAGATCATTCCTTCCTACTCTTAGGCAGCAATTTCTTTCTCCTATTGTATAGCCTATTGATGGCAGTTGTCCACCAGGCAGGTTTGTTTTTCCTTGAAGATCTTGCTTTGGTTCTATCAGGTACAGTAGAGTCAATACAATTGTACAGGTCCTCATATTAAGTGTTGGTGTATAACTCAGCACAGGTGTCTGTTCTATCAGTGGGAGGAGGGGCTATTAAGCTATCTCTGCTGTCATGTAAGAGGTTGTAATTGGCCTTGGAGAAGTTTTTTAGTCTAGCTGTTGCTAAGGGGGAGGCACGTGTGTCATAGTTACTTCTAGCAAGAGTGGTCTGTGGTCAGATCTCACCAGGGATGGCCACACACTAGGGGTGGTGCAGCCATCCCCCATGTTGGTGAGCACCAGATTCCGGATGTCTAAGTGCCTTTTCAGTATGTCAACCAGCTGGTCCAGGACATTGGAGTTAACAAAGTCCAGAAACCTTTGGGCAATTGTGTTAGAACACGTATAATTTACCCAGTCAGTGGATGGGTAATTAAAGTCACCCAACACCACGGTGTATGGTTGTATCTTGATTGACTCAAGTGGATCTAAGTAGGCTGAGTGGATGTCCTGATTCATAGAGGGGGTCCTATAGCTGGCAATGACCTGAAGAGGGTTCTTACCTACTGTCAATTGCACCTGAAGTAATTCAAAGGAATTGTTCTTTTTAACGAATCTAGAGGTGCAGTCATCTATAGTTTTCAGGCCTTCAGTTTATGGTCTGAACGTGTGGAAGAAAATGTAATCTGGTATAGCTGGGGTGGTCTCCACAGCCTTAAGCTAGGTCTCAGTGACTGCACAAATGTCAGCATCTTCCAAGGTGAGGACTGCTTCTAGTGAGTGTGGTTTCTAGTTTAGACTGCTAGCATTTAGCAGCATAACATTAAGGTTGTTTTTAGAGGGTATTTTTACGTTGGGAATGTTGTTCTTGTGGCAGTCCCTAAAAAAGGCCACCAAAGGCAAGTGTACTATTTGTGCTATTGACACTGACTTTATCTTTCTTGGACTTCATGAAACATGCTGCAATACAAATGCAGTGTTGCAGAATATGACAGATTTCTCACAGTGACCAATCCAAAAGGTTCAAACTTTACATTAGCAAAAGAGCATTCTGGACCCTCATATACTCCTCATTAGCTCAAAACAGCAACACATGTCTATATCTAAATTTAGACACATTAGAATACCTCTGTGTCTTTAAACAAGAAAACAACTGAACCTTTTCTCAAAACATTTTAAAGATCTTCCATGTTAAATAAGAATACAATGAATACCTCTTTCTAACTTTGGTTTAAATGAAGTGCCAAGAAAATGAAATATTTGCCTATGGCAAGAAATAGCTTTTTAGTGCTTTAGAATAGGGCATTGTTAGGATTTTAAGGATGTTTCCTTAGTTCCAGTGTCTCATTTTAGTAACATTCCTTGTGTTATTGTACATTTTTGTAATCAGTTCACAGGTAAGAGTTTTTGTATTTCAAACTTTGATACAAAATCTTATTCATTTGTTCACTTAGATCTCCTGTACAACTTCATAAGTCCAGTTTCTGTGCTGGTATAGTTTCTTTTCACTACATGGTCTTCTTTTGATTATAAAGGAGTATTTCAGAACTGCGCTGCATTGCTATCGGACATTATGGTAAAGCAATATAATTATTATGTAGTGGTAACAATCCAGAACTGTTCATGCAGTGGTAACAATCCATCACTGTCGTGCAATACCTTTTCCTAATGGAAGACAAACCACTTGCAATGAACTACCAGAAATGGTTGTGGAAATTTGTGGTCTAGCCAAATAAAATTTAACATCACTTTCACCTCACTTGAACACTAATACTAATAAATGTCCTTAAAATAAGACACTGTTTTAGCTGATTCTTTCAATTGATTTTTCTGTACATTTGACATCCACCATGAATTATATCTTAGCAGGTTAAAATGGATCCCATGTCAAACCTTATTTATCTAAAGAATGGAAATAAAAAGTTATTCATATAACTTCACAATAAACATGTTTTAGATATTATTATTATTATTATTATTATTATTATTATTATTATTAATCTGTTTTCTTTAGAAATTTTAACATCATATTTGTCCTTTTAGAAATGGCAGCCCAAGAAAGTCAGAGTGGCAGTATCTTGAGAAATCAAGGTCAGAGAATATTAAAAGCAATTCTTATCCAAAAACAGGCTGACATATATCCTTCCCCATTACACATGCACACAATATCATAATAATACATGCCTAACACCTTATTTTTCCTATATTCAAGCAGTGCTGTCAAGTATAGATTCAAATATAATTTCCTTCCTCAATTTGGGCACAGGCTATTTATCATCTATATACACTGCAATGCCCAAGCCAAGATAAGAAGCAGGCATCCCTTTACTTTTAAAATCACCTTCTCTGGCTTCTTCAGTTTTATTTACCCTACCACAAGGTCAGAGTATGAAATGGTAAATTCAAAGATTGTACTTAGCAGGGAACAAACATATTTGATTTTATTTGCAAGAAAAGTATTGATATTACTAACTAGCCATGATTTTTCTATATTCATGTTCTTTTTAATCAACCAGAAATATATCTGTTAAGAAATCTGGAAGAGAAGAAACATTGGAGCTAGGTGTTGTATGTTCTTTTCCCCTATTAATCTATATGTATTTGTGTTATTGATGGTAAAATATAGATTTAGGTATGTATGCCCTCAAATCTGTTCATCATTATAATTCACTGCAACCTAAATATGTTATTATGTAATAGAATGCAAAAAAGGAAACCTAATCTTTCAGCAGTTAAGTTTGATGTATTCCACAAAGAATTCAGGCTATATAGATGATGACTTAAAAGACATCACTCCCCCTTCTCCTGGAATAAAAGAAATGTACAATGTCTATTTGAAGATTTATTCAGTGCAATATAAAATCAAGGGTAGTCTTTGAAACAGCTTCAGGACAAAATGCTGATAGAGGTGACATCATCTTCACATTTATTCTTCTGCTATCTGACTGTAAGGCCACATCTTATGAATACAACATCTTTGCTGATCTGTCTCCTCAGATTTATATGTAGTCTGCAAACAGTAGGAGCAGCAGTGGGCTCAGAGCTGAATCCTGATGGAGACACAATCCCACTTGTAACCCCACTATATGTCTGAACCCTGTATTTGTGTTATTGAGATCATTGTGCTTAGACAGCACTAATTCTGCCAAGGGTTCTGGGACTTTGAACCACCGCAGTACTGCCAAAATTCACTTTCTTGTGACCTTGTTATATGCTTTCTCCAAGTCTAGAAATGCCCATTTCAACTGTTTTCTCATCTTTAGTTTCTTTTCAACTTCTGTCTCAGCGCAAACCTTGGGTCAGTGCACTGTATCCTGATCCGAATCACAACTACTGATCTCCCATCTTACTTTCTACTGCTCTATTATTTATCAGTGATGCCGTCTATCAGTTTCCCTATTCAGAACCTTCAATCAAAAGCATCAACACTCGTTATCAATGACAGCATTTTCAAAATTAGAATAATGAAAAAAAATGACATTAAAAAGGAAAAGATTGCAAAAGAAAATAAAAAAATTAAAAGAAAAAAAAATGTCCTTTCCTCTAACTGCACACCTTAATTTTTAAGAAGCCATTTCTGTAAAACTGCCACTAAACAAGACACAGACGCACACACACGTATCCTTTATTTAGCCTTTTACTTAATTCTAACCCAAATATATGCACAAAAACTCCCTACCTCCAATGTCAAAATCAGTTGGATATCTGAATGTTTCATAATCAGTTTCTTAACCCCAACTTCCCTTATCCATATACATTCAAGGTTCTATTAATTGAAAACCTTCAAATTTCAGTGAACAGAATGTTTGACAGCTTTTTCAGTGTCATTCACAGTGTTGATAAACAGCTGATTAGTTGAGTGAACAACTAGATAGATAAATATATGAAGCTCACATGCACACAATCATGCATTTAGATTTCCTCTGGTCTAAATTTGCCCATCCTCCATTGCAATTCTTAACTAAGAAAAACATATTGTAAAAATCTGTAAGTTATGAAGAAAGTATAATACATTTTAAAGAAACAGTTGCAATTTCTTTAATAAACAAACAAGATGAGCAACATAATTTCTGTTTGCCTAGTGCTCTGTCTGATACCCCCCCTAACAAAAGTAATTGTTTAGCTGAAGTCATGTTTTCAGCATGCTTCCATTTCACGCAGGGTGAAAAAAAAAGGTTTATTAGTATTAGAGATCATTTGTGTTTGATTTCCTGGCCTCAAACTTAAGTTTGCATATAGTTTACTTAATATGTTGTACAGTTCTAAATTAAAATGCCAGCATATCCTTTTCAGTCATACTTCAGCATTAGTTGTTTTTGTGCCCTGCATGGTATGTGGTACTTTAATACTGATGAATATACACAGTGATCTGCTAATAGAAATTATTCACTCCTTCAGTACTCAGTCGACTGAATACAGGTTCTCAGTATTTATGACAAGTACAATGTCTTTAGAACATCAATGATTTTTCTGATACCTATTGTTGTGCTAACTGTATTGGCTGTCATATGATGTACATATTCTTTGAGACCATAGTTCAAGTTATTTGTGTTCAGGTACTGCATTTATTTATAACAGTTTTCATTAAAACACCCTTCTGTAATGCATTCTTTGCTGTTTTAACTCACTTAATGTGCTGCCTTGTCTCTAAAGTATGATTTTTTTTAAAGCACATGGTAAAAAATAAATAGTTTCAGCGCTAACATATAGAAGTTCATTCTATTCCCTGTTTAAAATTCAAATTGCACATCTAAATATATAATATGTCTCAAAAATACAGTATAAATATATTTTGTATTGGTCTTGGAAATGTATTAGTTCTGCTGTCATTTATATCCCTCTTTTGTGAGAAAACACATTATGGGCAAATGCATTTCTGAAAGGCACTGTTTTGTGAATGCTGTACAATGTAATGTATTCATTTAGATCCTGCCAGCCCATTTTCTGTTTTAGGCATTGGCATTGGCAGTTAAACAAATCACACAGATGGCAGTCAGGTAATTCTGCATATGATTTTTCATGTTTTAGATACGAGTTGCCACAGTATGGAAGTCGACGAAGGTTACTGTCTCCATCAGGAATGTACGATGAGTATGGTGAAGCTGTTGTCGACCCAGACGGTAGCTATTATTATAGCCCACATGGGTCGAGTGCAGAAGGAGAGGTAAGTAATTATGTATAGCAAGATCATTATATGAAATAATTCATCTTCTTTCAGAAATGGCAATCTTTTTTCAGCAACAATATTGCATGTTAGGAATTCACAGGAACCACTTAAGTTGTGAGTAGAAGTTATCTCAGCAACATTTGACTTCGTCATTTCATAAGTTATTTCTTGGATGTTAGGTATGAACAATAACTGTTTAAGTCATGCTTAAGTCATAAATAGAAGTTTTATCAACAATGGCTGACTTCCTTATTTCTTAAGTTATTTTATGGAAGCTTGGTATTAACAAGAACTGTTGAAGTCAAGGGTAGACATAATCTCAACAATGTCTGACTTCCTTATTTCATAAGGGTACAAGGCACTACACAGGAGGGTGCTTGCTTATAATTTAGTGTCAGAGCAGATAAAGTGCCATTTCTCTACATTTGGAAAACAAACATACCTTACATACTTTAATCATTACTCAACTTATTGACATACTGTATACAAAATAACAGCATCATTCACAGTAGGGGTAGCCGGAGATGTGGTTTTCTGTTACTCCCTTTTTACCCTTTCACATTCCTTTCCAGTTGATTATCAGTTGCTGTGTTGCTCCGGCAGCTCCTAATTTAGTATCCCTCTTCCTTAACCCCAAATCAGGACCACCAAGTCTTCAGCAGGTTAGGAATGGGAGGTCGAAATGTCATTTTGTCTTGGATGTTAAATACATCTGCAAAAGTATAATCAGTAATATTATTTTAGATTTTAGATGCTAGCTCCAAGAAAGACTTAAACTACAGAAAGTTAATGGTAACATACGCATACATCAAAACTGTGACAGCAGAATGTGATCAAAAACTCTGCTGCACATCTTCCAAGCATTATGGTTATTTTTTAGGAATATTCACAAACACCAAATCCCTGTTAATTTTTTGTACGTGCATTCCATTTTCTCATACATACCTTGGCATTTGATGTAATCATAGCAATGTGACTTTTTGTCTGTAGATAGTACATATCTGAAAATTTCTCTCTTCTTACAAGATGTAACTGTTTACATACTTGTTATTTGTTGTCACTATCTTCTTGTTACTGCATATTTGACTTTTGTTAAGTGCTCATCTGTCGTGTTAGTGTATCATTGTTTCAAATTTGTATTTGTCATCTGTCCTTGGTCATACCTGGTAATGGTCTACAGACCAGTGTAGTTACCTGGTTAAGAAATGTATTTATGTATGTATGTATGAGTGAATGAATGAATGAATAAATAAATAAGTCATATTAAACATTCATCATAACTATGACTTTAAGATAGTTGATCTAAAATATCCCGCAGTGGAAATAGTAATCACTGTTTATCACATGATATTCATATTTTATGTAATTGAGAGAGCTGCAAATTATTGAAAGGCATAGTGTAGAATGCTTTAGTAGGAGACAGAAAAAATATATTTTCATTGTTTATTCATAGTACACTCTACAGGAGATAGCTAAATTTGTTTGCTACTAATTCTGGTTGTATGCAGAGTATTTACAGATGCTTAACATTTTGAAAACCATGTGACTTACAGTTATTGCACAGAGGTAAAACCTCAGATGATGTTCAGGAGACTTTAACTGATATGTGAAGTGTAACTCTCACATCTTGAGAGATCTTCAGTGTCATTGAATATCTCAATAAATAAGGAATTTCTTATTGCTATTAGGCTCCTGAGAATTTTCTGAAAAATCAAATAGAAAATCATAAGATAAAGAAATGTAAAGACTTTTCAACCAATAGCGTATTAAAAAAGTTGCAGACAAGAATGTTAGTAAAATGTTTTTGTTTCAATGATACAGGTAATGCAAAGCAGATCCACAACCTGGAAGGTGGCTCTGGAAGCCCAGAATAAAAAGCTGATGAAATGCTGATGTTCCTTCTTCCGCAAAAGCAGAAAATGAAAGGCTGCAACTTGCATAAAACTTTCTTGCTTTAATAAAAAACAACAGTCTCCTCAAGCGCTTTCGCTCAGCCTGGTGCTGAGCTTTTTCAAGATACAATAAAATCAACAATGTGCAAAAGGACTCTAATTACTACAAGAAATTGTGTGCTGTATTTAATCGTGCTGGTATAGAAATGTTAGAGGTTATGGTGGAAGAATATGAAACAAAAGCAGAAGTCTTATTAAATGATTTAAAGGCTTTGAATAACAGTTTAATTAACAAAGAAAGATTTGTTTCTGTTAAACGAAGTTATGATAATATTTTTAAGGAAGTTGACCAACATTGTTTAAGAATTCTTAACCATAAAATACACAAATTAGAGATGGATTTAAAGGAATACAATGAAGGGGTGGCCTACCCACTGCCATTTAAAGCTAAGCAGTATAACAACATTAATAGTGGTGCACAGGGAAATTTTAATAGAGGTTACAGAACAGAAATGTCGTATGAGACACCAAGATACAACCAAAGGTTTGCAGAGAAGGATAGAGGTTCCTTACATCAGGATTTTCACTTTCCCCCAAACAGGGAGGGGGGAAGGGGGAACAGATTTTTTCAGGGGTGGGGGAACAAGTAGACCAGGACATGCAGGCCATTTTGAGTTATCCACACACGACCAACGCTGTGGCCAGCATGGATGTTTTAAATAAGGTTACAGTGGTAACAGAAAACAATTTTTCGATTTACAATTATACCAGTATTAGTTTGGGAACAGAACATTTTGATTTATTCACCAAGGGACTGCATTTTGTGCCAGCATTTTCTAACAGGATGGAACAGGAGTTGATAGATTTAAAAATGTTTAGTAGGCAACTGAACCTAATGCTTTATTTTAAAGGGGAACTTCCTGTAAGTATGGAACTTTCACGCGGGAGTACATTTAACCCACCTATGGATCCAACAGTCAAAATATTTGAAGAAATGATGGAAAAAGACATCAGGATGATTAACAATAATAAGCAAAGAAATGACCCCCATAATATTAGTAGGAATGAGATGAATTTAATCAAGGATCTCAAAAGCAATAGCTGTAGGGCTATGAAAACAGATAAGGGGGGGGGTTAGTTCTGATGTACAATTCTGACTATATTCAGTACATTGAACAGATGTTGCAGGACCCGGAGCAGTATGAACAGGTGTCCAGGAATGAGTTACATATGGAATTCTCAAGAATTTCTTTCATTTTATATGATCATCTCTTGCAAGGGGTTTTTAATGAAAAATTGTATAATTTTTTAATTGTTGCCAAGCCAAGAATTCCTGTAATATTTGGCATCCCGAAAACACACAAAGGTCTTGACCCCCTACACTTCAGACCTATAGTATCTGGGCAAGGGGGTATAACAGAACCGATTGGGAAATTTATAGACCACACTTTGAAGCAATTTGCTGCTTCTTTAAAGTACATCTGCAGGGATTCTTGGGATTTTCTTAGGGGTTTGCAATCTCTAGCATACCATCCAGATTTATTGCTGGTAACTATAGACATTGTTCAACTGTTCCCCAGTATACCTCATTCCACAGGTCTGAAATGGTTTAGTGATGTTTTAGTCAAAGAGGCGAAACTTACTTCTAACACCACAAACTTGTTGGTGGAGTTAATGGAACTAATCCTGGAAAATAATTTCATTTGTTTCAATAGTCATTTCTATAGGCAAAAATCAGGTGTTGCAATGGGGACAGCCTGTGCCACAGTTTATGCAAACATAGTGTTGCATAAATGGGAAAACACATATATTTTTGGCACAGAGTGGGCACAGTACATCAAGCATTATGTCAGATTTCTTGACGACATTTGTCTTGTATGGAGTGGTACTAGGGCAAATATGGAGGAATTTTTTCATTATATCAACAACACTACTTCTTTTTTAACCTTTACACACTCATTGAGTTTTGATAGCTTGAATTACTTGGACGTGCACTTGGTTAAAGACAAAGTTAACAATAGGTTTATATCAAGTGTGTTTAGGAAGCCCACCTATTCAAATGCTTTTTTGCATTTTAAAAGTAACCACCCTGAATATCAAAAAAGAGGCATAGTCAAGGGGCAATTCATCCACGCCTCCAGAATGTGTAACACAAAGCAGGTGTTTATGGAGGAAATTAGGTTCCTAAAAGAAAGATTCCTTGAAAGAGGGTATCCAAGCCTTCTTGTTGAAGAGCTAGCGACAGAAATGATTAGGTGCAGGGAAACAAAATATCCACCTCTCCTAGACAATACGGGTACATCAATATGCCAAGTGAGCAGCAGCCTGCAGAATAAGGAACAAAAAGGATACATCCATACTTTTAGTATTGACTATGATGTTGTGGAAAACAGTGTAAAGAAATACTGGCCGATCCTTAGACTGGACGATAGGTTGGGTAATATGATTCCAGAGTTTCCTAGATTCATTAGACGTAGGGGTACCGATTTAAAAGAAATGCTAGAGATGAATCAGACTAAACCAATGGCAAGTAGTGATAATTAAAAAGAAGGCACATACAAGTGTGGAATGTGCAAGCAATGCCCAGCTATATTTAATGGACACAGGTTATATTTACCATCAAGAAAATTCCTATATCAACCAAGGGGCCATTATAATTGCAATGCCAAATTTATTGTTTATTTGGGTTTATGTACTAGATGTAAAAGTTTCTACATAGGAAAGACTGAAAGAACCCTCAGAAGACGTATTTATGAGCATCAGTATGATATAATTAAGAAAAAGGAAACTAGTGCTTTTTATAGACATTCCCTTTTTTGTCCCAACATGGAAATTACATTCATCATTTTAGAACAGCTAAGGTTGGATGAAAGGGGTGGGGACTGGGGGTCTCTTTTAGAATATAAAGAGTTATTATGGCAGCTGAGACTAGATGCGGGAAGGCGACCAGGGCTCAATGACGCTTGTAGCATCAGCAGCGTCTTGAGGTTAAGGAAGGCTAAATTATGAATTTTTGGTTTTCCAGTGTTTTCAGGGTTTACATATAGAAATAAAATTTTGCTGAACAAACAGCATATTTTAATATTTTTAACGTACTAGCATGTGTATAGTATTGGCTTTTGAACATTGTTTTAATATTGCATATTTTTAATATTGTATATTTTTATGGTAATCTGCGCGCACACCAACAATTGATTATTGAGTTTATGCATATACTTTGTTGGACACTGCAGTGAGCTGTGCTTAGTAATGGTTTATCTACAAGCACGTTTTGTACCAGCAAGTAATTTGAAGGGTTAATTAGACCTTCTCTTCCACTAATTGAATTATTGGTTAAGTTTTCACTATGTATATAAAGAGCAACTACCTTGATTTTATTGTATCTTGAAAAAGCTCAGCACCAGGCTGAGCGAAAGCGCTTGAGGAGACTGTTGTTTTTTATTAAAGCAAAAAAGTTTTATGCAAGTTGCAGCCTTTCATTTTCTGCTTTTGCGGAAGAAGGAACATCAGCATTTCATCAGCTTTTTATTCTGGCCTTCCAGAGCCACCTTCCAGGTTGTGGATCTGCTTTGCTTTATTGGTGCTTTTCACTTGTTCTTGGTTTTCTGTTAATGATACAAGTAAGTTACTTCATAGTGTTTATATCAGTATACAAACAGGCCAATAACATTTTTCTCTAAATGTTCACAAATGTATATGTATTGGAAACTATAACTGCCTTGTACTGTCCGAGCACTTTTGTTACCCAGACACAGTCATTCACATTATAACAAGATATTTCTCTTGGAGTGCTTGTTTATTAAGATAGCTTTTAGGAAATGATCCCCAGTCCAAAAGGACCCTGTGCTCTGCCATTTACCACTTTCCATTTTTAACCATTTCTATACAGTTCTCCTCCCATAAACAAAAAATCTGGTAGAATTACCTCAATATGGCTGTTAAATTCTAGCACAAATTTTAACACCTATATTTCTTAGGATGCTAAGTGTAATTTAAAGGATCGGAACTTCCCTTTTGCCTTAATGCAATACTACTACGGTGGCTTCCTGTCCTGAAGGGGCCAGTCTTCCTTCCCTTAGGTTCTTTAATTTGTTCATGCATTCCTTTCCAAAACCAGCAACATAACATTCCCCCTCACTGTTCCTGTATCTTACCATTCATAACACATCCTATAGCCTATGACTATCTTTAAAATTTTCTTCTCCTTTGCTTTCAGCACTTTTTCCATTCCACTCCATCGATGGCTCACCCTCCTTCCCAACTTCCATTCTCTTTTTAATTTCTATAAGGCTTTTGGGTTTCTAATACCATGACAGGAATGGACCACAATTCTAATTCAAAGTATTCCACATGTTACCGGACTTCAAGAACCAGCCACAAGCAAAGAAGTTTTAATCAATTGAGATCACTAAAAACACTAAGAATTCTGATAAAGTCTGGTTGATTACAGATGAAAGCACTTAATCTGTTTATTTCTCCATTTTTTATTTTATATTTAGTGGTTCTCAGCTGGAACACCTTCTGTGTGGAGTCTGCATGTCCTCCCCGTAGTCGAGTGATGTCTAAAGACATGCAGGTAGGTGCATGCGTGAATGGGTGTGCCTTCTTGGAAGGTTGGGCATTGGACTGGCATCTTGACAGCATAAAAGTCCACTGCCAATCATTAGCGGACTGGAGTTCCTCTGTGGTAACCCCTAACCGGGAAATGCCAAAAGAATTGCATGACTAAATTTCATGAACTTAGCATCGTATCAATCTTTGAGGTTAGCCAAAAGTACTCTTTGCAGCACCTTCTTCCACATCAACCTCATTTCTGCCTGCAAAGCCTTGTATTTTATGACTTTGTGTCTCTTTGTACATAAGGCGCAGTAATCACTAGATGTAGCAATTGGAATTATCAATGTCAATTTTGTCTCCTTTCCATGGACTGCTATATCTGGTTTTCTCAAATCTATGTTGATAATGAGTGACCTCATGTGATTTAAACTTCATCATTTTCTATAACGCTTTGTGGCTCATGTTTCCAATGCTTCTCAGCTACTTCACTATTATAATGTTTGCACAATTCCCAGTGCAATAGTCTTGCCGCATTATTATGCCTTTCAGTATTCAGGCCCTCTGCCATTATTGTATCACACCCGGCAACAAGATGTGTGACTATTTCCAATTCTGTCTTACAGAACCTACATTTGTCTGTTTCTCCCAAATGCTAAATGGACTTTGTAAACCAATGTTTAAGTAGTCCACTGTCCTGGCCCACCAATATTGACCTTTCATCTTTTTATTTAAATTCACCTCTGCTTAACCATTCCTGCATCACATCCTGAATGGAATGAGGCTTTTCCAGGAGGTTTCTGTACTCACAACTATATTTATGCATTTTCACATTTTTCCCTTCTCTTCTCATCTGACCCTTCACCTTATATTCTTTCCTTTATTTTTTGGCACATTCAGTTGCTGCCTGATTTTTGTTTACTTCTGCTTTGATTTCCATTGTGCTTGACACAGATATGCTTCTGCTAAACTAAGAAGGGAAGTCATATTAGATTTGTTTTCCTCATGTTTTGAAACTTTCACTGCTCTTGGGTCTTATGTGGTTAGCAGCTATGAATGCGGTCCTATGATTGCAGGTCTGTATAAGTAATCAATTTCAAGGAGACCCATACTTCCTTTAGAATGGTGAATATATAACCTTGCTATAAGCTAATTTTTATAAATCATTTGATAAGCATGAGACATTTTTCTTGTTTTCCTGTCCAGTGATCCAATACCTTTTGGGGCCAATCTGTAACCCCAAAACTGTAAGAACAGGAAGAGCAAATTGGTTTATAGCTTGGACTTTGTTCCTAGATGTTTGAACTGTTTTCAGTATTAATTTGAGTCTTCTTAAATACTCCTTACTTAGTTTTGTTTGCATTTGTTCATGTTCATTGTTCATCAGTTTCCAAATATGTATATACTCCTTCCTGCTCAGTTTCCTTTGTATCACATTCCAGTCCCAGACTGATATTTTTTGGTGCTGTAACTTTCCTGCTTTAATGGTTGCTTTTACACATTTTCAAGACTGAATGACATTCTTATATCATCTGAGAAAGTTTTGATCAATTGCAGTTGTACTTTTAGTTTCTCATCTGATGAGCTATACTGTTTTAAATCATGCACAAATAGAAGATGAGAAGTCTTTATACTTTGCTGTTGTCAGGGAGCCAAATTGTAATCATGACCGTATCTGTTAAGTTAAGTAGACAGTTTAATGGGTTAAAGGCAAGATAAAAGAGGCAGCAGTGACAAAGGGTCACCCTGGAATATCCCCTTTTGAATTTTTATTCCTGGGATAATAATTTGTCCTTTGTCATGGTTTAGCTGTAGAGTAGTTTGCCACTATTCCATTGTCAATGTAATGTAATTAATCAATATAAGGTATATCTTATACATCTGTAAGTACTCATTTATCTATGAGCATGGGATCCTGCCAAATGCTTTTTTGTACTCTATTCATGCCATATTTAGATTCACTTTTTACAGTTTTCCACTATGACTTTATTTAATAACAAATGATCCTGTGTTCCATATGACTTTCTTTTGTAACCCTTTTGTTCTATTGCCATGACTGAGTTCTAGATGACTATAAACTCAGTCAACATCAGTTTCAGTATACAGTTTATACATTATTGGAAGGCAAGTTATTGGTCTATAGGTTCATAGGTTCATACTAGGCTATCTGCCCAAGGGCATTTATAAGCCTAGCCCATAGTTATGTGGCTTTCGCCACCCCTTTAGTTTGAATAAAAACTATGCCTATCATTTTTCTGTGCCTCTGTCAAGCAGTGACACTGAAGTAATCCCTGGGGTATATCTGCGATCTCCCATCCATTGGTCAAGATTCCTCTTGAACAAGGCCAGCGAGGTGCTCTGCCTCACATGTACCGGGATTTTGTTCCACAGCATAGGGAGTCTCTGGGTGATGAATCTGTCCCTCCAACACATTCTATTTATAACCGTGTCAAGGTTTAAGTCTCCCGCCCTTGTGGTTCTGAGGGATCTAGATTTTTGAGGTGAAGCATATTCATCAAATCTGGGTTTGACATGGCCTTATATGTCAGGCACAGGTCACCTCTGAGCAAGCGGTATGAGACTGAATAGAGCTGGAGTTCTTTCAGTCGGGCAGCATAAGACATATTTTGAGACCCTTTATCCTTTTGGTGAGGAACTTTTGGGGCCTTTCAAGCTGCATCAGGTGTCTGGTCAGATACATTCGAATGGGGCATTGTACTCAATCATAGGTCTAATGAGTGATGAGTACAGGGGACGATGACCTCCCTTGATCTAGATGTGAATCCCTTCATGATCAGGTGGGCGATATAGAAGGTTTTCCTAACTACTTTAGCAACATGAGTGTCAACGAAGGCTACTGTGAACTTGGGTCCCCAGATCCCTGATGACTTTTTCTGTGCTCAGTGGATTGCCACCTATATGGTAGCTAGGGGTAACCTTGTTTTTCCCGAAGGGTATGACTATGCATTTTTGGCGTTTAACTTCAGGCCATGGCTCTGGCACCAGTTATCCGTTTCTGTGAGGCCCTTCTGGAGGATATCTGTGTCAGATGTGTTTTGACTATGGCCCAGTTTGCAGTCATCTGCAAACTTTGTCAGCCATAACCCTCCTGTGTTTGCTTGTACTTCAGAAAAGTAGATGCCGAACAAGAGTGGACCCAGGACTGAGCCCTGTGGGACACCACTTGTGACAGGCTTTGAGTCTGACATGGCTCCAGCAACTCTGACCCTGTGGGTTCTGTCACTTAGCCAGTTTGCAACCCATCTTGTGATGTATGGGTTTACATTCAAGCTGATGAGTTTTTCGATGATACCTGAGTGGGGTATTGTGTCGAAGGCCTTTGCCAGGTCGAGGTAGGCTGTATGGACTGCCTTTCCTCATCAATGGCCTTGGTGACTGTCTCGAAAAGTCAACCAAGTTTAAGAGGCAGGATCTGCCTTTGACAAAGCCAAACTGGGTTGGATCCAAAGTCTGCAAGTTCCCTATGTCTTTATTTATGAGTTCCATTATGATCCTCTCCATGGCTTTGCAGATAAGGCTTGTCAAGCTAATGGGCGGTAATTTCCAGGGTCTGTGGAGGCACCGCCCTTATGAAGTGGGACCACAGTCGCCGTGCGCCACTCCTTGGGTACGTATCCTTAGGTGAGGCTAAGATTAAACAGCTGTCCTAACTGTGGGTTTAATTCCTCGTTGAGTTCATGAAGCACACAGCCGGGGACACCATCCGGTCCCATGGATGCTGTGTTTTTTGCCTTAGTGAGGGCAGTTCTCACCTGGGTGTTGGAGATGTTTGGGGGGCTACAATCCTCTGGAATAGATATCTCTCCTTTGGGGGGAGGGGGGGAGAAGTTTGCACTGAACCTGTCAGCCAGTATGTTAGCAATGTGTGTAGGTTCAGTAATTTTCACATCATTTTGAACTAATTCTATAGTTTTTACTTAGTTAATACCATTCTGCCAGTAGGTATTTACCATGTTATTTCAATCCAGTCTTACCTAGTTTCCAGTAACTCATGGTTTTACATATCATATCATTATGAGCAAAGTTGCATGGAGTGATGTGATGCAGAAGCAAAGTATATGATGTAAAGCATTCACCTTTAGTCTTATAGTCAAAAAGCATGAATCTCTTCAAGGTGGTTGATTTCTTGTGATTAGTTATGAGCTCAGGCTATACAAAATAAGTAACTAAGTAAATAAATAAACTAATTAATTAATTAATTAAAATTAAGATCCTGCCCTTCCCATAACTGATTGCAGTAACAGTGATGTATGACATATTTTTAGTGTGGATTAGTAAACTAAATACCACCGCACATTTATTATGGAAATGCTCTCAAAGATGCATGCTAACTTCAAATACCTTGGCAAAGTGAGCCATTATAAAAATGACCCAGTAGTCTCCCAATACATGTTTATTTTTCTTTTAATAAACCTACTGATTTTGAACCTTTTCCTTTGAATGCCAGATGCTTTTTCAGTCAAAGAGCATTTCATGTACGGCTTACATATAGTGTTATACATTCTTCAGACTGAAGAAGATGCATTTAAAATGTTGAAACCAGTTTCATGTGAATGTGAGGTTCACTAAAGCTTTTCTAGATTATTCCTTGGTGTCTCCTTTTGCTGTTGCTGACATTTTGGATGTATACTTATTCTTATCTCCCATCTGCCCTTCATAGGTGCCCTTCTCATTACCTTTTGAAAAGAATTGCACAGAAGAGACACCTCAGTATCAAACAGAGGTATAGGTGCTACATCCCTTCTTTTATTTGTTGCGTTATTCACTTCAGTTATAACTAAAGGTTTAGGTGCAAGTATGTTATTATCAGGCAATCCACCCAAAGTGCTCAAGACTACAACGTCCTGTCCATTTCTCTGGCAATTCTTTTTATGATGCACTTAATGTACACAGTTAAAACAAATGAATAGTGGACAATCACTCTGAAAATGTCCAAATTCCTCACATAAAAATAAACTTAAACAAGTATTAAGCATCCCTTTTTCTTTATGCTGTTAAGTGACCCTCAAAATAAATCACTTAAATTATCCTTTCACAAACTCTTATTCAAATCTCCCATTGGTCATTTAATTTAAACAAAGACCATGAAATTGAATAATGTTTAAAAATTTTACACCACATTAAGTCTCTTGGAAAAAATACATCCCTTTCCCAAATCTGCTTCTTCATCTCACAATCCAGATATTATTGTACAACAAAATTAGAAAATGGTGCAATGTTTTGCTTTCTCTCAAAGTTTAACACAAAATTTGCAATACATTCTCCATTTCAAAACTTTTGCCATAAATTGGTTCCAAAGAGAAATAAGTCAATGGTTCTAGAATTTTAGTACAAAAATCTATCCTGTCAAATAGTAGCCCCCTCTTTCACAAAACAAATCCTTATCAAAACTCCTCTCTGTTCTAATAAACTTACTCAAACACACTGATGTCCCTCTCACCAGGTTGAATAAGGAGAAAATTACAGTCAGCTGCCTGTCGGGTGCCAGGATCCGCCACATAACGCATGCACTCAAGTCACTCCACAACAAGTACAAATATGACTCTGTCATTGTCCATGTTGGAGTGAATGACTTGAGACATACCTCCCTGGACTACATGAAAAGAGACATGGAAGAGCTCTCGGATCATGTGGCCCAGGCAGGTATGACCCTAGCCCTGAGTAGCATCCTGCCTTCACCCAGAATGATACCACAATATAAGGATAACATGATTGACTTCAGCAATTGGCTAAGCTTATGGTGTCATTCAAGGGGGATCCAGTATCTGTCTGCCTGGGATGACATGATTGACAGACCACGATGCTTTGCCAGAGATGGTCTGCACCTGTCGCCCCTGGGATTCAGGTTACTGGCTAAGGCTCTTGCCACCCCTATAGTGCCTTTTTTAGGCAAACTTCAAAGGACAAAACCACCACCGTATGCTAGAAGTCTAAACCTCAAAATGCACTCTCTCGAGGCACTCCTAAAAATGGAGAACATCGATATCTGTGCAGTAACTGAGACATGGTTCAAGGCTCCAGAGAGCACCCCTGCAATACCAGGCTACAACTCTTACCACACTTTTCGGCCACCAAACCAGGACAGAAACACTAAAGGTGGAGGAGTGTCAGTATTCACCAAGGATATTCACACCACCAGGCTAGTTGGCCAACACAATGTGTCTGAAATTCTCCAAGTGCAACTAACACTAGGTAAGACTGCAATCCAAATTGTAGCTTGCTACAGATCCCCCACCATACCCCAAGATTCTCACTACACCTTTCTAAACATACTGGAAAATATTAAGATAGAACCAAACACCCTAATACTGGGTGATTTTAACTACCCTGCCATTAACTGGGAAAACTACTTATGTCCCAACACCTTTGTGCAATGGTTCTTGGAATTCATAAATTCCAATGCCCTGGATCAACTAATCCATAGTCCCACCAGGGGCTCCAATATCCTCGACCTGGTCATTACCAACATGGGAAATCAATGCTCCATACCTATGGTCACCCCCTCGTTAGTCAGGTCTGACCATAAGCTAATCACCCTTAACATCCACATCCCAGCCCCACCGCCCAGTAAAGAAACCACCATAAAAACTTCTCCAAAGCCAACTTCATGCTACTCAAGTCAGAAGTGACAAACTTCATAACACCCATGCAGACGGGAACTGAAAGTTCAACTGCTGAATCCTACACTAAGGCACTGTACAAGCACATCCACTCATGCATGAATCGTGCCATCCCAAATAGAACCAAAATGCTCTCATCCAAAAAAAGGAAGCCAATCTGGTGGTCCCCTACCATAAACAAACTTTACAACAAAAGGAAGAAACTTTTGCAGAAAAGAGGAAAATCCCAGGATGCAAAAAACTCCCTTACTGGCCTCAGTAAGAAACTGAGATGCCTCATAAAATCCTCCAAGGCTAGTTATGAAAATAAAATTGCCAAAGATTCCAAAGACAACCACAAAGCATTCTATAAATATGTCAAGAATCTAAATGGCAATGCTCAGATCTGCGCTGAGCTAAAACAGAATGGCATTAAATATACTGATCCAAAGGATATTGCCAATATCCTGGCAGATCGATTCAGTGCCAACTTCACCCCCCCTCACCCCCTAAATGGCCCATCTCAATACCGGAAGATTGCCAAATTCCAGTAATAACGGCCACACAGGTACAAAACGCACTCTCTAAAGCCAAGAATACAGCATCCATGGGACCAGATGACATCCCGGGCTGTGTACTACATGAACTACAATATGAACTGGCACCTCACCTAAGTGTCATGTTTAATCATAGCCTCACCTCAGGTTCATGCCCACTGAGTGGCGCAGAGCTACAGTTATCCCAATCCACAAGGGGGGATCCACCTTGGATCCCGGAAACGACCGTCCCATCAGTCTGACAAGCCTTATCTGCAAGGCCATGGAGCGTATTATCATGGAACTTATAAACAAAGACATTGGCAACCTTCAAACACTGGACCCCACCCAGTTTAGGTTTGTGAAGGGCCGATCTTGTCTCCTGAACCTGATTGACTTCTTTGAATCAGTCTCCAGAGCCATGGACAAGGGTAAGGTGGTCCACACAGCCTATCTAGACCTTGCCAAGGCCTTTGACACCATCCCCCACTCTGGAATCATAGATCAACTTACTAAGTTGGGCATTAATCCCTATGTCACCCAATGGGTTGCTAAATGGCTTATTGATAGAACCCACACTGTAAAAGTAGCCGACTCCAAATCCAGCTCCAGACAAGTGACAAGTGGAGTACCTCAGGGTTCAGTCCTGGGGCGCTCTTGTTTGGCATCTACTTCTCTGAAGTACAGGTCAACACTAAGGGACTCTGGCTAACAAAGTTTGCAGATGACTGCAAACTGGGAGCCATTATTGAATCCCCAAATGATGTGGATACTCTACAAAAGGGCCTTACAGAAACAGATGCTTGGTGCCAGAGCCATGGGCTCAAGCTCAATGCCAAGAAATGTATTGTTATCCCTTTGGGAAAAACATGTATCCATGAATTACCATATAGGTGGCAGTACACTAAACACAGAAAGTGTGATAAGAGACTTAGGAACACAGGTGGACAGTGGTCTCACCTTCGATAACCACATCGCCACAACAGTCAGGAAATCCTTCTATGTGGCACACCTCATCACGAAGGGCTTTTCATCCAGAAAAAAGGAGGTCATTGTCCCACTGTACTCATCCCTCATTAGACCCATTATAGAATATAACGCCCATTTGGTATGTACCTCTCAAGACATCTGCAACAACTGGAAAGGCCTCAGAAATACCTCACTAAAAGAATCACAGGCCTAAAGCAGATGCCCTACGCTGACCGCCTTAAAAACTCCAGCTATACTCTGTCACATATCGTCTACTCAGAGGCGATCTCTGCTTAACATACAAGGCCATGTCAAACCCAGAGCTGTTGAACATGCTACACTTAAAGAAATCCCAATCCCTCAGAGCTACACGCTCCAGGGATCTAAACCTTGTCATCACAATAAACAAAACATGCTGGAGGGATAGGTTCCTGACCCAGAGACTCCCCAGACTCTGGAATAGATTCCCCATACATGTCAAGCAAAGTGCCTCTTTGGACCTCTTCAAGAGGAACCTTAACGATTGGATGGGAGAAAGGAAATTCACCCCAGGGATCACGTCAGTCGCCCTGCTAGACAGGGGTCCAGGAAAGTAAATAATGTGGGAAGAAATAGCCAGGGAATTGTTATGGCTAGGCTTGTATAGGCCCTAGGGCTGATAGCCTAGTACCAACCTATGAACCTATGAACCTATGAACCTTTGTCAAACCAAAATGCAACTCCCACCCCCGTACTCATAAGTACTGCTCCAAATGTCACTAGCCACTGAGGAATATTAGGTTTCTCTTCCTGTACTTACATTTGCTACTTTAAACTGCAACACTGCCATTTTGCTCTACCAGTGAGTTACGTATTGTATATTGATGAGTAGTAGAAGAGCACTACAACTCAGGACGCTGAAATGTTAAGTCCAAATCAGCAGAGAACAAATTGCCCCAGCCAGGTCAGTCTCATTTTCTTTAAGTTAAATGATGTTTGCTATCCGCTACTCCATTACTCCAGGAGAAGCAATGAGTAAAAGCAATTAAGACTGTGGTCAGATACCCTTCCCATAGCATTATAACTTGCACTGTTTTCTCCATTACACCCATTGTATCTTCATGTGTATGTTCCTGAGATATCCTTGTGTCTCCCCTGAAAATATGTCACAGGCATAGAGGAGACAGACTTTTTAAGAAAAATATAAAATAAGCAAAAGTGAAAACATCATCCAAAATTGCATTGTGTATATCTTAGAATATATTACGTTAAGACCCACATCATCTGTGTTCACTTTGGCCAGGTGCTCCTATAAGAGCCAACTGGAATACAGACTGTATGAAGGGACTGTGAAGATAAAACAATGCAGTGTGTGTCTTAATGTTTATTCCAAAAGTTCTTCCTGCTGGAGAGAGCAGAAACCTCTGAGGATGTTTATTCATTGGAGGAGTCATCTTCTATGGATTCACTTCAGTTGAGGAAGTTAGTGACAGTCCTGCAATACATTCATTGCAAGCTGCCTTAAAGAATACTAAATGGGTATGTTGACGGACAGGAGAATGTCATGTGATCAAATGCAACTTCAGTGAATGCAAAAAGAGCAAGTACCACCAGCAGAAATTTCATTTGATGACAGTGGAGTTTGCTTCTTTCTTCACTGTTGTGTAACCTTAGAGTTGGTATATATAAGTCTGGGACTGGTGGTGTCCCCCACCTGGGAGCTGTATCAGGGATTACCTCCTGCAAAAAACATGTTGAGTTGTTCATCAAAGTTGGTTTCAACACATGTTTTTCATTTTTTTTCTATTCAGCAGAACTACCCTTGATGTGTTAACATGAAAGCTGCATCGATTTAGGATTTAACTGCAAAATCCCCAGCCCATCACAATTGATAGCACTGCTCCCATTTCTCAACTCTCACCCTAAAGAGTATCGATCAGCTTTAGGGGTATTATCTCAAGGCAAACACACTAGTCAGTAGTCTGGCCTTTAGAGAAGCTAGATCTGCAAGTGTGGCACTCATTCAAAAGAATGTACTGGATCCATAAAAGTATATGGGTCTTGCACCTAGCTTGTTCCCATTACATGTATTTGTAGTTTGGAAAACATGGTACATATATACATATGCTAGCTTTCATGTAACACCACCCCACACACACACTTACACTTAAATATAGAGGCATCATCACCACTGTAAACCTTTTGCACAAGTCTACAATCTACTCTTCACTACAAGGTCCTCTTCTCGGTCAACTCCAGATTTTCCCTTCATTAGAAGAATAGGTAAAACTGACCACACTGTCCTCTCTCCCTCACATGGTCAACAGTGGCCAGGCCATTAAGTAAATATAAGTTATTTGCAAAAGAAAAAAAAAGTCCCTAGTGCTGTGGCTTGATTCTTTATGAGCTCAAACCAGCTATTATTCTGTACAGGTTTCATAAGGAGAATTCTAGTAAAAACACTATTTACTTTATAAAAATACAACATGATTTAAAGACATTTAATTTGTAAAAAGTTTTGGAAAAAAATGCCTTTACATCAGTTTGCTTACACATCTATGAATTTTTTATGCAGTAGATGGTTTTGAAGTCTCATTTTCTTTGTCACATGTGAGTCTGTATAGTATAGCTTCAGTATTCAATGATTTTTGGTGCCTGTGTTGAGAACTGCTACTATACAATGTATCTTTGTAATAGTGAATAGATAATCTTGGATGGTGAGATTATTGTATTGCCTTTTGGGTTGTGTCCGTGGTTTGTATGATATGTTGAAGACTTCTCCATTCAAAAGAAAGCTCATAGCAATGTGTTAATAAAAAAAGAACATAAAGACAATTCTCTGAGAAAACTTCAGCCATATGGCAGAAGTAAAGCAAAACATTGTTTTTCTTCTTTCATGTTATTATTATGGCCACCATTTATATTCCTAATCCAGGCAAAATGAAATATGGATTAAAATAGCATTTCATTTGAATTCATTTGCTATAAATCATGTTTTTGTAGACATGAACGTATTCTAGCTGAGTGATTTAAATTATTCATTTTGCAAAGTTATTTTTCAGTAATGATTGAATTTTTCAGTAGTAGTAAAAAACTCTTACATAATGCCATTTGGAAAGAAAAATACTAAGCTGAGATTTTAAGAGCTTTCATATGTTGGAACTTGTGTTGCAGTTTATATTTATACAGTTTTTTTGTTTGTTTGTTTATTTTTTTTTTGTTACAGAGAATGCATCAAGGTAGAGGGCCATCAAGGAAAGGCAAATTGCAAAGGGCAGGGGAGGCAGGTGAAGGAACATCTCAGGCTAGTGGTGAGGCAGCTGCAACTGCTGCTGCTGCTGAGGCAGCCAGGCAAAAAAGTATAGAAAACAAAAGGAAATTAAAGGCAGTGTTACAAGTAAGTAGATTAGCTGTACAGCCTAAAGCTGCAGCAAAGGTAACTGAGACAGCAGATGGTTCTGTAGCGTACCGTTCTCCTTGGAAGAAAGCCAAAATTTTCCCAATCTTACTTCAGAAAGTCAAAAGTAGCAAAAAGGAATGCAGCTATGCCAAGCTGGTTTCTGCACGCAGTGTGGATATTGAAGACAGTACAACTTCTGAAGGCGGGCTTGTAATAAATGGCAACTTTTTTAAAAAATCAGCAGATGGAACGTCTTCAGTATCTAAAAAATTTGGTCGAGCTTTAAAGCGCATTAATGTAGCAAGAAAGTTTCAGAAGAGGCGTAAATCACATTCATCTATAAGTCACAGCTCTGTGGCTGAAAGTGAAAGAGAGGAATTCTCTGATGCAACAGCTGTCAGTGATTCTGAAAAGGATGAAACAAAGTCAAGGATTTCAATTAGTGTCACAGCAGACAGTATTGAAGAGGAGAGTGATGCAGAAAGTGAGAAGAGTGTGGGACAGGAAAAAACAAGCACTGCTTCAAAGCAAACTGAGGATGATTCATCTCTGAGAAGCAGCATCGCTCCCTCTCAAACAGAAGATAAAGACTACCTGAAAGTGACATTAGATCAAGATGAAACTAATGAAAGCACTGTTGATTCAGATGAAGAAAAAGAAGATATAGAAGAATCTGAAGGAGAAGATGAAAGATCTAGGTCAGAGTCTTTACCTGGGCAGGTGGAATCTGGAGATGAAGCAGAACAGGTAGAAAGTAATGAATCAGATACAGAATCAAAAAGTGTGATATCAGCTGAGTCTGGGACCAAAAGCAAAAGTTCAGATACAGATGGTCAGGCATCTGTGTCAAAGTTATCATCCAAAACAAAATCTTCATACTCTGGGTCAGATGGAAAATCTGAGCATAGTAAGACTAGCAGCAAATACAGTTCTCAGCACTCTATTAGTGCAAAAACAGGAGGAAGTCTTACAAGTAGGAGTTCATCTCAGTACACAGACAGGAGAAGGTCTATTCTTAGTGAAGCTAGCATTCGCTCTGCTGGAACAGCATACTCTAGTGGTAGTATTATATCTAGTGATAAGAGGGCAACTACAGCCGACTCTGATGCCACCATTTCTGAAAGTGAAGTAATGTCAATGGCTTCATCAACCAGACGAAGTAAAAGTTACAGGTCTGAAATGTCTGTAGCTCCCAGTGAATCAGAAGGAATTATTGAAGAAGAATCAGAAGAAGAATCACAAAGGGATGGAAGTGACGATGATATGAGCATGTCTAGTGGTTATCCAGGTAAGAAAAAGCAATCAGGAGATAGTACAAGTGAGGGAACCATTTCAAAGAAGTCCTCTTCTACCCAGAAGACTGCCTCTAGTGGAAAAAGTAGAAGCATTTATAGTGTCCAGTCACATCAAACATCTAAAAGTGCAAAAAGCATCATGAGTAGTGGTCTTGAGGAAGAGGATAGTGATGACGGCATCAGTCATATGAGTGGGAAGTCAAAGCAAATGACCTTAAGTGAAAAAAGTAAAACCAGCAGTATATATAGTAAACAGTCAGCTGACACCATAAACAGTGTTAGGAGTAGTGATGTAAAAAGCAGTGAAGATGAGTTAAGTGAAGACTCTTTGTCACAAAAGACTGTAATAAGTCAAAAAACTTACTCCAGTGCTGCAAAGAAAAGGCTAAGCATGTCTAGTGAACAAACAGATGCAGGGAAATCTAGTACTCAAAGCAGTGTGAGACAAAGCATAGGTGAGGATAATAAATCTGTCAGTAACAGATCCAGAAGTTCTCAAAATATTAGTGACTTTGAGTTCAGTGGGAAAGATAACAAACGCTCAGTTAGTACTACAGTATCTAGTGCTACTGAGGCATCCCAGTATTCTAGTAAGCAAGCATCTGTAGATTACAGTGTGCATAGTGAGGAGCAGGAGTCAGCAGAAGATACACTGGAAGAGGATGAAGACAGCTCTGATGGAGCACAGTCAGACACTGGTGGAGAATCAACATCATTTTAAAAAGAGGAAACAAAAGCTGCTGCATAGTCTAAGGTGATATAACTGAATGTGTGCTCACTGTTGGATATCTTCTGCATGCTGTTTGAATTACTCAGAACAAAGATAGCTATGTTTTTCTTTTTGGAATGGGTTTGGTCTGCAGTGATTTGTGTGCTATTTTAGAATAAATAAGAACCACTGCCACTGGCAAACTTTAGTGCATGTCTCTTTTTTCTTTTGATTTATTTATTTTTCTGTTGATGTAAGAGATTTAAAAATATGAAATACAAATGAGAATCCATTGTCAGATTTGCTGCACAGGTAGGTAATGTTCAAATGGGCCAGACTACAATGGATGCATTTTGAACGGTTACAATGTTGTTTGCTTATTATTTGTTGACCAATGTGCCCATATCGATGCTCCTTAAGTAAGTATTCTGTAATTTATAGTTCATTGTAACAGAATTGATGTACTTTCATTTTTGATTTAAGAATTATTAATAAATCATTAATTATACTAGATTTCAAACATATTAATATGAAAAAACTCTATTAAATATCAAACTGATGTGCTTTCTGTACAAATCAAATGGTTTCTGTTCTGACAAATATATAAGCTAAAAGGTTAAAAAAAGCATGTATTTGTCCCCACATGACAGTATGATTAATCAAGAATGCAACACCTAAAAACAAGTAACAAAGTAAAACAAAAGTCTAAGCTAGATCTGTTGTTGTAGATGGCTAAAGTCATGGCTGTACCCCATGAGACCCAGGTTCAATTACTAGCTCAGGTGCTGGACGAGCTGGCAAGTAGAGATAAGGATGCATAATGAGGCACTACCTGCTGCTGCTCACCTTCCTTAAGGAATAAAAAAAACTGAGGACCAGTTGGTGGTTCACAGATTCAAAGGTGTTCTCTTTTAGCGGTACATCCAGAGCTGCCTCAGAGCATTACTCAGTATATATTTACTCTTAATGTAGAGAGCTCTGCTTCTGTTACCTTAGTCCACACTGGAGTACATGGAGTCTGTACTAGTGTTGATTGCAGTAAGGGTGATGAAATTCTAATGGAAGCCACATTTGCAGCTAGTTTGGAGGCTGTATTAATTTGCATATTCTATACAATGCTTTTATTCTAACATTTCAAAACCTCTAGATAATATTGGGGTAAAAAGTAACAATAAGCCTTTATGTTTAAAGCATTCATGCAGTTGGATAGCATACCTGAACTGTAAAGGAAATGCATAGTGAATAGATGTCATTAATAAGTTTTACTACCACAGGGCAGCCAATTTTAGCAATTTGGAAAATTTATGAGAGATTTTGCAACAAAGACAGAGATTGATTTTACAGTAACATTGTTAACCGCTCTGCATCTCATTGTTACAAAGTGGAGGAGTAGGATGTTTGTTAAAGGGGATGATTTAGATTGGGAGTTTGTTGTAAGTGATAGGGTTAAGTATGTTTATAAAAGGGGGGTAGAAATGCACTAAAATGTGTTACCAGGCATCCACTATGTCAGGATGAAACTGAATGCACTGAGGATTAGATTCCCCCAACTGCATTCACAAAAAAAAAAAAAAAAAAAAAAAAAAGGAAGAAAAATCATAATTTTACTTCCAGTCTGACTCCCATGTCCCTTATGGACATCGGCATCAACAAGAAAAGTATTATCCTAACACCCCCTACAATTCCTTAGTTATCTCCCTAATAAAATGACCCCCCCCAGATAGATACCCATGATACTCTGGACCCAAATTAGTTGGGGTGCACAACTAGTTAGGTTCGGCCTCAAGCAACTGAAGCACAAAAGTTAAATTTTCCTCTACCCATTGATTACCCTGTATCAGACTTTCATTAAGTATATCTTTATTGTTTGGGTTTGTCTACTTCAAAGTTGGTTTAAGGTACAAAATATTTTACGACATTCTGATAAAAGATTTTGGTTATTTTAATTGGTGGTCTTGGCTGCATTACTTGATAATTTGATGGCAATTCATAAGGACTAGAAGAATGTTTTGTTTTCTGGTTTAATTTTTCTGTTTCTTAGTGATCCATGCCTTCTCCCTTGCCTCATTTGGGTCAGTTATGTAGGAAGTTATCCATGGGTAAGCATTTCCCTTTAATGAGTAGTAGATAAGAGAAGATATTTTGTTCTTTATAATTTAAATATATTTTAGCAGTACACTCAGGACTGTCACATGGCATTACTGGTCATAATTTGCATGCCAGTTAATGTTACCTTCAAGGAAGAGATGGGAATTTAACATATCAGGGAAAGATATATGTGACTCAGAACCTAGGATGTGTTTTGCCTGTTAGAGGACCAAGATGAGGTGACTGATCTGTGGTTCCTGATAGGAACAGGCACGGTTATTGTCTATGTGCATCTCTGGTGGGTGTTGGTTAGCAGTATGACATGCAAGGTATAACTGATGGACTGATCCTTTGTTATGATAGCAGGACTCACTAGTTGCAGGAAGGATTTCTAGAGGTAATATTCTTCAGATGACATTTACTTTTACCAAACTACTTTAGGACAAAATCTTCAATTATTATGTATTTTTCATTTGTAGCTCTCCCTTTTCCTGCTTTCGCAGAATGTCTCTGATTTTGCATTATATCTTGTACTGTCCCTCACAAGACTGAGTTTCTGGTAAATTGCTAAGGATTACAGTAAGTCAATTCAGCCAGGCATTAGAGATTCATCTTCTTATTCCTTTTCCTATTCTGTCTCCCCCATTATTTTTGGCATTTGACCCTAATTTTAAACTAGTAACTCGAGAGCTATGCTTTCATTGTGGAAGCTGTGCAAAATCTGTCAAGCAAATGTTCTGCTGGTTTAGATGAGGAAGATAAAGGAATATTGACTGGGTCTATATTAGATTCACGAATGCTTAAATGTTTGAATCTCTAAAGGTCGACCTTTAGAGATCGAACAGTTAAGCATTCAAATTTCTTTAAAAATTAAAAAAAAAAATCACAAGTGAAAAAAAAACTAAAGGGTTTAAGCAGGGGGGCAAGCCCCTCACACCCCCCACTACTTAAATATACCAACTCCAAGATTGCAATACAGTGTAGGGAATGCGAAATTTCCCATTTTTGCACTGTAGTTCATTGAAGTGCGATCTTGGAGTTTGTATATTTAAGAAGCGGGGGTATGGTGGGTGCAACCCCCACATGGAGGGTGCAGTGGGGCTTGTCTCCCTACTATAACCCTTTCCTTGTATTTTTTTTTTATTTTTTTTTTACAACTTCGAACGTTTAACTATTCGATCTGTTAAGGTCGACCCTTACAGATTTGAACATTTAAGCATTCGTCGTTGTAATATAGACCCTATTGACTAATCCACTGAAGTAGTTTATGTTGTTACCAACAGAAAGTTTATTCCGGAGCCAAGTTAGGGTATCTTCATGAACAATATTATTTGTATTATGTAATGATACACTGAAGTTAAGCAGTTGATGTAATTTCTCCTCACCACTTTTTCTTTACTGTCTTTTGTATTAATTAACTAACACCTTGTCTGAGTGGAATTTCATGACTAATGACACCTGTAGATTCTGTGGCTAGTCTGCTTTCCCCAGAGTTATTTCCTGTGAATGCAATGTTGCAACCTTCCTTTAGACAAATGTATTTATCTCAAGAACTGTAAAATTTAAAAAGAATGTTAAAATATGAAAGTTCTTTTGGACACACTCTTCATCAGAATGCTGATACAAATATGTAAGCCCAGCAAAATGAGCATGTGATTAGATGATACATAAATATCATTATTATAATACAAACAACTCAAATCTCTCCAATCATAGTAGATAGACCCTAACTACCAGTTTAATTTCTCCAAGTCTCTCCATTTCTAACACCATGATAAGAATGGACCCTATTCCTAAGTTAAAGTATAATTAACGTTCTTGAAATTATTATTGTTTCAGTCTTTGATGTTAGCTCAAAGTGCTCTTCGCAGCACCTGCAATGTGCCCAGCAATGCTTCCTCCTACTTTAACATATCCAAATAAGACTATAAATTCCTTTTTATGAGATCAGTTGCTGCTACTACTATTGGAACCATTTTGATATCCTTTTTACACATTGTCCTAATTTCTGCATGAAAATCCTTGATGTCTCTCTATATGTAAGACACTATAATAGCTGGGTGCAGCAGTAATTTCATTGATCAGCACTACTTGTCTTTTTTTTATGTGCAACTACTATATATATATATATATATATATATATATATATATATATATATATATATATATATATAGTTTTCTCACATCTATTTTTTTTAACTGTTGGCAATAGGTGATCCCATGTGATATAAACTTCATCATTCTCTGTAATGCTTTGTGGCTTATGTTTCCACTGCTTGTCAGCTACTTCAGATTTGTAATGTTGGCACAATCCCCAGTGCAACAGTCTTGCTACATTATCATACCTTTCAACATACAGGCCCTCTGCCATTAGTGTATTACACCCGGTAACAGATATGAGAGTGTTTCCATTTCTGTTTTACAGAACCTCATTTGTCTTTTTTCTCGCACATGTTCAATGGACTTTGTAAACCAACATGCATATGTTCTACTACCCTGGGCCAATAATATTAACCTTTCATCTTTTAGATTAAATTCATTTCTCTTTAACCATTTCTGTGCCAGATTCTTATTGACACAAGTTTGTTCCAGGAATTTTCTTACTTGCAACTATAATTATGCCTTTTTCACATTTCCTCCCTTCTCTGTATATTCTTGCTTCTGTTTTTTTTTTTTTTTTTTTTTTTTTTTTGGCACATTCAGTTACTGTCTGATTTTTGAATACTTCTAGTTTGATTTCAATTCCTGCTTGACTCCAATATGCTTCTGCTAATCTAAGCAGGGAAGTCATCTTACATTTGTTCTCTATGTTTCTAAACTTTCACTTTGGATATAATGAGGTCATCAGGTATGTTTGCAGTCCTACGATTGCTGATTTATACATGCACTTAGTTTCAGAGAGGTCCATACCCCTTCAGAACGAGGAATACATAATCTTGGTTTACAAAGAGTTTTATATCTCATTTGATAAGCATGATGCGTTTTTCTTGTTTTCCTATCCAAATGATCCAGTACCTTTTTGGTCCATTCACCCCAAAACAATAAGTTAGGAAAGGAAAATCAATTGTTTTTATACTTTGGACTTTTTTCTAGGTGTCAGGGATGTGTTTAGTATTAATTCTAGTCTTCTAAGATATTCCTTTCTGAGTTTTGTTCACATTTGTTCATATTTATTGTCGCTCCTTCATAATTTTACAAATATTTATAGACTGCCTCCTATTACAGCCGTGGTGGTATGGCGGTAGCATTGTTGCTTCATAGCAATAGGTTCTCCCGTTCCTTCTGTGTGGAGTCTGCATGTCCTCTCCCCAGTTGGGGAGCGTTCGAAAGACATGCGTGCATAAATGGGAGTGCCTTCGTTGAAGGTTGGGCGTCGAGCTGGCACCTCGGCATTTCGTAAAAAATCTACAGCCAATCATTAGCGGACTGGAGTTCCGCTGTGGTGACCCCTTACCTGGAAAAGCCAAAAGACAAACAACAAAAACATTTATAGACTGCCTCCTGCTCACGTTCTTTTATATCACATTCCTGTCTCCAACTGATATTTTCTTGGTGCTGCTACTTTCCTGCTTTAAATGTTGCTTTTACACATTTGTCAAGACCAAATAAAATTCTTGTATCATCTGAGAAAGTTTTGACCACTTATACAGATTTACATCATACAAACTCTGTTCTGCCTGCAAGATGACAACCCGTGATCATCAAACTAGTCCACAAATCTCAGATATCAGCACTTGCGCATGTGCAGTGAATGGTTACAATATATCGTGGAAATAAGCAAGATGCTTCATGTGAGATGGAATGCTGGTAGAAGTACAGGTTTTGTAAGATAACTTGATATTTGTGGACTGTTTTGCTGGTCCTGGGTCACCTTCTTGCAGACAGAACAACATTTGTTTAGTTTGTAATTCTTCTGCCTCCGTATACGTAGTATTTATCCTTTGCTGTGGTCTAAGAGCAAAAATGGAACTATGATCTAATCTGTTAAGTAGACAGCTTAATGGGTTAAGGATGAGACAAAAGAGCAGTAGTAACAAAGAGTCGTCCTGGAATATACCAGTTTGAATTTTTATCCCTAGGATAATAACTTTTTGTCCTTTGTCATGGCTTAGCTACAAAGTGGTTTGCCAGTGTTTCATGGTCAATGTAATTGATCACATGTATACACTTCCTTATCCATGAGTGTGGGATGCTGTCAGATGTTTTTCTATAATCTATCCATGCCAAACTTAGATTCTTCCCTTTTTTGTAATTGTCCTTTATGACTTTAACAACACATGATCGTTTGTTCCATATGGCTTTCTTTTGTTACCATTTTGTTCCATTGCCATGATTGACTTTTCTTCTAAATGACTATACTCTCTGTCAATATAAATTCCTCTGTATAGTTTATACATCATTGGAAAGCAGGTTTCTGGCCTATAGTTTTTAGGATAGCTTGCAGGCTCAGTCTTAAGGAGGACTATCATTTAAATAGTTCTTATTCACAGCCATACCTCTCAACTGTACACAGTTTTGCATGATAATTGTGGTCATTTTTTTCATAAAATTGTGGTTTTCTGGTAAATCAGTTGCAACTCATTAAAGACTGAAGTCAGAAAATAATGACAGACATTTGAGTTATAGACTTCAGATTATAGAAGCAATATTTAAAAATTGTTCATATTTTGGGGACTTTGTCCACCCATTATTTATGGCTTTGTCCATATTTCTTGCTATAAGAGGCTGAGGGGTATTTACAGGGTTAAATATTTGTGTAACAATCTTAATACATTTAGCCAGAAGTTAGGTATTACATTTGGACTTGGGTTTTTCAAGTTAAGACCTTTTATTAATTTGGTTTCAATTTCTTTGGCCATTGCTTCATTCCATTCCATATCCTTTACATTTGAACTTTATACTGTTTCTTTTCATTGATGCCGTGGTGGTACGGTGGTAGTGTTGTTACCTCACAGCAAGAGGTTCTCCCTTTAGATTCTCGGCTGTGCCTGGTAGTGCCTTCTGTGTGGAGTCTGCATGTCCTCCCTGCGGTTGGGTAGCATTCGAAAGACATGCGTCCGTAAATGGGCAAGCCTTCGTTGAAGGTTGGGCGTCGAGCTGGCACCTCGGCGTTTTGTAAAAATCTACTGCCAATCATTAGTGGACCAGAGTTCCGCTGTGGCGGCCCCTTACTGGGAAAAGCCGAAAGACAAACAACAACAACAACAATTGTTTCTTTTCATTCTTCTATTTATTCAGCATTTTTGTTGTTTTCTATTGGGTCTTCATACATATTGTTCAAAATGTGTCTATTTCTTTCTTTCTTTGTGTGTGTGTGTGTGTGTGTGTGTGTGTGTGTGTGTGTGTGTGTGTGTGTGTGTGTGTTTCTATCCCTTTTGCTTTGTTTCCCAGTTCTCTTTAAAACTTTTTTGGATCATCAACAAATTTCTTATTTTGTACTTTTCCTTTATATTTATCTGCATATTTTCTAAGTTTTTGTTTTTTTGCCAGTGCTGATATTTTATTATTTGCAGTAGTGTATGATAGATCATGGTCTATTCTAATGCTGCACTGTTGAGTTGCTCCCTCTTCTATCTCTTCTAAAAAGTGACACTTCTTGAGTTAATTACTTTATAGTTTTCTCTATTTGATACTTTCATGATCACATTTGATTTCTTCCCTTACGTTACCTTATTGCCTTCTATTTTCATGTTAAAAATGTTATGTTATTAATTTAGCTGAACAGTAATATATTTTATTTACTTTTATTATATCACATGAATTCTGTTAATAGTCTTGATTACTGTTTTCATTTGTTTTATAAAACTTCTAACATTTTTGATCTTACCTACTTTCAGTAATCTGTTACTTTCATCGATCTTACTATGTCTATCCATTTCTATTAAATCAAGCAACTCTTCCCTTAGATGTCTTTCTCCGAATCTAAAGCCACATTCTTTATTCTGTACTTTTTGTTGGTATTCTAGAGGAAGTTCTAAAACATCTTCCTGTGGCATATTCTCTTCAACTGCATCCTAAGAATTACATTGTTGTTTCATATGGGAACTCACTGGCCTATCACTATACAACATTTACTGTGTCAGTGATGCTACCGTTTCCTGTTCCTGCCATGCTGTGCAACTCAAAATGTATTACTTCCTACTGAAGGCTCCAGGCTATCTTCATATGGCAGTGATCCACCTTACTTTAGGGACTTACTGTTCATCATGCTGTGACTTAACCAGCTATGTTTTTTTTTTTAACTAAATCCGTCACTTGACAGATAATCAATAATTTTACTCTTTCTTTAATTTCTCCATTATTAGTCCTCTTTTCTATCCTCCCCCTTTGTTTTCTTATTTTATGTATTGAAAAATGTTCCATAACTGATGCCTTTGCCTATTTTTCTGTTCAATTATCTTTGGTGCAGATTTTTTGTTTTGATTAGTTTTGCTTTCTCCTTTGCATAAATATTGCACCATATCATTTTTTTTTTCTTTCCCATGCCCATTTCTCTTCTTCAGATATCTTCTACTTTACTTTTTTCTCTTTAATTCAGAGACTCATCATTCCATTATGCTGTGACATTATCTATGTTAGACTTTCTACACAAAATCATTCACATCATAGGTATTCCATTACTTCAGATTCTATTTATTTGTTTGTTCTATGTTCGCCTTTAGTGATCTTATTTTTTGTATTTTTAAATTTTCCATATCCGGGTAGCTTTGCCTGGGTTTTTCTTTAAATATCTTTAGAGGTGTTTTTTTTGTATTGATTAGTTTAGCTTCTACTTTGCATAAATATTACACCATATCAGATCACTTTCTTTTTTCTTCCATCCATGTTTCCTTTATGTCAGTTTCAAAAATATCTAGGTTTTATATTTTATGTGTTCATACTAAATTGCCTCTTTTTCCAAACTGCCTAATATTTCTTCATCTGTATGATGTTTTTCATGAATCTGTTGTATTAATGAACATCAATTTGTATTTGATACATTTTACATGTTTTTTGCACAAGTATTTTTTTTTCCTCTAATTTCTGTCCTAATTTTTTTGAATATCATTTATCTGGAAATTCTGGGTTTCTTGCATAATAGAAATAATACACAATTTCTTTATTATCTGTAATATTCCACTCTATCATCTTTATGGCCTGTCGATGTTTGTGGACTACAACGTCCTTCTGCACGAGAGGGGCTATCCTCCCCCTGAACCTGCTCTAACTTCATTGTAGGAATGTTTCAACTACTGGTTTAATTTCACTAAGTCTTTTGGGTTTCTCATGCCATAACAGGAATGGACCCCATTCCTAAGTCAAAGAATGATTAAAGTTCATGAAATTAGTATTATTTCAATCGTTGATGCTAGCCAAAAGTCCTTTTTGTAGCATCAACAATGTACACAGAACTGAGTTTTTCTGCAGTTTATATGGAGTTGTATGTATTGATAACATATCTAAACATGACGGTAATTTCTTTATTATGATCCATTGCCCATACTAATTGCCCTCATTTCTGCCTGAAAATCCTTCTATTTTATTACTTTGTCTCTGTAGTATGACATTGTAATCACTCAGTGTAGCAATTTCAATGATCAGTGCTACTTTTGTCTTCTTTTCATGGACTACTATATATGGTTTTCTCACATGTATTTTTTGAACTCTTGTTGATGGATGATCACATGTGATATTAACTTTGTAATTTTCTGTAATGCTTGGTGGCTCATATTTCCAATGTTTCTTAATCACTTCAGTATTATAATGTTTGCACAATCCCTAATGCAGCAGAGTTGCCACATTATTATGCCTTTCAGTATACAGGCCCTCTGCCCTTTGTGTATCACACCCAGCAAAAAGACATGACTGTTCCCAATTCTCTTTTACAAAACCTGCAATTGTCTGTTTCTCTGACATGTTCAGTGGACATTGTAAACCAATATGTATGTAGTCCACTATCCTGAGCCACCATTATTAACTTTCATCTTTTGGTTTAAATTCTTCTCTCCTTAACCATTCCTAAGCTAGATCCTGACTGACATTTGGTTGTTCCAGGAGTTTTCTGTACTTACAACTATATGCCTGCATTTTCCAGATTTCTTGCTTTTTCAGCTGATCCTTCACGTTTTATTTTTTCTTTCTTTTGCTTTTTGGCATATTCAAATCTATCTTCTGCTGGTTTGATTTCCATTACTGCTTGACACAGATATGCTTCTGCAAAACTAAGCATGGAAGGCATCTTAGACTTGTTCTTCTCATGATTTAAAAGTTTCACTATGTTTGGGTCTTGTGAGGTCAGCAGATATGTATGCAGTCCTGCAATTGCAGATCTGTACATGTAATCAGTTTTGAGAAGGCACATACCTTCTTCAGAATGGGGAATATATAATCTTGGTATACAGTGATTTTTATAAATCATTTGATAAGCATAAAGCATTTTTTTTTGGTTTTCCTGTCCAGCTGATAAAATATATTTTAAGGCCAATCAGACACTTCAAAGAAAAGCAAACTGATTTATAGCATGGACTTTGTTCTTAGATGCCAGGGCTGTTTTTGGTATTCATTTTAGCCTTCTGCAATATTACTTACTAGGTTTATTCACATTTTTAATGTTTTATTGTTAATCCTTCATCAACTCCCAAACATTTATACATTCCCTCCTGCTCAAGTTATTTTGTATTGCATTCTAGTTCCAGACTGACATTTTCTTGGTGCTGCAGCGTTCCTGCTCTAAAGGTCATCTTTGCACATTTATCAGCAATAAACATAACATTGTTATATTACCTGAGAATGTTATGACCAATTGCACTTGGGCTCTCCGTTCCTCATCTTATGTACATTTTTAAAACATCCATGAAAAGAAGGTGAGAAGTCTTTGTAATTTGTTGCTTTCTGAGAGCCAAATTGTAGCCATGACCTAATCTGTTAAATAGGCAGCTTAATGGGTTAAGGTGAAGTCAAAAGAGCAGCAGCGGTGACAAAGAGTCACCTTGGAATATCTTCATTTGAGGTTTTATCCCCGAGACACTAATTTCTCCTTTATCATGGCTTAACTGCAAAGTGGTCTGCCTCTGTTTTATGGTCACTATAATGTAATCAGTCAATGTAGGATGTATCTTATACATTTGTAAGCGCTCTTTTATCCATGAATGTGGGGTGATGTCAAATTCTTTATGTAGTCTATCCATGCCATACTTAGATTCTTCCTCTTTTTACAATTCTCCATTATGACTTCAACAAAAAATGATCCTTTATTCCATATGACTTTCCCTTGTTACCCCTTTGTTCTGTTGCCATGATTGAGTTTTCTTCTAAGTGACTATAAACTCTCTTGAAATCAATTCCTTTGTATAGTGTATACATTATCAGAAGGAAAATGGTCTGTCTATAGTTGTTAGGATATCTTGCAGGTTCACAATTAAGGAGGTGTATCATTTTTCCTGTTCTTGTTTCACATCTGTTCAGGGTGTGCTTATAAATAGTTCTTTCTCATTGTTCAGTCTTCATTTAAAATGTTAATACTTTTAGCCAGAAGTTAGATATGGCATTTGGGCCTGGAGTGTTCCATTTAGGAGCCTTTCTAAATGTTGTTTCAATTTCTCTGACCATTACTTCATACCATTTCATATCTGTACATTTGAGCTTCTTATTTTTTTCTTTTACTTCTTCTATCCACTCAACATCTTTGTTATTTTTTACAGGATCTTCACAGCTATTTCTCTAAAATATGTCTGTTTCTTCTTTTTTGGTGATGTTTCTATTTGGTTTGCCATGTTTCCCAATTGTCTATTTAACTTTTTTGGGTCATCAATGAATTGCTTATTTTATACTTTTCCTTTATATTTATCTGCACATCTTCTAAGTTTTTTTCTGCCTGTGCTATCTTTAGTGCATTATTTGAAATAGTGTATTGTAGATTCTGATCTTTTCTGATCCTGCGAATTGCTTTTATCACTTCTACCTTTCTGAATATTGTTTTTGATCTGTTCCCTCTTCTGTATTATTCTAACAGAGACACTTATTGTCTTAATTACTTTATAATTTTCTCTATTGAATAATTCCTTGATGGCATTTGATTTCTCCCCTTCCTTTCCCTTATTACCTCATGCTTTTATGATAAGACTTTATCTGTTATTAATTTAGCTGCAATGTAATATATCCTTATTTACTTCTGTTACCTTGCATGGATTTCTATGGACAGTCTTGATTACTGTGCTCATTTGTGTTATCAGACTTCTAACATTTTAGGTCTTATTGACTTTCTGTAATCTATTTCTTTCATTGATCTTAATATATCTATCTGTCTGTGCTAAATCTAACAACTCTTCCCTTAGATAATTTTCTTCTAAGCTAAGAATGCATTCCTTGTTTTTCCTTCCTGAAGATAATATACATAAAGTTCCAGAAAATCTTCCTGTGCCATATTCTCTTCAGCTTCATCTTGTGTCATCCATTGTTCTTTCATATTGGAACTCACTTGCCTCTCACTCCACACTATTCACTGTGTTTGAGCTGCCACCGTTTCCTGTTCCTTCCCTTGTGCAAATATCAATGTGTTTTGTTCATATAGATGTAATCTTCAGTATCCTGCAAAGTGATTCTGTAGGTACCATTCACATTTACAGATATTTGCATAGTTAATGGGCAAATAAATGTAAAAATCTGCAAAGCAGTACTAGTTTATCACCAGCTATAAGTGCAAAGTTTGTCCTGTTTTGCATATGTTGTTACCATAGAGTACCATATAAACATCTTCACATTCAAATTGCCAAGTTAATTCTTAACATATGGCATATATTCATAGTACATCAAGAGAATATGTATTCATAATATGTCCAGAAAATAACTCCCATTTTCCAAAGCACTGAGTATCCCATTTATTTGAGGAGCCTTCCTGACTTCTGTGGTGACTGGTCATGTAAAATTCTCTTCCACAGTGCATCCAGGAGGACAGTCATAGTAACATAGAAGAATGTTATTCTGAGGAAGTTCTGTATAGGTTGGTAAAACAGTGCTAAATAAATTTCCGGGTTTCTTCTCACTCTTGGTTTTATTTTCTTGTAGCAGAATACTAAGCTATGGAGACAAGGAGCCTTTTTAACCCTAGCCATGCTTTCCAATAAAATTTGGAAGGTATTGGGGTTATATATATTGGTCTAAGCATCACCGAGGATTAATAAGCTTCCTCTCTCTAATAGAGACAGAAGTTCCAGATCAGGAATATATTTATTGCTTCCACATCAACTGATCCGAGTTTCACTTGAAAAAGTACAGAGGTGAACTTTGCTTCACATGGATTGTAAGCCTGCTCAAGGGAAGGAGGAGCCTCTAAGATGCATGCCTGCCCCCTCCAGCATGTCCTATTTATGTCGTAGGAAAGGTTTAGATCCCAGGATTTGGTGTTGAGGATGCTATTTATTTATGGATGTACATCAAGTTCATTAGGGCTGGATGAGAGGATGCTTTGTAGGCAAGGCATAGGCTGCCTTTCAGCTCCCTGTAGAAAATTGAATATAAGGGCAAGGCTTTGATGTGGGACACATATGAGTAACCTCTCTGAACATGCTCCAGCTGTTAAACAACCCTGGCTGGGTGCATACTAAAGGGGACATTGTACTCAATAATTGGTCTTGTGAACAGAGTACAATTGAATGATGACGTTTGGATCTGAATGGCATACCCTTGCTTTTAAGTTGCGCTGTACAGAATGATTTTTTCTCTACAGTAGTCAAATGTCAAATTACTTGCTACATACATTCCCAAATTCTTGACCACTAAGTCTTCTTTTAGGGGTGGTAATTTTTATATAGTAGCTTGCTGGGGTGGCTGTCTTTGTAAAATATAATAGGATGGACTTTTCGGCATTGATTTTTAGACCATGATTCTTGCGTTAGTTTTTATTGAGTCAGGCCTTCTTGGAAGATATTTGTGTTTTGTGGGGATTCAGTGACTGCACATGATTTGAAATCTTCTGCAAACATGATCCTTTGATATTAGCCATGAATGCTAAACAGGAGTGCTCCAGCTCTTAGCCCTGTAGCACCCCATTGGTAAGCAGCCTTTATGTAGGTGAAGACTACCCTATTCTAGCTTTTTTAAGTCATGTCTGTAAGCCAGATGGCTGTTCATTCATTGATGTATAAGGTCATCCCTAGTTTAGTGAATATTTTACAGTATCTGTATGTGGTATTTTATTAAGTGCCCTGGCCAGGGTGAGGTAGGCACTATTCACCATTTTGTCCTTGTCGATTGCTCTGGTACCCTTCTCAGAAAGTACACTATATTGCATATGCAATACCTGCCCTAACAAATCCAACCTGATTTAATTCCAGTGTTTGTAGGTTACCTGTGTTGCAGTTTAGTATATCCATGATTATTTTCTCCACTGCTTTCCAAATCAGGCTAGACAGGCTTATGGGTCAGTAATTCCCTGGGTCTATTAATGTTCCCTTCTTGTCTATTTGGATAACTGTTGCAGCCCTCCATTCATTTGGCACCAAGACTGCCTGGAAGCTGTGGTAAAATAATGTTTCTAGGCATAAGTCATAATAGTTCATGTTTCAAACTATTAAGAAGGTGTCCTTTAATATTATCAGAACCCATATTAGCAGCATTCTTAGCCTTGGAGATTGCCTTTAACATCTGTTTTCTAGTGATAGTTGGGGGAGTGACATATGGGGGTATTTCCTGAGGGGCATCAAATGGGGAGGGGGGCAAAACTAGAGCTAAATTTGTCAGCCATGTTATTTGCTATATCTTCTGTCTCAGTACACATAGTAACATGTATAATAAATTTGGTACATTGCTGTATATTGCCTTTGAATTTAAGGACATAGCTGAAGAAAGCTTTGTAATTATCCTTGGTCTGTGAGGCTTATTTTACCTCAAATTTGGCTATGATAGACTTTAGTAACCCTTGAGTTACTTATTTAGGTGGATGAAGGATTATTTACCTGTTGTCTGGAAGAGGATCATTCGACAAATAACTCTTTATTAGAGACAAGATGCTTTAACACTGGCTTGGACACCATTAGTAAATGTTTCCGATTCCATCTGAATTCCATCCCTTGTGACTCAGTGATGTACAATTTTGGTTCCTCACACAAATGTTTCTCAAGTCTCATTCAATCAAATTCTTTTGGTGTCTGCATCCTCACTCTCTCTCCTTCTGTTAATGGATTCAGAGGCTGGCTGGTTTTATCATAGTAGGACTTTTGGGAGATACACTTATATGAATTGAGCTTTTACTACTTTGTTGTTTTTAGCACTTGAAGTCAACATATTCTTACTGATTGGTAGTGTGGTTCTGGTTTGTCTCAATATTAATATCTGGGCAGGTGAACCAAGTAAATTGTCATGAGAAATATTTCTGAGATTAAGCAGATTAAGAAAAAACATCAGTATTGTCACATTTGGACTTCCCTAACAACTGTTTTGCACTTTGAACTGCACGTTCAGCCAGGCCACTCGATTGTGGGTATTCACGACTACTAGTAACATGAACAAAGTCCCACCTTTCAGCAAATCTTTAAAACTGCTTACTTGTAAACTGTGCACCATTGTCAGAAATGACTGTGCAGACTACCATCAACAGAAAAATGTCTCTTCAACTTTGTAATGCCTGTGCTGGGCATAAGATTAGGAAGTAGGTCAATCTCAAACCAATTTGAATAAGAGTCTGCTAACACCAAATAATGTTGAACATTCCATTCAAAAATATCTGAAGGTACTGTTTGTCAATTCAGGAATCTGGCTTAGCTGAACTGCTTTGTTTGGTTGATCCAGTTTATTATTGTTACAAACAGAACAAGCTGAAAGTTCTTTCCCAGTATCCTTTGACACAGAAGGCGAAAATACTAGTCCTCTCACCCTTCTTTTAGTAGAATCAGTTTCTGGGTGGCCACAATGCAAGATTTTAATATACTCTTTTTGCAAGGATTTTGGAACAATCACTTTTGGACCTGCCATGTGATACCATCTTCCATCAAAATCTCATCTCGGTAAGGAAAATACTGCTGCACATCTACTGGTAAACAGGATTGCTTTAACGGCCATCCTTAACTGATAAAGTGGTTGAGCTCTTGGAAAATTGTATCTGAAGCTGTGTGAGTTCTGAGCTCATCAAGATGTGTAGAAGAAAAATTTCTCACTTCCATGACTTCAAAATCAGGCTGCTCATATTCATTCTGCTCAGTGTTTTTTCTGGGCAATACTGGATAAAGTTATCAGCAAGGTAAAGAAGATTGCTTTTTGTGTAAACCAAGTGAAAATTGTACATTTGTAATCTTGATATCATGTGTTGCAATCTTGCACGAGCTGTGTGCAACGGCTTTCTTAAAATAGTGACAAAAGGTCGGTGGTCAATCTCGATTTGAATAGGTCGGACATAAATATAATCACGGAACTTCAAACATGCAAACACAATTTCCAAGAGCTCTTTCGCATCTTTGTTTGGGTTACAGTTCTGGATGCATAGACTACTGGTCTGCCCTCTTGAAGAATGAGTGCACCATGACCAAACTTCGAACTTAGAAGAAATTGGTATATTTTTGAATGTGACGATGCTACTAAGGCACTGTTTGACAAAAGTGTTACTTTCACTTAGAGAAACAAATCTAATATGAAAATGTTACTTGTAGTAGGACCAAAGGAATGGCAGTTGCTAGAAGGTTTTGGTCATGTCACTTTTGTCCTTATGTTAACAAAAACTACACTGGTTTCTTAAGGGGAATGTTGGGACAAATTGATCTTACTAAAGTTTGTACTTGCAAGAAGAGTTGTATACATGGCTTCCTGTGAGGCATCTTCAGCCTTTTATATAGGCAAAACTAAAAATGACTTTTCTAAGCATATTTATCAGCACTTGTATAGTATTCAGAAAGGTGATTCTAAAAAAGTGCAATTGCAAGACACTCCTTGATCTGTGAGGGATTTACAAAATTTACCTCTATTATATTAGAACAAGTGCAGAGATCTATTTACTGTGGTGACTTGGAAAACAGACTTCTGCACAGAGAAATGTGTTGGCAACTGAAACTTGATGTTTCAAATTTTCCAGGACTTAATGTGAGTGATTCTGCTATTAGTAAATTAAGAAGGAGAGCTTCTGTTGTTTAAGCTTGAGATACATTTCTTTAAGGTATTAATTAAAGTATCTTTTATTGGCTGATGCTGGTGGGGTGGGGGAGGTTCACTCTATTTTAACTTGCTTTTCAGTTTGGTTCTCCACAGTTCTGAAGACATCCAGATAAGAAAAAAGCGTTTAACTGTGGATTAATGTTGTTCACATTAAAGAGTACTTTGGTTCTGGCTGATTGGCTGTTAGGAGAAATACTATTCAACCATAAATTAAAAGGAAGGTGACTCCTTAAGGCCAAAAATAGGCTCAGAGACAGAATTTTTGAAACACTGAAATATGTCAAGCATATACAATACTATGGCAGCAGCAAGTAAGAATATTATAGTGTTTATATTGACAATAGTTTCTATTAAGTTTCCATTCTGAAACAGAAACTATGGATAAGCAGTCTACTAAACATTAAAAACCTGCAGTTCCTGACTGTCAATACAGTGCTGCCATGTTCAGCAGCAACTCCACCATGCTCCATGGAATATCAGCAGACCAGAATTTAAGAACTTTGTACACAAAGAGAGTAGTGAAGCATAATAAAAATATCTGACAAGTCTGAAAGTTGGAAAATTGCAGGAGTGAACAAGGACCCAAGCAGCAGAAAATGGCAGATAAACTACAGATTGCGGGAATGGAAGAGAAAATGGAGGAAGCTTTAACACTAACCAAGGTATGGATGGACATAAAAGATTTAAAACAGACTGTCAGGGATAACATCATGATGTTTGAATAGAAATGGATATAAATTCAGCAGGGAATGCCCGAGCACTGAGATATTTTGCAAACACTGAGTGACAATGAAAAGCTCAATGGAAGAGCCAACATGGCAGAAGCAAGATTAAACTGTGTAGAAATAAAACTAATTGACCTAGAAGAGAGGACATGCAGGTAAAACATACAAATAATGTGAGTCCTGGAGACATTTGAAAGACAAGATGTAGAGTATGCATGCAAAATGGACTGATATCCTGCAAGAGGTTACTAAACTTGGAATGACAACAGGATTGCATGGATAGTGGAGTATAAAAAAACTGGTCAGATGATACCAGTAATAGGCTCAAACATATGTACAGAAGGAGATGGTGATATAATAGTTAGGCTCAAACATATGTACAGAAGGAGATGGTGAAAGGCAAGTATGGAAACCTGGAAAAAAAGGCTGATGATTAGATATGCCAGAGTATACCTGGACCAAAACTTCTCCTTCAAGACAAGATGACAGAGGAATAATTTTGCTACAGCAGTAAGAATTTGTAAGGAAAAAAAAAACTTAAGTTGGAGGTTTATATATCCTGCCTTTCTGAGAATATACATACAAGGAAATACCAAGTCATTCTCCAACCTTAAAGAAATACTGGATTATATTCAGAAGCTGATAAACTGAAGAACTGGTCTTTGGCTGGCTGAGGAATGAGCTGCAGAAGTAAGGGTTACTAAGATTCTGACGGTGGAACATCAGAGAGAAAATATTTCCAACACTTCAAAAAAACATAAGAGATGAACAGATGAAAATAGCAATCTTACTGCAGCTATGATAGCAAGAACAATGAATTTAAAGACTCCATCATTATACTATAGAAATGAGGAAATGAGCTTAGAGATCAGCTGATAGTAGACCACAAATAATGAAATGCAGAATGCAGGGGATCTGTACTCTGAACAGCACACTTAAAAATACTTAAACATGTAAAACATGCACATCATTTTTATTTTATTTGTGCCCCAAGGGCTGAGAGAGTTTGCCGATCCATAGACTAAGTGTACTTGTATATAGATGCACGCCACATTATGTGCATGGGGACATTGGAAATCTCTCCTTTGCATGTCTAGACACTTTTATTCTGTACTACAGATGACTGGTCCACATTTCATGAAATTAAAGGGGCAGGAAAAGTCTGAAAATAAGGCAGGAGCTCAACAGGAGGGGGGAAGAAGATGATAAAAACAAGGAAAAGACATTAGACACCACAAATTAAATGCAGAGGCAAACCAGTATTCTGATCATCATGCTTAGCAGTATATAAAAATGATAAGCACATATCTCTAAGTGTACTTGGATCTAGAAGTATGTCATGGTATGTACCCAGGGAAACTCCTCATGTTTTGATGAGTACCTTCATGATGTGGACCCTGTTTTTCACAAAACCTCACCAAGATGACACATATATATAGACTGTATTTATATAGCATATATCATGGACACAAGTAAGTGAAAAACAAAAAAGGACAACTGGGTGCACAAGTCCCAGGATAAAAAAGTGCCCAATCCTGGTAGGCACACTGATGCCAGGACTGGAAAAAATGGCAGTGTAGAATCCTCAAAATCCGGAAACATTCATACAATGGGGCCAGACCCAAGGGGAGGATGGCCCCCCTGTTGTAGAAAAAAGTAGCAGTCCACAAAAATCACAAAAATTGATGGGCCAAAGAAGAGCCATAAAGATGACAGAGTGGACTATTGAGGATAAGAAAGAAATTATGTATTGTTACTATTATGCAAAATGCCCAGAATTACCAGACAGAGGATATCCAAAGAGATTAAGCGATAAATTAGAGGAAAGAAACAATACTTTCACAAGAAAAACTGTCAGAAGCTTCAAATACAAATTTGCATTCATTAATAGAACAGATTTTGGAAAAACAGTATATAGATCAAGAAACTTTGATCTGTTTGGAAAAAGAAGCATCTGAGGAAGTGCAAAAATGTAAACAACAAAACCTAGAAATTTTAAAAAGTATCAAAAGGAAATATGGACATGGGAAAGAAAGAGAGATTTGATATAGTGCAATAGTTATGCAAAGGAGAAAGCCAAGTTAATTAATATAGAGAAAGCAGTCACAAAGATATTCGAAGAGAAATACAGGCAAAGGCATCCAGATATGGGAAATTTCAGAATAAAAAAATTAATATCACAAAGATGGAGTGTGGAAAAGAAGATTACTATAGCAGAAGTTAAAAAACTAGAAGTTGAAGTTATGGAATGTCTGTGGAGTGAAGGATTTAATGTAGAAAATCTAAAACAGACGGGTCTATATTAGATCATTGTACACTTAAAAAAGTGAATGATGATTAATCGACTCCATGTAAGTGAAAGCTTACAATGTCAAAACCAAATAAAAAAAAACCTTCAAAACATTACATAAAGTTGGGGGCTTCGATCCTGATGTGCCCCCCACACCCCCCTACTTAAATATACCAACTGTGAGATCACACTACAGTGCCAAAAATGGCAAAGTAATGGAAGTGGCCAAGCAAATTCTTTCCCAGGGAAATAATTTGCTTAAAATCCGCTTCGCTATTTTGCCTTTTCGTTCTTTTAGGTTAGATCAAAATGCATTCAACAGAATGCATCTGTGATCACGTAATAGGAACCCAAACAGACCACATCACAGCATGATGGAGTGAGTCCCCAAAATAAGGAAAAGCAGGAAGACCAGGAGTCATCTGAAAAGAAAATATGGACATGGAATAGAAAAAGAGATTTAATATGGTGTTAATATTTAGGCCAAGGAGAAAGCAAAACTAACCAATAAAAAAACAGCAACACCAAAGATATTTGAAGAGAAATGCAGGCAAACAAATCCAGATTTAGAAAACTTTACAATACAAAAAATAAGAAGACAAAGAGGAAAAATAGAAAAGGAGATCAGTAATGGAGAAGTTAAAGAAATAGAAATTGAGGTTATGGAGCACCTGCAAAGTCAAGGATTCAATCTAGAAAATCTAATGCAGAAAGCACCACAACAGGATAGAGCAATGGATATCCAAATTAAGGGAAACCAGTGGAACAGGAAACAATTGGTCATGTGCCATATCAAGATATTTTGGAGCCATCCAAAGGAAGCAGTATAAATGTTCACTTAAAGCTAGACCGCAAGGGAAGGAACAGGAGACGGCTGAAACTCTGATCAGTCAATGTTCAGGAGTGATGAGCAGTGAGTTCCCATATGACAAAGCAATGGATGGCACAGAATAAAATTGAAGATAAGGTGCCACAGGAAGATGCTATAGAACTTTCTATAGAATGCCCACAGAAAGTGGAAAACAAAGGATGTACCCTCAGTCTGGAAGAAATGAACTAAGAGAAGAGTTGCTTGATTTAATGGACATAGATATATTAACATCAGTGAAAGAAAAGACTGCAGAAGGTCAATAAATCCCAAAAGGGGAAGAAAATCATTGTTTCACAAAAATAAAAATAAAATCTTCAAAACATTACATAAAGTGAGAGGCTTTGCCCCCCACACCCACCGATGTGGGAGGCTGTGCCTATATCACACCCCCTCACTTAAATATACCAACTCTGAGATTGCAATACATTGACAAAAGTGACAAAGTAACCGAGGCGGCCAAGCAATTTCTTTCCCAGGGAAAAAAATTGCTTATATGCCATTTTGCTATTTTGCTGTTTCGTGTTTTCAAGTTCGATCAAGATGCATTCAGTGGACTGCATCTTTGAATATATAATAGGAATCCAAACATTATGGTTTTGAAGTGACTGAAAAGCACTGGAAACATGAGCCACAAAGCATCATAGAAAATTATGGTCTTCATCACATGGCATCATTCATTACCAACAATTCAAAAGATAGAAAACTGGATGTAGTGGTCCAAGGAGAGAAGACAAGAATAACATTGATCATTGAAATCGCCACACCCAGTTACTACAGTGTCCTGTGAACAGAGAGACATAAAGTTATAAAATATCAGGATCTGCAAGCAGCAATGAGAGCAGTGTGGAGGAAAGATATCCAAATAGACCCAATAGTGGTAGGAGCAATGAGTCTTATAGAAAAAGAGTCTAAAATCTTATTTAGATATGCTACCAATACATGTAACTCTGTATGAACTGCAGAAGGAGTCATTACTGGGCACATTACGGGTGCTTCGAACAGCACTTTTGGCTGACATCAAAGAGTGAAACAATACTAATTTCATAAAATTGAATCATACTTTGACTTAGGAATGAGGTCCAGTCCCATCACTGTATTAGAAACCCAAAGAAGAAATTAATAAAGGGAAACTGGATCTGAATGGAGAGATGGTAAGTCAGCAAGCACATGAGAGTAATATTGCTGAAACTGAATTCATCCTCAAATCTTGGTGAGTACCTTCATGAGGTGGACCCTGTTTTTCACAAAATCTCACCAAGATGACACTGATATATACTATGTATTTATATTGCATACTTCATGGACAGAAGTAGATTAAAAAATAAAAATAAAGATAGCTGAGTGCACAAGACCCCATATAAAAAAGTGCCCAATCCTGGTAGGCACACAGGTGCCAGGAATGGAAAAAAATGACAGTGTAGAATCCTCAAAATACAGAAGCTTTACTAGAATGGGGCCATGGGAGGCCCAGAGGGAGGATGGCCCCTCTTGTTGTATAGTAGTCCACAAAAATCACAAAAACTGATAGGCCAAACACAAGCCATAAAGATGATACAGTTGACTATTGATGTTAAGAAAAAAATATGTATTGTTACTATTATGCAAAAAGCCCAGAATTTCCAGACACAAGATATATAAAATGATGCAGAGAGAAATTAGAGAAAAGAAAAATACTTCCACAAGAAAAACTGTCAAAAGCTTCAAATAAAACTTTGTATTCATTAATTCAACAGATTTATATAAAACAGTATATAAATCAAGAAACATTGATCTGTTTGGAAAAAGAAGCATCTGAGGAAGTGATAAATTATAAACAACAAAACCTAGACATTTTTGAAAAGTATAAAAACAGAAATATGGACATGGGAAAGAGAGATTTGATATGGTGCAATACTTATGCAAAGGAGAAAGCCAAATTAATCAATTTAAAGAAGGTAAAGATATTTAAAGAAAAATATAGGTAAAGACATGCAGATATGGAAAATTTCACAATAAAATATCACAAAGAGAGAGAATGTAAAAAAGAAGATTAGTTGAGCAGTAGTTAAAAAAAATAGAAGCTGAAGTTATGGAGTGCCGGCATAGTGAATAATTTGGTGTAGAAGGTCTAACACAGGTTACATCACAGCAACATGGAGCACAAAGTAAGGAGAAGTAGGAAGATCAGGAGACATCTGAAGAAGAAATATGGACATGGGAAAGAAAAAGAGGTTTAATATGGTGTAATATTTATGCAAAGGCAAAAGCAAAATTAACAAATACAAAAAGAACACCACCAAACATATTTGAAGAGAAAGACAGGCAAAGAAATGTAGATATGGAAAACTTTATGATACAAAAAAATAAGAAGACAAAGATGAAAACTAGACAAGGCGATTAGCAATGGAGAAGTTAAAGAAATAGAAACTGAGGTTATGGAGTACTTGCAAAGTGAAGGATACAGTGTGGAAAATCTAATTCAGAAAGCACCACAACAGGATAGAACAACAGATCTCCAAATTAAGGGGAAACCAGTGGAACAGGAAACAATTAGTCAGGTGCCATATGAAGATATTTTGAAACCTTCCACAGGAAACTAGTATAAATGTTCACTTGAAGCTGGGCAGCAAGGGAAGGAACATGAAACTGTGGAATGTCTGACGCAGTAAATGTTGAGGAGTGATAGGCCAGTGAGTTCCCATATGACAGAGCAACTGATGGCATGGGATGAAATTGAAGAGAATATGCAATAGGAAGATGATACAGAACTTTCTATAAAATATCCACAAGAAATGTAAAATAAAAAAATGTGCCCTCAGTTTAGAAGAAAATAAGCTAAGAGAAGAGTTGCTTGATTTAATAGAGATAGATATATTAAGCTCAATGAAAGAAATAGAGTGCAGACGGTCAATAAAACCAAAAAAAGTCAGAAGTTTGATGAACAAATGAACACAGTAATTAGGACTGTCCATAGAGATCCATGCACTATAACAACAGTAAACAGGATGTATTACTGTACAGCTAAATTAATAACTGATGTAGTTCTACCACAACAGCACAGGATAGTGAAGGAAATGAAGGGGAGAAATTCGATACCATCATGGAAGTATCGAATAGAGATAACTATAAAGCAGCTAAGACAAGAAGTGTGACAGAAGAATATAGAAGAGTGAACAGATCAACAGAAATACTAAGAAAGATAGACATGATAAAAGCAATGCGCAATATTAGAACAGACCAGGATCTATCATGCACTATCACAAATAAATTCTAAATCTCAGCGCAGGCAGAAAAACTTCAGATTAAAAAAATATACACAGATAAATATAAAGGAAAGGTACAAAATAAGTAATTTATTTATGGCTCAAAAAGGTTTTATAGAGAACTGGGAAATAAAGTAAAAGGAATTGAAAGATCATCAAAAAGAAGAAATAGATTTTGGAGAAGTGTCTATGAAGATCCTGTGTAACATAACAAAGATGCTAAATGGATAGATGAAGTAAAAGAAAGAATAAGAGGTTTTAAGGTACAATATATGAAACAGTATGAATTAACATCCAGAGCGATTGAAACAAAGTTAGGAAAAGCCTATAATTGGAAACCCCAGGCCCAGATGCATTACTTAATTTTTGGTTAAAAGTATTACCATCTTTGCACGGAGATTTAGCCATGAGTAAGAACTATTTATATGCACACTCTCAACAGACACCAACCTGGCTAACAACAGGAAAAACAATGCTCCTACCTGAGTGAACCTGCAAGCTACTGTAAAAATTATAGACCAATAACTTGCCTTCCAATGACATATATACTATACATGGGAATTGGTGCGAAGAGAGTTTGTAGTCATTTAGAAGAAAACTAGGGTTGTCATATTTTCTGGACATGTATGTGAAAGCAAAATGCGTGTAATTTTGGTACCTCTATCCCCTCCCACACAACCATTCCAGTGACCCATTACTTGGCTATTTCTCCATTTCTTCCCATTTGTCATAAACACTGTTCAGAACTCTTAGTGTGCATACTGTTTTCTGCTTTACTTCTATAATGATTACAGAGATTTGGATTTCATTTAAAACTTTTATTTCAAATTTTATTGCACAAACACTGATAGACATTTGCCAAACAAAGTAATAGTCTTACAATGAAAACAGGCTTAGCATTAAAACTTTTCTGCCTTTGAAACTCACATTCTCTGAAACAGCATTTAAACTCACAATCAAAGAAAATACATCAGCCAGTGCTGGATAAAATTTATCTTTGGACGGTTTAAAAATCATATTCCCCTTGCACACATTTTTACGATCATGCAAAATTTCTTTGATTCACCTTCCTGATTGTAGTAAATTATAACATATAATAATCAAATTATATCCCTTGCATAATACATCACCATTTATTACAGTGTGTTTTAAATGTATAGTTTTGAACATTTTTCTGGTAAGCAATGAAACAAAGCATATGAACCAGTAATGACAAAACTGCCCAACTGAGAACATTTAAACCATAAAAGGCCACTCAAACTTTTGTCATTACAATCCACCAATATCAATCAATATGCATAATCTCTGCAGAAGTAAAAGTCATCTGAATAATTCGACATTAAAGAGATCTGTAACTAATGAAAAGGCTGCTGCTAGCAAACAACTTTATATTTCAGTGTTTTCATCTACAATTTCAGGGCCTGCTGCCCTTGAAGAATAAATTGTCTATGTTACATTAAACAAATGGTAAGCAGGTAATATTGGAATAAGGAATGGATGGCAAACTGAAAACGGGTTCATTAAGTTACTAAGAAGTATTGAAGTATACAGAAGAAGCGCTTGATGGTTTAGGTAAAAGATAATTTGCTATCCTGGAGAAAATCTTGTTTAGCAACACTCCGAAATTCAAGTCTGAGAAGCACAGTACTTGCATGATTTAGGTTATTTCAAACAAAACAAAAAAAAAAAGAATAAAGTACAACAACCTAGCAGGAGTCAGCAGAATACATATAATGCAATTCTTCTTTCATTCCATTTAAATTAATTTCCATAAAATGCCCCAAATACTGAGCGTCTTTCCCAAAAAAGCCTCTGCTAGAGAGGAACATTTTTCAGAGCTAAGTACAGTAAAATCCCCATTATCTGTGAAGCAAGCAACTGACATTTGATTGGCTCGTATACCAGCATATGAGCCAATCAGAAATCGCAAAGCGGAGCAACTTCTACTCAAGGCAGAACAGCCCACAGTTCAACATTGACTAGAAGTGGTTCTGCTTTATGATTCTTGACTGGCTATTATGCCACTATACGAGCCAATCGAAAATCACAAAGTGTATCTCAGGCAACTTTAATGTACACTTAAACGGCATCTACCAATCCTCATGGGTGAAGTGAGACTTTGTTGTATTTACAATACAACACAGTTTTGGGTTAAGTAGCAGTGAAGAAAGATAGCGTATTTTGGTGTGCTCTGCTTCCCTCCTAATACAGGAAAGTATATATTTCTAGATTTCTTAATAAGCATCCAGAAAAGGAGATATCTAATGTAAACAATGTGCCAATGAGATCTTGACACAATATTCCTTTCACCTTGAAAAGCAAATAGACTGAAGGCAAATGTATGTATTATCCATTTATACAGCTCTCTAAATACTAAAAATCTGTCTAATGATAAAGCTATCTGCCAGACAATTAGATAGCTTTTAGCAGTTCACATACGAATAAACAGAGGTTACAGAAATTTGGCCAGATAAAGAAATATGCTGAGCTCTAGTTTAATGTAGTTTAGTCAATGACAGCATCATTGAAAAAAAATAATATGCCAGGGCACTGCTTCATATTTACAGAACAATGCCACTGTGCCAAGTAATGAGCAATTCTGCAGTTTTCAGCTTAACTTGCCCCTGAAAAAAAAAAAATAAATAGCCATCTGTATAATGGATGTTAGTACAGGTATGAAGTGGTTAAGAGGTGAACCTCTGCCTTTAAGAGCTAAACACAAAATAAAAGTATATAAATATATAGAGAGAGGCAGAATCAGAGCACTTAAAGTGAACTAATATGTCAGATATTTAACGATGAATTGCAGGTGTTTCTACCAACATATAAGTTCTGTTAGAACAGAAAGTCCAGAGTTGCAAAAATAGAGTCTTAGTATAGTGAGACAATATTTTTCACCGCATTGTGTCAGATCTGGAACATCAGTCCCACTCAATAAGAATATCAAGAAAGTGACATGAAGGGGAACAACCTGGATAGCCACATAGAAAAGAACCCAAATACAGACATGTTAACCACAGTATATTATGTCTGCATGTGAATTAGTTTGCTGAGTTACCAAGTTATGCAGGTCAGTAAACTGGTCTGAAAATCCATTTCAGCCATGCACCAGGCTAAATAAGCAGATGCAAAAGAATGTTGACAGCTATATTACATACAGTGCATTTATAACTGGTTTAACATGCTATATTACATATAGTGCATTTATAACTGGTTTAACATGCTATATTACATACAGTGCATTTATAACTGGTTTAACATGCTATATTACATATAGTGCATTTATAACTGGTTTAACATGCTATATTACATATAGTGCATTTATAACTGGTTTAACATGCTATATTACATATAGTGCATTTATAACTGGTTTAACATGCTATATTACATATAGTGCATTTATAACTGGTTTAACATGCTATATTACATATAGTGCATTTATAACTGGTTTAACATGCTATATTACATATAGTGCATTTATAACTGGTTTAACATGCTATATTACATATAGTGCATTTATAACTGGTTTAACATGCTATATTACATATAGTGCATTTATAACTGGTTTAACATGCTATATTACATATAGTGCATTTATAACTGGTTTAACATGCTATATTACATATAGTGCATTTATAACTGGTTTAACATGCTATATTACATATAGTGCATTTATAACTGGTTTAACATGCTATATTACATATAGTGCATTTATAACTGGTTTAACATGCTATATTACATATAGTGCATTTATAACTGGTTTAACATGCTATATTACATATAGTGCATTTAGAACTGGTTTAACATGCTATATTACATATAGTGCATTTATAACTGGTTTAACATGCTATATTACATATAGTGCATTTATAACTGGTTTAACATGCTATATTACATATAGTGCATTTAGAACTGGTTTAACATGCACACAAATAAACCTTATATCTAAAGTATAGAGCTATATAAGTAACAATATACAATAACTAAATTATGTACATTTATGGAAAAAATATTTACAATATATGATAGCATGGGAATCACAAGTTAGTTATGTAGTCAGCGTTGGCCCCCCTGTAACATTTTAGTAATGGGTGCTAACCCTATAATGCTGCCTCTTTCCTCAACCTTAGCCCTACCCCTTACCTTCATTAAATCCATCCCATAACACTGCCACTACACAAGACACACTTGGACACACAAACAATACTGTCTTATCCCCTAACCTAACCCTAAAATACACAAACTTGCACATAAATATATAATACTTATCTTTTCTTCATCCCTGATTCTAACCCTACCTCACATACACATGCAGAAAACACTCTCACCCCTCCAACCTCGCTTACCTATCTCAACATTACATAATATAACACTTGCACTCTTGGATACATTAAACTTGTATAGCACAAGTTATTGACATTTGCCAGAAGTCTGTGACAACATCTGTCACCAAAATTAATTCACCCACAAAAAGAAACAATTAAAAGACTTCTTTGATCACATTAAATGATTAAGTCCCCACCAATAATACTGAAATGCATAATCAAGTGCAACAAAAATATTCTGCTTAATCACTTAGTGAAAACATGAGTAAAACAGCATCATAACTAAAAACAGTATAATAATTTAGTAGCCTTCTGTTTCAAAATACATTTAATATATATGGAATCCTTCAGACCTAGTATATTTATTGCTTGCAACTGTAGCCGACAACATAGCTACTTAATATCCAGTAACAGAACTTTGAAATATTATTGTATAGCTAGGAATTCCACATTCTACTTCCTCTATATATGGAAACAGACTGTGGAAGAGTAGGTAAAACTGCAACATTACATAAGTACCTGAACCATATTTGAAACTTTTCCATTTGTGGTCCACTGCACAGTTCAAATGTATTCAAGAATTCAAATTCCATGCGTGCGGATGACAAAGATGTAAGCAATCAGTCGCACAGATGCAATAAGACTGTTTTCATCTTCTACATCTGTGTGCAACTGGACGCAAAGGGTGTTCTTAAAGAACACCCTTAAAAAAAAAAAAAGTATTTTTTTTTTAAATTAAAAGAAAATTAATCTCCTGGCATTTTTTCTGTGCAATTTTCTGTCCTTTCTGTTTTCTGGACAGTCCAGAAAAATTCTGGCCAGTTGGCAACCCTAAAACCTCAATTATGGCAGTAGAACAAACGGGCAATAAAAGAAAGTAATTTGGAACAAAGGATCATTTGTTGTTAAATAAAGTCATAATGGAGAATTGTAAAAAAGGGAAGAATCAAGTATGGTATAGATTGGCTACAAAAAAGCATTTGATAGTATCCCACATTCATGGATAAAAGAATTCTTAAAAATGTATAAAGATACATCCTTCACTGATTGACTACATTACAGTGACCATGAAACAGTGGCAGACCACTTTCAAAGTAAGCCACGATAAAGAACAACTTATTATTTCAGGGATAAAAATTCAAAGGGGGATATTCCAGGGTGACTCTATGTCACCGCTGCTATTCTGCCTTGCCCTTAACCCATTAAGCTGCCTACTTAATAGTTTAGGCCATGGGTATAATATAGCTCCTAGAAAACAACAAATTGTAAAGACTTATCATCTCTTTGTTGATGATTTAAAACTGTATAGCTCATCAGATGAGGAATTGAAAGCACAACTGCAAGTTGTCAAAACTTTTTCAGATGATATAAGAATGTCATTTGGTCTTGATAAATGTGCAAAAGCAACGTTTAAAGCAGCAAAACTGCAGAAAAAGGAAAATATCAGTTTGGAACAAAAATGTGACATAAAAGAACTTGTGCAGGAGGGAGTGTTTAAATAGTTGGGAACTGAAGAAGGATCAACAATAGAACATGAACGAATATGAATAAAACTTAGTAAGGAATACTTAAAGAATTAAATTAATACTGAAAACAGCATTGACATCTAGGAACAAAATACAAGCCATAAACCAGTTTGCTCTTCCTGTCTTAACTTACAGTTTTGGAGTGATTGATTGGCCCCAAATTGCATTAGATAGATTAGATAGAAAAACAAGAAGGACGCTTCATGCTCACCAAATGATTTATAAAACTCATTGTATACCAAGATTATGTATTCCCTGTTCTGAAGGAGGAATGGGCCTCCTTGAAATTGATTACATGTATAGATTTGCAATTGTGTAATCCATGCATATCTGCTGACCTCACAAGACTCAAACGTAGTGAAAGTTTTGAAACATGAGGAGAATAAATCTAAGATGACTCCTTTGCTTAATCTAGCAGAAGCATATCTGCAACAAGCAGGAATAGAAATCAAACCAGAAGAATACAAAAATCAGGCAGTAACTGAATGTGCCAAAAAACAAAAGAAAGAATATAAGGTGAAGGACCAGATGAGAAGGCAAGAAATGTGGAAAATGCATAAATATATTTGCAAGTATAGAAATCTTCTGGAAGAACCTTATGTTGATCAGGGATGAATGCAGGAATTGTTAAGGAGAGGCAAATTCAAACCAAGAGATGAAAGGTTAATATTGGTGACTTAAGATAGCAGGCTACATACACGCTGGTTTACAAAGTCCATTGAACATGTGAGAGAAACAGACAAATGTAGGTTTTGTAAAACCCAACTGTAAACAGTCACACACCTTGTTGCTGGGTGTGACATTAATGGCAGAAGGACTGTATACTGTAAGGCATAATAATGTGCCGATACTGTTGTACTGGGGATTGTGCAAGTATTATGGTATTGAAGTGGCTGAAAAACACTAGAAACATGAGCCACAAAGCATCATAGAAACTGATGATGGTTATGTCACATGGGATCACCTATTACCAACAGTTCAGAAGATAGATGCTAAGAAAACCGGATATAGTGGTCCATGAAAAGAAGACAAAAGTAGCATTGATCACTGAAATTGCCACACCCAGTGACTACAGTGTCTTGCGTACAGAGAGACATAAGGTCATAAAATATCGGGATCTGCAGTCAGTGACAGGAATGTGGAAGAAAGATACTCAGACAATTCCAATAGTAGTAGGAGCAACAGGTCTTATAAAAAATAATCTACAATTATACTTAGATATGTTGCCAATACATGTAACCCCATATGAATTGCAGGAGGAGTCATTTCTGTGCACACTGCAGGTGCTGAGAAGAGCAGTTTTGGGAGACATCAAATATTGAAACAATACTAATTTCATGAACTTGAATTATATTTTGACTTAGGAATGGGGTCCATTTCCATCATGGTATTAGAAACCCAAAAGACTTGGGGAAATTAAGAGGGAAACTGGAAGTATCTCCTCTGCTTATCTTGTTATATTTATTCAGCATTACAAATAACTGGCCTGTATTCCCTGACAATATCTTAAAGTGCAGGAAAATTTTGAAAGTAGATAAAATTTTAAGAGAGTGTACATATATGGACACTATGGGAGAGTGGTGGAGCAACAATAGTCCTGTGGAAGAAGGAAGGTAGCTGTATGTTGTGCCAGCACAGAATTTTAGATGAAAAAAGTGGTAGGAAAAGCAAAAATGGGTAACTCTGAGAATAAGGCAGGAGAAAATATACACTTAATTGTCGCACATTTTTCAATTAAAGAAGGATATCTCTTTATTAATAAAATTTTATGAAAGAGGAGGAGACAAATAGAGCAGAAGGGGTACTGATAAGGTGCCATGAGTAGATTTAGTAGACCACTTCTGGATGTAGGGAAAATAAGAAGAGACAAAATATGTGCAGACATTGTCAGGCTGGGAGGAGTTCACAGGAATAAAGAAGACAGAGGGGAGAAAGGGAAGAGGAAATAAAGAAGAAACAGTGAGAGATGAAAGAAGACTAAGGGGGTGGGTATGCTGAGTGAACCACTTAGCTATACAAAAATTGTAACCTGATGAAAATGGGTAATACACAGGGCATATGAGGGAAAAAGCTCCAAGAGCACCACAACTTGAAAGAAAGTTTGGGTACACATGAAATGCTAAGTAAGGATGGAGGTACATAGAGAGCCCATAACGCCAAAGTGCACTGTCATAGTAATTGCAGGTGCATGGGTGTGGTGGTACTCCATTCCAATCAAAGGTGAGACAAACTCTGAGAAAGGCAGGAATTTGTGTAAATATATACATAGCTAAATTGGGAGGGAGGAAGTTCAGGGTAATAAAAACAAGTACCTTGGTGCAACATCTTCAAAGCAAAATGAAGGATATAGACAGGAATTAAGTAAGTTTTAGAGGAAAAGAAGGGAAGAGAAGTGAAGGTGTAAAAGTGAGGGAAAGATTATAAAGAAAGGATCAGGGTACACAGATGGCAGTTAAAACATAGAACATAAATGGGTTGTGGACAAGAGTGAAAAGAAAAAAAGATATTGATGCATGTGAGAGATACTAATGCACAAGTGCTGGCACTCCAGGAAACCCATCTCAGGTAACAGTAGCATAAGATACTTAAGGGATGTGGATATAAGCATATAATGTGCTCCTACTGGGGGAATAACAAACTCAGAGAGATGGCAATTCTGATGGAAATAAAACTTTCCTTTTGAATTACAGGACAAGTTAAAAAACAGGAAAGGTAGATATGCATGAATTAAAGGCAAGGGGCAAGGAAGCAAATGCACTTTAATGAAGATATGTGTACCCACAAAAGACAACTTGCCAGGAATTAAAATTGTTGGAGGATATGATACAGTTTCAGGAAGGGGTAGGTTTAGTGGAGAATTGGAATATAACAGTTTGGAAAAAACAAGTAGATAGAGGGATAAGAGGTAAAAAGCTGTCACAAGAAGGATGATGCCCAAAGAACTGTTTAACAATGATAGGATGGGTGTACCCCCAGAGGAATATGAGTACAGGGGTGAGTAAGGGGGAATTGGCCTTTTACTCGCACAGACACCACAACTGGCGAGAGTTGACAGGTTTTATATAAAGAAGGAACATGAATATTTAGTATCAGATGTAGGAACAGCACCTGTAATGTTAATGGATCGTGCAAGCATGGGGGTAATATTAAGTAGTGGTACAGAGACTACAATAGAGAAGCAGTGGAGGTTTCTAGTGTAGGAGGAGACTTGAGTAAAGGAAGAGATGGGAAAGGTCTGGGATGGCAAATAAGACAAATGAAAAAAAATACTCAATGTCATCTTAGCAAAAGATATACAATAAATGGAAGAACAAGATTGAGATGGTAGAGGAACTTATGTAGATACACAAAAATGGAGAATGGAGAATAGCACTAAAATGAAAGGGTAGATGGAAATAAATTGTACATAAATAGGAGGATGAGAGAATTTGTAGAAGATAGATTGTGGTGGTAAAACGTTTTAGTGACAATCCAAAAGCAACCAGATCATTAGCAGTGACAGTAAGGTAGCAAGAGGTAGAGAAAGAGAGAGAGAAAGAGAGATTTATGTACTAAGAAAGTGGGAAGGAGAGGAGATAAACAAGCTGGAGGACACTGACGAGGAATTTAGGCATTATTACCAGGAGCTTTATAGTATGGAAGCACAGTTGGAAGAGATGGTATGAATGTTGGAAGTGGATAAAAAAATATTGATGGAAGAAGAGATGAGGAGATAGATTTGATTAAACCAGTTGAAAGATGAGTCATAATAATGGCCTTGAAGAAGATGGCCAAAGAGAAATCCTCTGGGAGTAATGGGGAACATACAGATGTAAGGGAATTTGTAAAGGACAGAATAATAGAAATATGGCGTGGGATTTTCACTGGGGTTCTGAGGTGAATAACCCTTCAGAATCCTGGAAAGAGGTGATATTTGTAGTTATCTCAAAAAAAAGAAGAAAAAGATTCTTGTTTTCTGTTTTTCTATATGCCACACTCAATTTTACATCACAATTATAAGTGTTTTGTGCAAATAATAGCAAAAAATTGGGAAAAACCTTTTTAGAGTGATACATGAGGATCAAGCAGGGTTTATGAGGACAAACAATGATGAACAATTTAATTAAAACCATATTGATAATGTAAAATAAACAAGAGAAAGGATATGAACTGACAGTAATCTCCCTGGATGCCAAAAAGCTTTTGACAGAGTCAGATCAGACTATGTCTTTATTATTGTAGAAATGCTAGGTTTCCCTCAAAGACTGGATAAGAATTTTCAACATTTACAAATGTGGCTCAGCAAAGGTTAAGGTAAGAGCAGGATTGTCACACCAGATTATAATGCAAAGGAGTACAAGATAGAGCTGCCCTCTTTCCTCACTGTTGTTTGCAAAGTACTTAGAGCCATTAGCTGAAAAGGCAATGGAGTCAAAGTTACAAGGACATAGGTAGGAGCAGGTGGAGAAACAAATTATGTTATATACAGATATTTCATTCACCTTGACCCATCTGGAGGAACATTTGGAGATGCTATGAGAAATAACAGGGAAGTTTTGGAAGCCATCAGGTTATAAAAAAATAAAGGAATGATGCAACTGGGAAACTAGGAAAGAATTGGAAATAAGAGAGCAATGTGTTCCAAGGAAATGAATACCTAGGGATCTGTGAAGAGAAAGGAGGGAAGGAAACATTAAAAACATTAAGTTACTTACAACAAGCTATATGTAAAGACAGGAGCGCAGTTGCAAAAAAGAAGTGGATTAGTGTTGGAAATAGATCAGAGAATCAAGGTACTGAAAATATGTATTGTTCTGCAATATCAGTATTCAGGTCAAGTCTTTTGGAAGCTGCCTGAAAACCAGTGTAAAAAAGGGAAAGCAAATGTAGAGGGCTTATACAAGTAAATGGGAGGATATTGAACATAAAGTTGCTCACCAGAACTTACAATAATGCTAGAGGAAGGAGATTAGCAGCTGCAGGTGTGCATGTTAGCGGAATTGTTGAGGCTGGTAGATGTAGGGTACAAAGTAGACTGAAAGAACGTGATATGGGTGACAGGGGGCAAAACAGTTGTATAAATATTTTAGGAAACAGGGGAAGGGAAACTGAAGTTAATATGGGTGAGAAGTATTCAAAAATGATTTAATATCAAAAATGCAGAATGGGTTGTATGGAAGGAGATGATGCCAATTGAGAGAACTAGAGAAGATAAGAAAAAAGGAGCAGAAGCCTAGATATGGAGGAGAAAGTAGGACAATGTGAAATACTGGCCACAGATATTAGTTGGAGAAAGAATAGAAGAAAAGGACAAGTTGAAAGTGAAATAGCTGTTAGATGGGAATTTGGAATGGGGATACAGCAGGGTAATAGAGAAATGTAAGAAAAATAGTACAAAAGTGGTTCACAGGATGACTCAAGAGATGGCACAACAGATTGAATAAAGATGGATAAAGGGTAGATTGATAAAAGGTTTTATGAGAATAGGGAAGAACTGAATATGGGAACTGGATGAATCTGAGAGATCATCCAAATAAGCAGAAATGGGAAAATGAAATTCAATAAGTGGTAGAGGAGAAGGAATGGTAGCTGATGGTAAACTAACAACATATGCCTCTATTGCACATAAATGTGGGACCTTCACATGGAATTGCCTGTATTGTTATACACCAATATATACAGAATGTTCTTGGGGGCATGGAAGTCTTTTGGGAGGCAGCAAGAGCAATCAGGAATGAACATGGGAGCACATTTTTTGGAACATCCTCAAAGTAAAACACATTTAAGAAAAAAGTGCAAACATTGCTGAATGCAGTATTTCCTCAAATGGGGACTTAAATAAACCTTTCCTCCTAACAAATGTGGTAGAAGATGAGGAATAGGAAGTAGTATTTTTTTAATGACAGTAGAGGGAGGGAGTAAATTGTTAGAACAAATACATTTAGAAGAAGAGGAAGAAATAAAAGGGGAAAAATACACTCTTTAAGAAGACATAGTGATGTGTAAGAAATTGAAAAAACAGTGGAGGGGGAAGCAAGGGGATAAAGACAAATAGATACATATGAGAGTTGAGAATAGAAAACTAGTAAGGAAATATAGGAATTAACAGAGAGTGGGGTCCACATTAAGAAAGATAACTAGGAATTTAAATCAGTTTAATGGAGAGCTGGAAAAGAACATAAGAAATAAGCATGTGCATTAAAGTTATAGTTGTATAAGATGAGACATGTGGAAGATAGTACAGTAATCATGAAAGGAGTAAAACAATACATTCAGAGAAAACTCAAAAGGACAAACAAGGCATAGAAGATGGCAGAGTATATGACAGACCATAAAGTTAATAAGGGAGCAGCCTTAAAGAGTAGAGTTAAAAGCTTTCCTCTTCAATAAGTAAAATTTCTATATATGAAACTGAAAAAGAAGATTGTTGAATAAAGTTTGTATCTAGCTGTATACAAAAAGGAATTATAAAAGTTGAATGATAATTGGTTGGCCCCTAGGGCATTGTCATTTTTGCTTAAAATTTTCAAATCTTTATGTACATCTTTATTCAGAACCTACTTTATTTTATATGTTATAGTATGTTTAGCAGTTGTAGTTTTGTTTCATGCATAAAATGTTTGAGCTCATATTTATTTTCATAGCTAAGTGTTCATTAATTGTCATGTATCCATGTTTATTTATTTAACATTTGTTGACCAGTAAAGTTTGACTAGGACAGAGCCTATTTTCAGCATATATAAATGTGTTTATCCATTTTAAGCAGGGCAAGCCAACAGATTAAAGTTTCTGATCAGAGATGACTTGGGAGCACTGCATCTTGTTAAATGCCTTTTCAGAGTTGTATAGTTTTGAAATCATTAGAGATAATTCTACCTAAGATTTCAAGAGCTTGCATCTTAATCTGCTGAGCCGAATTGGTAAGATATGGTAATCGTGCTCATAAAATAATTAGAACAGTGCAGGTGCCGTTAACAAATATATGACTTCTTTTGTATTCTTTGTTCCCTGCTGCTTACAAATCATCATGCTCAGTCTCCTTTTGTGCTCCTGAGAATTTATCCCCACCTAGGATAAGTGAGCAGGCCAAGCCTCTTAAGTGCTCCTCTGTCCTGCCTGTTTCTTCCAGTGCCAGGCCTACTATTCAAACCCGAGTTGTTTTGATCACAGACAGGGCTCCATCCTTCTGCACCACAGAGCCAGGCACAGGGAATATATGATATTGCTAACTATTAATTCAGATTTGAAATTGTTTTGATGCATATTAATTAATTTTCTGCTTCATTAAAATTTCACTTGGGTACTGGTGTTAAAGTTTATATTGCTGTAGTTTTAATGATTACAGAACAAAACTTGCAGTTTGCAAAGCTAGTTCTGTATTTCTTCAGCCATAAGAGGAATCATAAGATGTTTCAACACTGGCCAAACAAATACATTTTCTTTGATGCTTGCTGTTTTGTGTGATTTGTTTTGGTTTTGTTTTGGCTGTGAACAGATAACTCCTTTTCTGTCTGTATTGTTTTTCTTCACTTTTGAAACATACACATAGTAGTTGTGTGTACTGATCAATTCTCTCTCACAAGAATTTTGTAAATTATGAAGAATTTCAGAATGTGGAAAATGTGGTATGCAAGAAGTACTCAATTGGGTCTGAAATGATATGCATCCATTGCCTTTGGTTATCAAAACCACTGAAAATATGTAATTTACTGAGGGAAAGAAAGTAAATGTTTCATTTTCTTATTTGCATAAATTCATAAGGTGTTCAAGAAAAGCCTTATGAGCATTAACAATTGCATAGATTCTATTTTTTATTTTATGTGTATACATTGATGTATCAGTCAGTAAATATATATATATATATATATATATATATATATATATATATATATATATGACATAATGAAACAATATGTTACTTTAATGCAGTTTATTTTTCCCTTGAATAGTGGACAAGACAGAAAAGAGTCAAGCTGGTTGTTGACCGAGAATATGAGACCAGTTCTACTGGGGATGACAGTGCTCCTGAAGGTCAAAGGAACAAAGTGGGAAATCCTTTAAATGAAAACAACATTAATGGGAATGTTTACATTGCACAGAATGGGTCTGTTATTAGAACAAGAAGAATTTGTCATATGAATAATTTAAAATCAGGTTCCCCTGCAAGACTGGGGAAGCATTTTAAGAAGCTAGACAAACTGGCAGTTACTCATGAAGAAAAACTTCCCTTAAATGAGCCCTTACCAAAAGATGCCTCCTCAAGTACAAATGACAATCTAAATACAAGACCATCAAGTGTTTCATTAGGATCAAGCAACACAGGTCCTAACAATAGGTTATCAAAGACTGGTAAAGAAAGGCCTAGAAGCACAGATGAACAGGAGTCAATGGTGGATAATGAAGATGTTAAGGATCCTTTGGAGTCACACAGTGATCAAACACAATCAGATGAAGAAGAACTTTGGATGGGGCCTTGGAATAATCTTCATATACCAATGACAAAACTATGATTTTAAAATTTTCTGTTTATAGAAGAACAATTGGCAAGGACAGTTCACTGAATCACACTGAAATGATTGTAAGTTGTGGAATACATTTAGTCAAAAGAAGACATTACAATAATTATATCTGGTCATCTAGGACAAAGAAATATGCTCAGGTTTGGCCAGAAAACATACATATTGTTTTTTTTTTTCCTGAGGTAGCCTACCACCAGTGTCAGATAATAAAACACTGGGGATGACAGGGAGTAATGAGCTCTCCTTCACATTAAAAGGTTTGTATCATCCTTGAAAAAATTGTTATGACAATGAAATTCAACTAATTGTGTTCTTTGCATTAATATTCCCCTTTGTGTCATTCTATGAACTGTCCACAATTGAAGAAATAGTTTTATTACAATGAATCATCTAACAAATTTGTATTGTGCACTCAAACTGTGCAGCTTAAATGATATAAGTTATAGTTTAAAAAACTATTTGCACTCACATTTCTTTTTCATAATGAATTCATAGATAATCTAAGGAAATGTCACGCAAAGTACTTATTTTTGAATTCTATTATTACTTAGTCTAATTGCATTTTATTATAATTTTACTATCATTAAACTGTACTAGAGTACAGTATTAAGTATTTATTGAAAATGAAATGTAAACAGATTATGACTTCAAACGAATGCTTTTCTATAGGAGCACAATATATTTTATATATGCAACTTTTGTACCACACATTACTCAGATACATTTCCTCATTCAAAAATCAAAAAAAAAAAAAAAAAAACATGATATAAGAGCTTTGAGTTTAAGGGTGTAGTCCAAAACTTTTAATGTATTTTAATTATCAATTTATGCTGCTACACTGACCAAGTGTGCATGTGTGTGTGTGTATGTGTGTGTGTGTGTGTGTGTGTGTGTGTGTGTGTGTGTGTGCATGTGTGTGTATGTATGTATGTATATATATATAATATATATATATGTATATATATATATATATATATATATATATATGTGTGTGTATATATACATACACACACACAAACACTCACAACATCTTTTTCACATTGTCCTCTTGTCTATTCACAGTCCTCCTTATTTTAAGGAAGAATCACAAAACAATTACTTAGTCACAGACTTAATATCATAGTACTCACATAAACAAAAAACTCAACAGAAAGTTTGAACTGATTTATTGATAATTCTGTCACTTTATTTTCTGAGGTGTATTTTAATTTTTCTGAACTAGTGCTGTAGCACAAATTATGCATTGTGATATCCATTTTAAAAGTTTTATTCTAATATCCTTATTAATGATTTGTATATCATTTGTAAAATAGTAGTGACATGTCTTATTCTGTAGTTTAGATATATCAGACAATAATCTTTAAATTTCTTCAAAACATTATTGTTGACAGATTGTCTGTAAGTTGGAAATGTGTGCTTGGAGAATGATGGAAGTGGTAAAGCTAATAGTTAATGTAACAACTAGGGCTACTTTTCCAAGAAAAAAAAAAAAACATTATAATTTGTTGTAATTGTACAAAGATGACTTTTATTTTAAACAAGTACAATCCTTCCCCTTAAAATGTGATGCAGTCATCTCATGAAAAACAACATTCATATCACAAGCTCCTTTATTTTTGAATCTTAATGTTGAATTGCAAGTAGAGGATTGTTATTGTTACAAATAACTCAGGTCATTTTTTTTCATCACAGCAATAAGTAAGCTGTGTGTTTTGCACTAACATTTTTTATATCCCTATTTTATCATTACACAGCAGTAGGCAACAGTTTGCAAATTATTGCGAATTAAAATTTCATAGATTTGAGTTTTAAAACATAGCTTGATATTTGAGTTCTATTAGGTGTCTGCTGTTTTTAGTATTTGCATTTTAATAATACTACTCTTTTATAGACTGTTTTATAGGGATCCATTCAGACCACTGCTCAGACTGGCAACTTGAAAATAATGAACAAAAGTTAAAAGGTCATACTACACTAAGAAGGGGACAGTGTTTTAACCAAGAGGCTTAAAGCCTAAGAAGTAGAGGAATTAAATAGTGGAGAAGGGTAATACGGATAAAGGAGGCTTGGTCCCCTTTAAAACAGTTTGTAAGTTTTGAAAATACATTCTATGCTAAAATAAGAAATACACATGATAGCTAAGAAAAGTTATATATCCAGAATATACATAAAATAATTTCTAATGGATAAAGATATGGATCACTCTTGTAAACTAAGAGAATACACAGATAGTTCACACTCAGTTGTAGAAAAATAGTTTTATATGGTTCTCATCTTATGTAAAATCCAGATTATAATGTTAATTTCTGAATGATGTGCTCAAGAAAAGTAAGCTGCAAATTATATTTTCCCTTATAAATGAGGAGTGACTGAACACTATTTGTTAGACACTGATAATATCCAACAGTAATTCCTGTATTTTAACGAGGTACTCCTGTAAATGTTATGAAAACTGGGCATATGTATGCATACATTCAGTGGGATACCAGATCAGACCTGCCATAAAAAAGAGCTACAATACTCTAAAGCAGAAGATTTTTTTCATTTACATTATTGATTTGCATTATTTTGTACAGCAAATTAAATGACGAACAGAACAAATATCTTTAAAATATCTAACGACTTAGCACATAACACATGTATTTTATGAAAGCTTTTTTAAGATTTGTAAAGATTACTACTAAAGAAAATGTGGGCCAGTACAATGTATAAAGTTTGAAAAGTCTACAAAATAATCATCCTTCAGAATGAATTAAACATCATGTAACATTGCTTATGCTGACAAGAGATTCATGACAATAACTGAGGTGTTGATTCTGAGCATTTGCTAAATATTATAAATCATTACTAGCATTACAGGCACAACTGCATAGAAAAAAACAGTTTTTAACAAAATTTGCCTTAAAACCCCCAGTTTGCCTCATTCTTATCTTTGCTGATGAGTTAGTTTCAGATATCACTACATATTATTACAGCATGTGCTATAAATATAATTTTTGAAGAATTACATATATTTCTATATATCTGCCTATTTACCTATCTATATTTATTGAAGACAATTAACCAATGTTGGCACTTTTTGTGAGGATATTATAAGAAAGACGCACATTTGGAAACTGTAAGATGGGCAGTTTTCTGTAGGGATTAGTTGTTATAGAAAGGTAGGAAAACAAAATGTAATTTTAATATATTTTCTAAGTCTTACCCCATGTGTTAAAATATTGATAAAGTTGAAGAGCTGTTTCTCTCTTTTTATCACAGAACTATGTTCTAAGTTCTTAATCAAAAAATGAAGTTAGCTGTGTCAAGTAAATATGAATCTTGTAATGATGTTTACTAATTAACTTAGGATTATGTCCCATCAGTAGGTTCACTGGTTTGATTCTCATCTGGGGTATCTTCTGCATTGAGTCTGCATGTCCTGCCGATGCTTGATTGTTTTTTTTTCTCCACCTCTGAGTAATCCAGTTTCATCCAACCTCTAAAAGATATATGTAGCAGGCTGATTTGAGACTAAATTTTCCATAGTTGTACATGTAGTGTGCGTGTGTGTGACAGTGAAAGAGAGAGAAAAAGAGAGAAACAGTTGAGAGATGGATATGAAATAAAGGAAGCCTAATAGTTTGCTTCTGTCCCCTACTTTCCTAGTAAACTTTGTGGATATAGGCAGCTGTTCACTATGGACGTCGGCTGTAACTTATGGGTATGGATGGATGAATAAATGTCAGGTATATTATTCTGAACATGCTCTACTACCTGGCTTGAAACTTGTTGCAAGTGAAAAAAAAATATATAAATGCTAATATCTTAACAGCAAAGGTCAGTGAACTTTATTCTCTTAGGATGCACCGCTGTGTCTGTAACTTACATGACTATTTAGAGAAAAAAAAACAGTACTAGATTTAACTGTTTCAATCTCTTTGGTTTTATTGATGAATTATAAATGGGGGAGGGTTGTACAATATCAGTGTATCTACAATCTGTTATTAATTACAAAATTCTAAACAAAAACATTCTTGCAAAAATCAGTATATACAAATACTGACACCTGAAGTTTGAATCTTATGTATCATTGCATACGTTTTATTAATCAAGAAAAACAATGAACTCCCCTCAAGGAAAGTGTACATTTTTACCAGGAGCTTTGTGGTTCATTATGTTTCATAGATGACTCTTATTTTGTTTGTCACAGTTTTTCTTACAGGTGATATCTGCCTACTAGCTCTTTGCATACTTTCTCTGGACACGGGTCTCTATCATATGAGCGAATCGCACAAATTGCGAACGCTCATAATATCGAATATACCAGACCTTGAAGTGCTTTTTCTAAGATCGCAGTACAGTGAAGAATGGGATATTTGCCCTTTCCTCACTGTAGTGCGATCTCTGAGTTGGAATATATATTTAGTGGGGGGTGTGGGGGGGTTGCAGCCCCCCACAATAGGAAGTTTGAGGTCCGGTACGTTCAGTATTATGAGAGTTCACATTTTGTACATTTCACTTATGTGATATAGACCCTCTGGACACACTCAATTTTGTTATAATTCACATTATTCCTCTGCATCTCATTTTTTCAGAAAACTTTTTATTTCAGTCTAGTAGTTTGTCACACCAGCTTAAAACAGAATTAAAATAAATATTATGAATGAATAACAAAATGTGACATTATCAGAATTTCTGAACACACAAAATGTCAAAATTCATATATCATTTATGAAAGCATTTGATATCTTATTTAGTATCTGAGGTAATATGGGGTTTTCGATTTATCAATAAACACAAATTGTTAAACATTATAAATGAAATCCAATAGCATGTGTTTGTTACTGATGCATATATATATATATATATATATATATATATATATATATATATATATCATGCACGGACGTGTGTGTGTCTACTGCTTCTTCTATTGTTTCAAACCACAACATATTTTATTTTTCAAGGATGAGCTATATATTTGCTGTAAAGATTTATTTATTTATTTATTTACTTATTGGCATTTGGTAACCAGGAAAGTCCACTGGATCAGTGATTCATTTTCAGTGGAGGCCCGGGGAGAAAAGCTGCAAATACAAGTTACAAAAAAATGGCATATCCTTGCATCAACAAGTACATACAGTATATAAAAAAGCTAAAGAACAGATGCAATGAGACGAAACATAATAATTATATAAGCTCACAATACAGTTGCAAGGAATTGAGAGGCATTCAGTCATCTGCTATTTAGCATAAGCATTAATTACATTAGGTATGTACAAAATATATTTAGTGTTTTTTTTTTTTGTCATGTAGTTAGATAATCAATGGATAGGGTTAATCTACTAAGCTGCTAAGGTAGTCCAAGTATCTTAAAGTAGAGTAAGTCTAGGACTAAGCTATAAAATGAGAATGGTGGATAAATAATTAAGGAACATTATTAGGTGGTTTCTATTAAGCTTGTTGTAGTCATGGTGGTTTAGGCCGGTTGTTGCAGGAACATGTTTGATTATCAAGGTAATGGCACTTTAGTGCAGTTTTGAAAGCTTTGATGGAATCTGAGTGATAGAAGAGGGTAGATCATTCCAAACTTTGGCAATTGAGAAGGAATAAAGGCTTTGTCTTGCAAGTTTGTTGGGTTTTGATATGCTTAGGAGCTGTTTATTAAAAGACCTAAGATGTCTAGTTGGAGTGTATGCTTGTAGCATGGTTTGAAGAGATGGGCAATACTCAGGGTTATTTAGTAGTTTGTGGGGTGACTCTTAGTTGGGAGTATTGTAGTTAGTGGGGAAAGTTGAGCCAGTTTAAGCCAGTTTAAACATTTTAAGGCTTGGCAGTGGTGTGTTCTGGCTGGCATACCGGTAGAAAATGTTGCTATTTTGTAGTGGCAAGACTGTAATTTGTTTTTAAGAGCAGTGTGTAAGCTATTGAAAATGGGGGTACTATAGAGAAGAGTAGAGAGGCATAGACTGTTATCCAGTTTTATCTTGGTGGGCATATCAATAAAGAGCTTGTGCCTATACAGCTTACCAAGTTTGAAATGGGTTTTCTTGATTGTATTATGAATATTATTTTCAAAGGAGAGTTTGTGCTCAATTATAATACCAAGAAGTTTTGATGATTTTACTAGCTCAATTTCAGTATTGTTTTGGGAAAAGATCTTGAAGTTTTGAGTCAGAGGTTTTGATAAAAATATTAAGAGTTTACATTTTTTTGGATTGAGTAGAACTTGGATGTTGTTTAGCCGGGATTCAACAGAAGTAAAGTTTTTTTGTATTAGAAGTTGGAGATCTGATAGGTTGGCAGAGGTGATTATTCTTGAATCGTCTGCGTATTGACTGAGAGTACTTAGATGTAATGCTTTATGTAGGTTATTAATGAACATGTTAAATAGAATGGACCCTTGGAGAACTCCAGTTTTGGTTATGAGATTCTCAGATTGCTTGTTTTGCCATTTGACAGACTGTTTCCTGTCAGAAAGATAGTTAGAAAACCAAGCCAGTGTGTGTGGAGAGCAGTTTAAGGATTTGAGTTGTACTAGTAGTTTAGGGTGTGATAGTGTATTGAAAGCCTTTTATAGGTCTAGTAAAATAACTGACATTAGTAGACCAGCATCTAAAGCTTTGTTTACAGTATTGGTGAAAGACAATAGGACTGTGGTTGTACTGTGGGCAGGGTGAAACCCATGTTGGGAGGGGGCAAGTAGGTTATTGCTGGTGAGATACTTCAACAACTGAGCATGGATACACTTCTCTAGTATTTTAGATAAAGGAGAGAGTATAGAGATGGGCCAGTAATTAGAGAAATCATTGGTGTTGCCACCTTTATCTAATGGTGTTATAATGGAGTTTTTCCAAAGTTGAGGGGCACATTATTCGGAGATGGAATAGTTGATGAGAATGCTGACAGGATATGCAATAGCATCTGCAAATTTTAGGTATTCTGCAGGAAGTCTATTTGCAGAGAGGGAACATGGTTTGAGTTTATTTAGCAATTTATGCACCAGGGAGGTAGGCACTGGGGGGTCTATATTAAAAGCCCGAAAGTCTGTAACATCGAAGCTATGTACATCGACACATAAAGGTAGATGTACATAAACATCGAAACACTTAAACTGCGAAAATCGCAACGCTAAACATGTTTGCAAGCCAGCAACATGATTGTGGGGATAAGGAAATATATCCTTTTCCCCACTGTAGTGCAGTCTCAGAGTTGATATATTTAAGTAGGAGGTGTGGGGGGGTGCAGGGGGGCTTCCCCTCCTGCAAAAGTGGGTTAAAATCTGTTTTTAATGTTGGTGTTAACGTACCTGTGATGCACTCTTTGTTAACGTAACACGTCCAGCGTTGTGATTTTCTCCATTTACATGTTTTGATGTTTATGTACATCGACCTTTATGTGTCGATGTACATAGCTTTGATGTTACGGACTTTCAGGCTTTTAATATAGACCCAGCACAGGTTGTATTGTTAATTTTGGTGCAGGCGGAGTACAGGTTGTGGTGTCATTTACAGGGGGGGGGGGGAGTAGACTGCAGTTTGTAATGTCATTTACAGGAGGGAGTAGTGAGTTAGCTTTAAGAGATGAGAGATTTGTGTTTCTTTCTGAACTATTAGAGTTAAAGTTTGTTTGAGTAGAGAAATCATTGACGAGTTTTTGAATGGGTTCAATGAAGTGAGTGTTAAAGGCTTGAACAGTTTCTAGTGGGTCTTTTCCAGGTGCTGGTGTTGGTTTAGTTGATTACCTGGATTGAGGAGTGAGGAAATAGATTTCCAAAAGTTTTTGGGGTTGCTGTTTTTGGAGTCTAGTTGAGTGGAGAAGTAATTTTTCTTGTCAGAAATGACTAATTTTTTGACATTGTTACGAAGTTCTTTGTATTTTATTTCACTTCGTAGAGTTCTAATTTTTGTGCCATTCATTCCAGGCATTATTCCTAGCAATGAGAGTCTGTTTAGTATGCTTTGTAAGCCATGGGGCATGGTTATGCTTGATTCTTTTAGTTCGCATGGATGCGAGACTGTTCAGTGTAGTAAGAAAGACAAAGTAATTTACAGCATTATCCAGAGGAAGAGTTTTAATAGGGTACAACCTGTGGGCTTTTAAAGTATCTATAAGAGTCCTTTGACTAAAATGGGTAAGATTTCAAGAAGTTCTGTACAAATGGGATTTTGTGGTTTGTGTATGGGTTCTATGGGTGAAGGCGGGTAAGTGGTCACTTGAGATATTAAGGAGGGTTCCTGTATGGGCATATTTGTGAAGGTGTGTGACACGTATCCAGTCTAGGGTTGATTTAGTTTGTTTGTGGTTGGGACTGTTATAAGTAGGGTAAACTTGTATGAGTTTATACTATTAGATGGGTAGCTAGAGATGAGAGATTGCCAGTTTATATTAGTATCACCCAGAATGATGATTTCTATAGCAATGTTCTGGATTGTCCAGGATAGAAAATCTTCTAGAATAGGTTTATTCTGACCTGGTGGAATGTAAAGTATGATAATGCAGATTTGTTTTCTTTTGTTGATATGGAGTATAGTTGGTAGGAGTTCTATGTTTGCATAGGCGGGAACAGGTTTAGATAAAGGAGTGATAGTTAAGGAGTTACAGTAAATTAGTGCAACACCTCCACCCTTTCTGTGGAGGCAGTCATTTCTAAGTATGTTATATCTTGGAGGGATTATTTTGGTGTCATATATATGTGGTTTTAACCAGGTTTCTGTGAGTGCTGCAATATGTGGGGAGTATAGAGAAAGCATCTATATATCAAAGGTATGGACTATTCATTGTACTATATCACAGTACTTAAAATTATATTTGACAAAACCTTTGCTTATGATATTCAGTGTTTACTTTAGCACTAAATTTATATTAATTTGTTTACTTATAGTGAGTATGGAATTTCTTTTATTTTTGTTTTAAAGTAATTCATTCATAAAACTTTCAAAACAATGGTGTTTATAACAGTGCAGATTGAATAGTAATCACATGTAACCAATATACAGATGTAACAGTATTGGGGGTAGAATTTGCTTTCTAAATACAAAGTTGATAATGCAGTTTCTGAAATAAATTTTCAAAACATAACTAAAAGTACAAGGCACCTTCCAATTATACATGGAATTCAAGGAACCCACAAGTGCTTTTAGATCATAACAAGCACATGAGTAAATGTAAAGCAAACATCATGCCATTTCTAAGCAATTTAAGCCCTGAAATGGTTAAAACATAGAACTAGTAAATTTATACATTAAAATCTGGACATATTACAACTGTGAGTAGAAAATTTCACAGTGATTAATGCAATATGAATGTTCCTGAATTCAACTAATGGGAGCACTATAATTGATATCACATAATTTTTTTGAAGTTTAAAATGTTTGGTGTGTCTGTGCAGTCTTTTATTATAAGTCATGAACTGCATTGATGGTTACATTCTCAGCAGTTTCTGAACTACCTTCTATAAGGTTAGATGACACAGAAAAAAAGAAAGCTGTTTTATTAATCATATTTCAGAGTTTCTTATCAATGGAGAGCAACATATTTGGAGATTATGGATGTGGGGGATCTACCCTCACACTGAGTGCTGCATTGGTGTGCATTCCCCCACTAAAAGTACTAATATGTGAAGTTTTTATGCTGCAGTTAAGTGTCAGCATTGTATGTTGATGTTATTTAGCCTCTTTCAATTTAATTATATTTTGTCTAGCTTTCCCCCAATGGCTATGTCTATTTGAAGTGAAAAAAAAAAGTTAAGTTTAAAAATAAACTATTTATACAGAATCACAGGTTCTTCCAAGGAGCATTAAGTGGATAACAATACTTCACTAAAAAGAGGAATGAGAGATGGCCATACATCTGATCTGACAGTACATGATGAGCAAAGCACTGCACAGTTTGAAAAGCAAAAACTATTGCTCAAGCAATAAAATGTACTTTTTCCAGAAATATCTGATCAACAGATATAAATGGCAACCTTGAGAGAAAAGAAAAATCTGTCTATGAAAAAAGTGTTTCTGCAAACTTGAAATGCAGTTTTCCTGACTCAGATGGATTCAGAACTTGCTCCCATGTATGAAGTCATATGTTTTTGTTTTCCTTTGGTGTTGTCCAGAGTGTGCAAGTTAGCATTCTACACACCTGCATGTACTCAGTGTAGAATCTACTACAAATGCCCATGTAGAAAGAGGTCACAGTACAGTTGTTTGCTTGCTGCAGCTTTTATTAAATTACTAACTCCCAAAGGCACAATCTCGATTATCTAATGCTCACATCTTCCAAACCAGCAGAATTGTATAGCACCTACTGGAGCCATAACTCTAACCTTAAAACTTCATCCTGGTCTCTAACCTTTATCCATGTTATCACTCCATAATCCTAGCCATAGAACATCCCTCCCATCCGCTAACCCTAAATTCTGCGATCACTCTTTAAACATAAAACTCTGCTCCCTCTCCTAAACTGAAAGCTCCTGATTAATTCCCCAAGTCTAAAATCACACTCCTTCTCCATAAAACTAAAATCCCTATTTGCTCTCTAACACTAAATACGTTTTATGCTCACTAAACCCTGAAATTCCCTCTAGGTCTTTAAACCTAAATATCTTGCCTGATTTTTTCTCTGAAACCCCAAGCTTCACTCCCATCCCTTCCACTACCTCCCCATGTTTGTTGTACTTACCCTGCTCAAATTCATCTTCCAAGAGTTGTGCTTGTCAGGGAAATGGAAAAAAATCCAAAATGTAAAATACAATTAAAAATAGACATCCACACATCTGAAACAGTAAAGACAACTTTAATACTAAGTAAAAACAATAAAACAGGGGAGCGCTTTCATGGTGTTCTGCTTTTTCAGACCATAAAAACCAATAACAACTTAAAAGTATTTAAAACATATGGCATCCATTCAAATCAAGATTAAAAATCACATGGTCTTAATTAATGCAATAGCCCTGTCCTCTTAAGAACAGGTTTTAAAGCCACAGCATTATTGAGTCTGGGGGGATGTTCGCCCTTAGGTCTATAATCCACCTTAATTCGATATACTCAGTTTCATTCACAATGTCCCCTTCTTTAATTCCATTATCCACCTTCTGTAAAACTAAAAACTTAAACATATGAGTACTCCCTGACTCTGATACATGTTTAGCTAGTGCACTACTTGGTTTTTTGTTACGTATATTGTTAACATGTTCTAATATTCTTTCTTTCAATGTCTAATTTGTTTTTCCAATATAAAATCCTGCACACACTGTGCATTGTGCCCATTAAACCAAATTTCTATCTCTACAATCTGCATATGTTCAAAAATATATTTCTTGCAGTGATCTGGGGTGTATTACACTATATTTACATGCCGAACAATTTCTGCATGCAAAAGTGCCTCTGCGCTCAGAGTACATCCTAGCCACACTGGGTTGTTAATAACAAAGACGTTGTTTTAATGACCTATTATTTTTATACATAAAATGCGGACTAGCTCCAACTACTTCACTGACACCTGGGTCTGTCATTAAAATGAGCCAATTCTAATTTATCACATCACACACTACATTAATATTGCTAGAATATGTAAGCACAACCCTACTCTTATTGTGCTTATCTAGAGATCTCTTCTCAACCATCTGTACTGCATTAAACTCAGAATAAATATGATTTATTACTATCCCCTTCAACCATCCTGGCTTCAGTGATAGCATGTTCTGTAATTTCTATTTTATAGCCTCTATCCAGCGGTTCCCTATTAGAAGACCAATGATGCATTCTTTCGAATGTGTCTTGGTTGAACTCAAAAGCCTGAAATGGCAAAATATCAAAGTGGCTTTTAAGCAAATTCTTTCCCTGGAAAGAATTCACTTGGCCGCCTCATTACTTTGCCAATTTCGGCACTGTAGTGCGGTGTTGGAGTTGGTATATTTAAGTAGGGGGGTGTGTGGTGGGTGCAGCCCTCCCCCAACTTGGGGGTGTGGGGTGCGAAGCCCCCCACTTAATGTAATGTTTAAAGTGTTTTATTTATTTATTTTTTTGTTGGAACAGTGATTTTTTTTCCCTAGGAAAAAAATCCTTGTTCTGACAGTTCGAAATTGTAAGCTTTTGCTTACAAAGGGTTGATTAATCACCGTTTGCTTTTTTAAGCATTCGATGATCTAATATAGACCCTATCTAGCAACACAATACGTAGAGTGTCAAGTGCCTTTTTTCACTAAATCTCATTGAAGTATCACAATAGTAACAGTACATTGTATATCACTCACATGCACTCCATGTGTAATGAAAAATCACTGTCAAAGCAAGATGTACATCAGCAAAGTTATGGGAAGAATCCCACAATCTAAGCAGTCTGACATACTGTAAGAGATTCTCTCCAATATGTTTACAAACAACTACAGAATATCTCCATAAGTCTATTATTATTAAAATATAGCAGCTATCACTCTCAGACTCCAATGGAATCTGTACATTTTCTAATAAAACAATTATAGGTTCATAGTTTCATAAATTCAAAAGTGTGTACTAGGCTAATGGCTCTGGAGCCTTTACAAGCCTAGCCCATAGGATTACCCTGGCATCGTGCCACCCAACCTTAGTTCTCAGTGCCTCTGTCAAGTAGAGCCACTGGACTGATCCTCGGGGTGAATTTTCTATTTCCCATCCACTCATCAAGATTTCTCTTGAAGAGGGCCAGTGAGGTGCTCTGTTTGACATGTATGGGAAATCATATCCATAGCATGGGCAGTCTCTGGGTTATGAACCTGTCCCTCCAGCATGTTCTGTTGATTGTGGTAATGAGGTTGAGGTCTCTGGAGCATAAGGTGCAGAGGGATTGGGATTTCTTTAGATGTAGCATTTCTAACAGAAAAGGGTCAGACATGGCTTTGTAGTTCAAGCAGAGATCGCCTCTAAGTAGGCAATATGAGACAGAGAATAGATGGAGTTTTTTGAGTCTGTCCATATGGGACAAGTGTTTAAAGCCTAGGATCCTCTTTGTGAGGTACATTTTTGGCTTCTCCAGTTGTTGCAGGTGTCTAGTGAGGTACATGCCAAATGGGGCATTGTACTTGATGATTGGACTAATGAGGGAAGAGTAGAGGGAGACAATGACCACTTTCTTCCTGGATGCAAAACCCTTAATAATGAGATGTGCCACACAGAAGGACTTTCTGACCACAGTGGCAATGTGCTGGTCAAAAGAGAGGTTGCTGTCAACCTGTGTTCCCAGATCTCTTATAACGCCTTCTGTGTTCAGTGGACTACCATCGATGTGGTAATTATAATGAAGAAGGACAATCATGGACACATCGCTACAGATAACATTAGCTAACTTTAGCTAACAATGGGAGCAAGATGTGTGGGGAGCACAGGTAATGCACACACTCAAGGAATTTGAGAGATAAAAAAGCAGGCATGGGGTATGTGTGAAGAAGAGGGACATCTGAGGGAAAGTTAGAAGGTCATATGCAAAGTTTTTTTTTTTTATATATATATTTTTGGGGGGTAGGAATAGGCCCTATTTTTTATTTTTTTTAAGAATAGAAGGAAAAAACAAAGATAGTGAAAGAGGATTAGAAGGCCATCACAGCAGGTATACCCATAGAACAAATATTGCAACACATGGCAGACAAAGGTTGGAAAAAACAATAAGGGCAGGTTAATTACACAGATGGCACACTGTACAACAGGGTAAATGGAAAGTTGTCAAACAGCATGGGGATGCATACCAGCCAATGTGAAATGCACAAAAACATATTTACTATCACATTATGACATGTTGCAAACTGTGTACTAGTCATACCTGGATGTGTATGACCGAAGGTATATGTGAACTGTAGGATAATAAATATGGATCATAGCACCTATCAGATAAAAAAAAAAACACATATCCAAGTAGTCTGTCACCAGTGTAAGTGTAAGCCAAGCAGCATCTCAGCTTAGCAAATGTATTTCTTGGAATGGTAGATAATTCTAACAGATGACAACCCAGAACCTTTGACCATGAATGTGAAAGGCAAACAACCAAGACCAGTGTCAAACAGGAGTACTGCAGTAATGTAACAAACTGGCTGCTACATGCACAACTAGGTGTACCAGTGTAATGTATATATGTCACAGATATAAAATGTAAAAGTCAACACACACAGGTGTAGGCTTATATGTGTG